>NW_026294573.1:22301069-22823569 GCF_007827085.1 Peromyscus californicus insignis | reverse complement strand
TTTCACTTCTCCTAAGCATCTAATGAACCACCCTGGGGAGGCCTAGTTCCTTCTCCAAACTGGACATTGTCCGGGAAACCCATGATAGTTACCAGCAGAGACCTGTGGTCTTGGCTGGAAATGAGTAGCTTCAAGCTTTCCGCTGCCCAGAATCATGATGTACCCTCCTCAACCCTGAGCCCAGGCAGGAAATAGGATAACCAGAGAGCTGGCCAGATCAGAGGAGAGGCCTGTTGCCTACCCTCTCCGTGCTGGTTTTCCCACCTGATGGGTGCTCCGCGACCCTGGGCCGGCCTCAGCAGCACTGTGATGGTGTTCTCAGACTCACCCAGGGGTGACGGCATGTCAGCATAATCAAAGCTGGGAGCTGAAAAGAGACAGGGACACAAGCATGGTGCCTGGCCACCTCCAGCCCCCTTATCATCATGTTCCCCTGATCTAAGCTTCCATGGACCCCGATCTTAAGCACTGACCTCTGACCTCAAGCCTCTGATTCTACCCACCATAGTCTCCTGACCACTCTGATTTAGTCCTGACTCCTCACTTGAAGCCTTTAAATGGTTCATTTATCTCAGCTAGGCCCTCTGTACCCACACTAGGCTGCTCCACCCTTCAATAGCCTTGGAACCCTGGAACCATAAGGCTCCCTCCCAAGGAAGCTCACCTGAGATGTTGGTAGTAATCTCAGTGAGAGCTGCCTGGCCGAAGCCCTTGCTGGTACGGGCACGCACAGAGAAGAGGTAGGTGGTGCCGGGGTGCAGGTTGGAGAAGACATGGTAAGTCTCATTTCGGAGTTTGGAGATGGTGCGTCGTGGGCCGGGCACGTTCACTGCTGGGTCCGAGGACTCGATGCTTTGGTAGCTGATCTGGGGGCAGAAGAAGCAGGTAGGTGGAACAGGACAAGGATGGCTGTCCTATCCCAGGAACCCCCCCCACCATCCACTATGATCCATGGAAACTAGAGATGTACTGGGCTGCCCCGCCCCCCAACACTCAGAACTCACAGGGCACAGACTCTGGCCATCATGGAAGTAGCTTTAAGGCCCACTTCTGTCCTCCCCCAGGTCTCCCTCTCTGCCACAACACAGGAAGGAACTTTGACCTCCCACCTGGGCCCCTGTTCACCTCATACTGAGTGATGAGGCCATTGGGCTCCTGGGGCTCCTCCCACTTGAGAAAGATCATGTCCTCCAGTGGAGTGAAGGTTAGGGACTCCGCTGCAATCCCACCAGGCACTGGGAGGGAAGGGTGGAGGCAGAGGAAAGTGGGCTTTGGCTCCAAATATCAGAGTTCATGTGTCAGCCTTGCCTCTTCCTAGCTGTTCTGCTTGGGCCTTTCTCCCTGAGCCTCAGTTTCTGCATCTATGAAATGGGCATGACGAAGACCCTCTCTCACCAGAAGTAAATAATGTGAGGTATGCAAAGTTCAAAGCTCATGTGGCCCATTCCATAGGAGTCAAGACATTCTTTCCATTTTCAGCAGGTTCCACTCAGGCTCCTGTTTATCTCCAGCTGGTAGCATTCATGAAATACAGATATTTACCAGAGCAAGAAAAACAATTGCAACAGGGGGTCGGGATCATGGGTGGAGATGTTTTCCTGTCTAAAAAGATCATAATTACATAAATGGTCTCAATGAGACTGAAGATAATTAACTGACAATTGATATAACTGACAATTATATCATACACACGTGCTATGAAAATTTCCACACGTGCACTGTGAGGTAGGTCAGTTTAGTTTGGGCTGCATTGTACACTCTTAACAAGCATGGAGCGGGCAGCTTCTGAATGGGAAAACACTTTGATCAACTTTTGTGAGGAAGCAGAGGCCATCAGGCAGGGACAGTGGAAGGAAGGGTATGAACCAGTGAGAGCTGGGCTGAAGAGTCGGCTCGGGTCAAGCATGAGGACCTGAGTCTGGATCCCCAACATCCATGCAAAAGCCATGCACTCTGGTGTGCATCTGCAACCCAGCCCTGGGGGTTGGGGACAGAGGCAGGTGGTTGCTTGGGGCTCGCTGGCTGTAACTGGCCAGCTGAGCTGAACTAAGGAGATCCAGGCTCGGTGAGACCTTGTCTCAAAAAATAAGTTGGAAAGCAATAAAGGAAAACATCAACCTCTGGCCTACACACACACACACACACACACACACACACACACACACACACACACACACACACAAATAATACAATGAAAGCTAAGCATTCAGTTAAAGCAAGAATTCCCAAGATCATTCTCCACCCACCTAAACAGAAAAAAAAAAAAAAAAAAAAAACAGCCCACGGCAGTCAACAATTCCAAGTGACATTAAGATCACAGAACCAAGTTTTCATTCACTGCTTAGTGGAGCATAAATTGGCACAATCACCACCAATGGAAAACTGGCTAAATCTACTAAAGATGAACACACACCCTTGCAAACCTAGCCATCCTCTCCTACACACAGCCACATGACACGTGAATATCTACCAAAAATAATCTACACAGACTCTCTTCAAAGCATTGTTCAAAGTAACCAAAATCGGAATCTGCCCAGATACTCACCAACAGTTAACAGAAAGTAAATGTGGCGGATTCATTCCTGGAGTGAACCACACAGCAGTGAGAATACATTCATTCACTAGGACCATGCACGCCACAGTCTAGTCTCTGGCATAATATTCACCAAAACAAGCGGGCACAAAGCAAGCATCTACTGTATGATTCTGCTTACACATAGCCCAGAACCAAGCAAAAATTAATACACAGTGTTATCTGGAGGGATAATGGCTACCTTTGGGAGGCAGTGGACACAGGGAGCATTAGTGGCCTCCTGGGGTGTTGGTGATGTGATTTCTTCATTTGGGTGTGAGTTCCCTGAAGTGTCCAGTCTATGGGAATTTATTGGACTGACCACTTAGGATAAGAGGCCTGGACAGAATGAGGTGGCATGACCATAACCCTGGAGACCAAATGACATGCAGAGATCATGAGAGTGGAGTAGTCTGGTGTTCGGCTATAGACTGTGCAAAGCTTTGGGGCAATCCCAGCCATTGCTTGTTCCTGCCCTGAGACACTCTTCAGTGCAGCCTTTGCACACGCTCAAGGTGATTGGTGTCTGGGGAGAAAGCAATATGGTGGACTGACTTTTATATGGGCTACCATTATTAGGAATAGAAACTGCACGGGACAGCAAGAAAACCCACCAGCCAGTCCGCTGACAGGTTCTTGGGAGTCTGCGGGAATTTAGGGAAGGCGACGGGCATGTGCTGGCATTAGAGAGCAGCTGCAGGCGCGGCAGGTCTGCCAGGTGTGGTGTTGTGGACCTGTAAGCCCAACATGTGGGGAATGGGAGCAGGAGAACTGCCATGCCATACATCCAAGGACAGCCTGCACTCGTGGTGAGGCTGCCACACAAAATCAAAAACAAAAGTAAGTAACTCAGGGCTGGAGTGAGCGTGGTGCTGAAGTGTGGCTCAGTATGTGCAAGGTGGTGGGCTCAGTCCCCAGCCCGAAACCAAACAATAAAACCAGCATTAGGGCCAGCTTTATAAAGCCCTGCTCTGCCAATCACAGACTTGCTATGTGAGGTCATCTGGACGAGAAACAGCAGCCTGCCACACAGGGTAGTCATGGGGGCTGAGTGCATGGATACATAGAATCCATCCATACTGGTGTCTGATGTGGAGCATGTGCTTAAGTGCAGACAGTGTGGCCCATATAGAACGCTGCACACAACAGTGGCAGGATGCGATACAGGGGACAGCTACCAAAATTTAACCACTTGCTGGACCACGAAGCAAGGGTCAAGTTTCAAAAGACTAAATTTAGAATTCCTACTCTGACCACAGTGGCTTAGAGGCCAGAAATCAATAATAACAAGAAGATAATTAATTAGAAGTCCTCGTTGGTGGACTGGGGCTGTGTCTCAGTGGTAGAGTGCTTGCACAAGGCCCAGGCATCAATATCAATGTCCAGTATGTACACGTACACACACACACGTACACACACACACACACATACACACACACACACACACACACACACACACACACACACACACGAGTGTGTTCTAAGTGCTTAAAAATTAAGCAAGTGCCCAGGCAATAGTAGCACATCCCTTTAATCCCAGCACTTGGGAGGCATAGGCAGGTGGATCTCTGTGAGTTCAAGGCCAACCTGGTCCCAGGACCGTCAGGGCCACACAGAGAAACCCTGTCTCGGAAAAAAAAAAGAAGAAGAAGAAAAGAAAAAGAAAGGAAGGAAGGAAAAGAAGGAGGGAAGAAATTAAGCAAGTTATTCTAAATAACTTTTGCGCTAAAGAGGAAATTATTACAGCAATTAGAAAATATTTTAAACTGAATAGTAATGAAACAGAACATATCAAAACTTATGGGTGGGCTGAAGACAGAGCTCAGTGATGCACAGCACCTGCCTATCATGCAAGTCTGAGGTAACGTTCCAGCACTGGACAACAACAGCAAATACTATGGGATGCAGCTAAGGAGAGCATAAAGAAAAGCATGCAGCTCTAAATGCACGCGTTAGAAATTAGGCTCAAGAGAGCACGGTGGCACCCACCTACAATCCCAGTTCTGGAGGGGCTGAGCAAGAGGTTACAAGTTGAGGCCAGCCTCCGCTACATAGCAAGACCATATCGGAAAAAGGGAGAGGGGGTGGACTAAAGGCTCAAACAGCTGAAACCGGGACTGGAGAGATGGCTCTGTTGGTTAAACGCTTGCTGTGCGAACAGGAGGGTCTAAGTTTGGACCCCTAGTGTCCAAGGGAAAGCGAGGCATGGTAGCGCACATGTGTAACCCCAGTGTTCAGGGAAGCGGGGGACAGAGATGGGTGGGAACCTGGAGCCTGCCGACCAGCCAGTCTGCCTGCGGGTGAGGTCCTGGTTCAGTGAGAGGCCGTCTCAAAAAGACAAGGCGGAAAGTGACTGAATCCATTGAAATCTATTTCACAAGTGAAAACTGTTATTAAAAACCTTGCCATGAGGAAAATTCCTGGTCCAAGTTCACCACTGAATTCTTCTAAACCCTTAAGGGAGAAATTACACTAACCTAACAACCCACAGTCTCCCCAGGAATGAGTAATGGCCACCACTGCCTTGCCAGAGTTCCCTACATGAATCTGAGCCTAGGCCCTGGGTATGGGAGGCAATCAGGGCTCCAGGGATCCGGCCTGCACACTTACCATCTTCATCTGTCTGGAAGGTGACCTCCTTGCCCTCCTTGCGCCCCTCGGGATTTGTGAGGATCAATCGCACGTGGACATTCCTGAACGGCAGCAGGTTCTTGATGGTGTAGCGGCTGGCACCCCGCTCCATCTTCACGCATTCCCGGATGGTCTGATTGTGGCTGCCTCCCAGGGTGTAGTGATAGCAGAGGGTCACAGCATAAGTGTGGCAACGTGTCACGTTGTAGCCCAGGGGCTCCCACTGCAGGGTCAGCTGACGAGCCTGGATCTCAGCAAATGCCAGGCCTTTAGGGGCTCTCATGGGCTCTGGAGACATAGGAAGCCGGGAGAAGTTTGAGGAAATGGGAAGAGAAAAAGAAGGGGAGGAAGAGAGAATCAATCAACTGCTAGAAACCATTCCTCCTCTGCCTCTCTGAACTCCGAGCATCCTCAGAACTGAACCGGTTGTAACACTGTATGCTCTGGAGTAAGACAAGACACATCCGAATCCTGGTTCTACTACCTGCAGCCGGTAATTGCCTGAGTGATTCCACCTCTCTCAGCCTTAGTTTCCTGAACTGCAAAAGGAAATTTGGATGCCCAGCATCCACAGAGAAGCAAGGCTTCCTCGGAGGATTGCTATATAAATTAGCTCGATATACTCCCTAGTTCTGAACAATACTGGGCCCCTCAGAATCAACCTGTTGCTATATTTCCTTCGTTTACTAATTCTAAACTTATTGCAAAACCATTTATATCAATATCTATAGAATCACATGATGTATGCAAATCAGGATGATGGGAGCTATGACAGCAAATAGTACACTATGACAGAGCGTGTTTGAAAAGCAGAGACAGAACTCCATGCCATTACGTCCGAGGTAGAACTCTACAGGTAAGGTGCAGATTCAATGGCGAGTTCCCTAACAGCCAAAGCCACAGGAAAATGGCCATCTGTTGTCTAGTGACAACACTGGCAGTTAATATTTAGGGGATTCTGGAAGTGTCCAACATCTTTCTGGAGGCTTTAGAATGTTTTATCTCATTTAATCTTGGTTGAAACCCAACAGGGGCTGTCATTGACCTTGTCGTACAAATGAGAAAGCGGAGAACCAGAGGTTAGGTGAGGAGTCCAAAGTCACATGAAGCTAGAATCTAAACTCAGTCAGGCTGGCACCAGAACCCACGCTCTCACCTGCCACTGCCCTGGTCCCCGGAGGAATTCACCTTCACAAGCATTCATGCCTTGGAGAGACCCTGCCGCTCCAGCAGGAGGGAGAGGCAGGCTGTGCTGCACCGTCTCTTAATGACTCCATGACCCTTCAGAAGGGTTATGCCCCGTTTTGTAACTAGAGAAACTGGGGCCTGGAAAGATAGCTGATAGGTAAAAATGCTTGCTTTGCAAGGGTGAGGAACCTGAGTTCAGCCCCAGAGTCCACGTAAAAATGGACGTGGCAATGGGAGCTTGTAATCCCAGCACCTAGGAGGCAGAAGTGGACAGGTCCCGGGACCCAATGGCCAGCCAAGCTTGTCTAGTGAGTTTTAGGCCAGGGCAAGATCCTGTCTCAAAAACTCAAGGTGGGCCTAATGACCTGAGTATGGTCCCCGGGACGCAGACCTCCACACATGTACTATAGTACACACACACACACACACACACACACACACACACACACACACACACACACACACACATTGCACATGCACAGACAAAATTTCCAGAGAGAGGGTTTAACCCACGTCTCCATGTCTGCCTTGGATTAGGATAAGTCTGTGATCTTAATGAAGCCTCCAAGAGGGAGCCAAGATACTTCCAAGGATCCTTTATCCCTCACACCTTGATTCTGGGACATCAAATCCACGCCTTGAAAGTTCTGGGAGTGCCTTCCTGCAAAGCGTCCCATCCCTTTTGTTAGGGGCTGAGAAAACACTGCTATTTAGCCCCTTAATGAGATTAAGGAGGACCCTGTGGTCATTGTCCATGACAAATTTACTCAGCAGCCCCCTTATAAAAAAAAAAAAAAAAGATACATCTGGAAACATCAGTTCACACTCTCCCAACACAGGAGTGAAGGCGTGACAATTGTCAGCCTAGTGCTGATCACAGCAACTTCCTGTTCCCACCCAGCTTTCATTTCTTTCCTAGCCCGGGCAAGAGGCAAGTCTTCAGTCCAGTATGGGGCCCTCAGAGAGAGATTTCAGATTTCAGCACCTACTAACAAGGTCTATCTCTTGCCCTCTCCCTTCTCCCCAAGTCCCACCTCACATGGGACGTGACCGACTGTGCTGCTGCCACTCACTGCCACCCAAGAAAGGACGCCTGCTGCTGGGCCAGTTGCCATACATGGAACTTCTCACCATGCTAGCCCACAGAGAAGCCCCCAGGTGTTCATGAGGGCTTGGTTTGACCCATCATTCTTGTGTGCATGGGACGTAACACTGTGTCTGCTCACATGCCATCTTGCTCAGAAGCCTGATTTAATCTCTGTTCCCCAGCTCTGGCCTGTTCTGTGCGCACTGAGCCAGGGTGTCTACAGGAGCCAGTACAACATGGCTTTCTTTTCCCTTGTGAGAGTGGGTCTCAGACCAGCTCTGCCCACACACCACCCTGTGCCTGGAATACCAGCCCACCTTCCTTCCATTCTTCAGGCACTTGCTTTCTTGCTCTCCCGAGAGATTTGGACAAGGACAGGGCAAGTTCAAGGTATATTGGCTAGATAGAAACTTCAGACTTGAGTGAACAAGACTGCAGAGGCCCCACCGCCAGCAGCAGCATAGCCTGGCTCCTAGTGAGCAGTCTTCCCATGGAGGACTCCAGGCTCAGAATTTCCAGACCCTCCCAGTTTTCAAAAGAGCTAGAAATTCAGAATTTTTATATGAACTCTCCAGATTCCTAAGCACCAGCAACCCACTCAGGCTACTCAAAAGTACCTCTCAGGACTCAAGACAGCAGCCTCGGCCATGGAGGGTAAACACCAGCTTGGGTGGGCATCTCCCTCTCTAGGAGCTGGGTGACCCGGGTCCACCTCCACAGGCTGAGGGGCCATGAAAGGAAGACTCAGTTCCCTCTTCTCTTCTGTCCTGGGCAGATCCAGGGGCTCAAACACCATGTTGACTAAGACCAACACACTGGTTGAAGGGTGTGAATCCACAAGTCTCTCTGCCTCCAAAAGCCATCCGCCACCAAGGTGCTCCCTTCAGCTGCCAAAGCACACTGGCAAGACAGAGTTCAGGGACCATGAAACTCAGGACACTCAGAGACCAGAGGGCAGGGGGCACAGGAAAGCAGGAGAGCACATGTAACTTCTATTAAATTAACCCAGAATGGGCTGATTTTAAGAGTGCCAACAAGCACTATAATGCCAACTGCCTCTACCTCATGGAAGGAGCTTTAGACAAAGTGCATCTAAGTTCACACCCTGCACCCACTCCTCGCTAGCTCTGCCACTCCAAGAAATTTCCTTAACCCTTCTGAATTACTGATATCAATGGAGGAAATGATCCCTACTAAAACTGTGAATTATCCCAGCATTGGATGGGTAGGGATCAGAAGATCTGAAGTTCTAGGTCATCCTCAACTACCAAGCTAGTTCAAGGCCAGCCTGAGGTACACGAGACTCTGTCCTAAAAACAAATAAACAACAACAAAACCACCTCCTTTAAAGTTCAAATATAAGCCAGGCACAGGCCTGTGATCCCAGCACTTAGGAGGTAGAAGCTAGAGGATCAAGACTTCAAGGTTATCCTCAGCTACATAGTGAGTTGGGGGTTAGCTAGGGCTATATGAGATCATGCCTCAAAACAAACAACAAGAAAAGGAAACATAACATCACATGGGACGTGGTAAACCAGAGTGCCCAGCCAATAGGAATCAATAAAGAAACGTGTGCACCAAAGTGAGACTTTCCGTAGCGATTAGTGCGAGCATGCCGCAAAGCAATAACATGTCAGAGCCCTCCCTCTGATCACTCCTGACTGTTTCACTCTAAAGAATACAACTCAAGAGAATAAAAAGAACTGCAAGCATTTAATTTTTCGATGTAGCATTATAATAATAAGGACATAGAAACAAGCAGCCCAGAAATCCGGGGTAGATGTCTGCAGGCAATAACATAATTATAAACAGTGTCGCACACGGACCGGCACCAAGCAAATGAAGCAGGATCCTGAGCATCAGCCCCATCCCAATGACAAGCCTGTGAAAATGTGCACTGAAGACATAGGGGCAGACACTGGAACAAGACAGAAAAATTAAGGCAGCTGTTGAGCTAGAATGGTGTGATTCAGAGGCTTTGGGGTTTTTTTTTTTAAGCCTTTTACTGGTGCAATATTATTGTTTTTACAGTAAATAATAGAGTGGAGGGAATTGTGGGCCTGCAGAGTCTGACAACACAGCTGCCCAAGGGCTAAACAACCCCAGGCCAGGCTATAGGGCTGTGGTATCAACAAAGAGGGGCCTGTGATTAGGAGGGCGGGAGGAGGTCTTGGTGTGGAGTCTACCCACCTGGCCCCTGCCCCATCCCCACCCTGGCTAGCCTAAGGAAAATTGTTTATCTGTATCTGACCCTAGCGGGCACTGGGCCTGAGGCAGGGACCAAGACAGCTGCTGCTGCCATCATCAGTCACTGGAAATCAAGACGTGTCAGCTGCAGTGGTTAATGCTGATGTGCAATCTGACAGGTTCTAGGATCACCTGGGACGTGAGTCTCTGGGCGTGCCTGTGAGGGATTTTCCTGATGAGGTTCATTGAGGTGGGAAGAACCACCTTAACGTGCCTGGGTGGCACTATCCCGCGAGTTGGATCCCAGACTGAAGAAAAAAGGAGCGGAGAGGGACCCACATCCGGGATTCTGTTCTCCTTGACTGTGCCTACAATGTGACCAGCTGCTTCAAGCTCCCGTGGTCTTCACTTCTACACCATGACGGACTGTACACTCAGACTCTGAGCCAAAGTAAACCCATCTTCAAGTTGTCTGTCTCGGGGTATTTTATCACAGAGACAGGAAAGTAACTAAGAAACCAGCTCTGCCTCTGGCTCTGCAGATTTGGTCAAGTGGCTGAATCTCTAAGCCTTAGTTTATTCACCTGTAAAATGGGAATGATCAAAAGTTATGACTGTTAGGTAATAGTCTCACATCATGAGGAATCGAGTGAGGCTATACAGGACAACAGCTCCTAGCCAGGAAGAATGGCTTAACCCCAGCCTGACCATTCAGGTCCACCTGCAGAAACTATATGCCCAAGTATCAAAAACAACCCACTCTGCTCCCAGTCAAACCACAAAAAAATAGTTGTAACTTCCCAGTAGCTAGCTATGTATATGTATATGTATATGTATATGTATATGTATATGTATATGTATATGTATACACACACACATAGAGTCCCCTCCCCAGCTCCTCTAAATGACTCAACCTTCATCCCACAGAAAAGTTGAGGCCCTTTGCTGATCCAATAAAGCAGTCTCAGTCTGTTGAGCCCAAGTCTGTCTGCCTCGCTACATCATTATTCTTACAATGGCCATGCAAACTCGTGTGTGTGTGTGTGTGTGTGTGTGTGTGTGTGTGTGTGTACATGCCTGAATCTTCTGCCTTCACACACTCCCACACCACACACCTTCTTTGGTTTTTTGAGACAGGGTTTCTCTGTGTAGCCCAGGCTGTCCTGGAACTCTATCTGTAGACCAGGCTGGCCTGGAACTCATAGATCCACCTGTCTCTGCCTCCTGAGTGCCAGGATTAAAGGCGTGCGCCAGTCATCCTTTTTCTGTAGTTAACAGCACGCACTTTATTGACTGGACCGTTTCCCCAGCCCCACAACCTGGGTTCTTGACCCACTGTCTGATTCCAAGCGAGTCCCTTCCCTGTCTGGGTTACACTATCCCCATCTGTACACTCGGGAGAGTGCAGTAGAGATTTCCCTGTGCCTCAAGGTCTGATTTCTTCTCTTCTAAGTGGCAAATCAAAAATGCCTTGAAGAACACCATAATGATGACAGCTGTCACTTATGGAGTGCCTGTGGTGTGCCAGGCACAGTACGTCACATGCATGGAATGCTCTCCCTACAATTGCCCGGATTAACCCCAAATACTGCAGGACCCCAAGGATCAGCTTCATGTGTCCATCTCCTCATTTACATTCCCCAAAAACCTAAACGGGGTTTTCAACCTCGACACTATTGACATTTTGGACGAGATAATTACTTGTCATTGGACACTGTCCCTGCACTGCAAGGAGTTTAGCTGTCCCTGGCCTCTATCTCTTAATGCCAGTAGCACCCACCAGCAGCAGCCAGTATGACAGCAATATGTCTCCAGACACTAGCAAATGTCTCCTAGGAAAGGAAATCACCCCTGTCAAGAACACTAACATGAGAGATGTGATCCCGCCACATTGCTTCAAATGCCACCGACACCATCTCCGTAAGGACAACTTTCAGATTCATACCAGCAGCCTGCACCCTTCCCTCGGTCCTTTGCTCATCCATCCGGCTTCCTGGTGGTGAGTGCCACCGCCACGTTTAATGGCGTCTCAAAGTCATTGTGTCTAATGCACAGCTCCTGATCAATGACACCCCCCAGGTCAGCTCCCCCCACCAACTCTGCTGCTGTGGGCTCCTTTGCAGCAAGTGACAGCTCCATCCGTCCAGTTGCTCAAGCAAAACACCTTGGCGCATCCTGGTGTTTCTCTATTTCTTTCTTCCTCACCCCCCTAGCAGATCTATCAGCAGATGCTATTGACTCCAGAACCAACCGCACTGAGCAACTTGTCATCACTGCCATCGTGGTCACGTCCACTCAGCTTCCGGCTACCACCTCTGGCTGCAATAGCTTCGAGAGCCTCCCCATGGGTCTCCTTCAGGAACCTTTGCCCTCTGTCAGAGTTTGGCTCTCTGTTGCTGTGATAAACACCAAGACCAAAAGCAGCTTGGGGAAGAAAACATTTATTTGGCTTACACTTCCACATCATGGCCCATCATTCAGGGAAGCCAGGGCGGGAGCTCAAGGCAGGAACTGAAGCAGAGACCATGGAGGAACACTGCTTGCTGGTGCTCTCTCATGGCTTGCTCAGTCTGCTTTCTGATAAAACCTAAGACCACCTGCCTAAGAGTAATGCCACCCACAGTGGGCTGGGCCCTCCCATATCAATCATTAATCAAGAAGATGCCACACGGTCATGCTCACAGGACAATCTGATATAGGCGTTCCCTCCGCTGAGGACCCCTCTTCCTCAATGTTTGTGTCCAGTTGATAAAAACTAGCCAGCGTCCCCTCCTACAGTCAACTCTCCACGAAATATCCAGAGCAGACCTTCTGAACACCAGTTGCCCATGCTCACTCCTGCTTCCCAAGCCCTACCACCACTCCCCCAGCCCTCAGCTCACTCGCCTCTGAATCTGACAGTCCGACCTCTGCTTAGACATCCTCTCACAGGTCTCCTCCCTGCTCCTGCCTCCAGGCCTCTGCACTCAGTAGTCTGCCTGACTGGACTGCTCCTTCCCTTGCTGTCCCCCTACAGCACACCACCTAGCTCCCCCTCACCTCCTGCATGACTCTGCTCAAAAGGCACCAGCTCAGTAAGACAGTCCTTCAGCGTTTTATAAATAACAACCGTCCGCCCCTCCCCATCCCCCGCCCTGATTTATTCCTCCTCACACACTTATCACCATCTGACAGACTATATATTCCACTTGTTTACTTATTTATCATCTGCCTCCTTCTGCCAGGACACGAGCTCCCTGCAGAGCCTTTAGAAGATTCAAACGCTGATGGCCTCTGTCTGGGGTGCAGCCATGTATCCCTAGCAACTGTGGCATTACCTGGCACATAATAGACACTCAATAAACATCCATTGCCTCAATCCTCACGCTGCCCCATATGGTAGAGATTAGTATTGTTTCCACTTATACAACAAGAAGACTGACTGAAGCTCTCAGTGGGTACATCACCCAATCCAAACCATCAGCTAGGAGGCAATCACCACTGGGACACTGACCCACCACCCAAGTATCTCTCTCCCAAAGTCTGGTATTAAACTAGATTTTAGAAGGCCCACAAATCAGCTTTTAATAACACTTAAGAATATGAATTGGGGACTGGAGAAATGGCTCAGAGGTTAAGAGCACTGGCTGCTCTTCCAGAGGTCCTGAGTTCAGTTTCCAGCAACCACATGGTGGCTCACAACCATCCATAATGAGATCTGGTGCCCTCTTCTGGCCTTCGGATGTATATGCAGACAGAACACTGTATACATAATAAATAAATCAAAAAAAAAAAAAAGAATATGAATTGCAGGCTGTCAAGATGGCTCAGTAGGTAAAAAACACTTGCTGTCAAACTTGAGGACCTGAGTTCAATTCCCAGGACCCACATGGTGGAAGGAAAGAACAAACCCCAATAAGCTATCCTCCAAATTCCACACATACACTGTAGCAAGCACATGCCTACACATACACATAAGTAAATACACATAAGTAAATAAATTTAGAATGCTGGGAAGAGGAAGGGCAGAATCAGGAGTTGTCAGCCAGACACAGAGGAAGCAAGATGAGAATGCTATTCTGAGAAAAGGTACCAAGCCACGTGGCTAAACACAGATAAAATTGTGGGTTAATTTAAGTGTAAGAACTAGTTAGTAATAAGCCTGAGCTACTGGCCGATCATTTATAATTAATATAAGCCTCTGTGTGGTAATTTGGGAAGCAGCTGCTGGATATTTGGGAGTTGCACTTCGTTTACACCAAAAGCACTGGGCAATTTGAGAAATAGGACTTCATCAAAATCTAAAACGTTGTCTCTCAATCTATACAAAGACAATGATCCCTACTGGGAGAAATACCTACAGCTTATACATCCATTAATACATTAATAATGTGTTCTAGATACATCTAGTATCTAGAATGCACAAAGAAGTCTCAAAACTCAACAGGGAAAAAAAGTAATTCTATTAAGAAATTAGCAATGATATGAACAGGCAATCCAGTAAAGAGCACAGGCAGTGGCGGTCATGTGTGGAAAGATGTTCAGCAACACTAGACATTAAGGAAATGCAAATTAAGACTGTGACGGGAGGAAGGGGCTGGAGGGAGGGCTCAGCTGCTAAGAGCAATTGCTGCTCTTGTAGAGGTTCTGGGGTTCCATCCACTAGCAACCTGGGATTCATAACCCGGTAACTCCAGCTCCAGGGGGAAGCTGACACCCTCTCCTGGCCTCCTTCACACATAAGTACACATACCACACATACACACTTGAAAATAAATAAATATTCTTAAAACTTGTATGAAATATTGTTCCTAATGGTCAAAAAAACATAAACAACCCAAGTATCTGTCCCCCGGTGAATGGACAAATGAAATCGAGAGTTACACAACACAACGAAAAGGAATGCAGTAATCACAACTCGCTATAGAAGGAATAAGGCCAAATGAAGAAGCCACCCACAAAAGACTACAAACCATCATCCACGGTTCTATAATATAAAATGTCTACAAAGAGTAAATCAAGAGAGAGGAAAAGTAGACTCATGTTTGCTTAGGGCTTTAGGATTGGGTGACTGTGAAATGGTGTGAGGGTCCCACTTAGAGGGATGACACGTTCCAAAATCACTCATATCAATAGCTGTTCAACTCCAGAGATACTGAAAGTCTCTAAACTGTGTATGTATGAATGCAGATCGTATTGCAATAAATCTGTTACCAAAAAAAAAAAATCCAAAAAAAGCAATTCCAAAAAGGTTATATACTACATGATGTCATTCTGGAGATTACAAAATTCTAGAAATGAAAGACAGATCTCTGGTTACTAAGTGGGGGGATGTAGGAAGAGAGAAATGGATGCAGTTATAAAATAGCAATGTGAATCGTCTGTAGGGATACTGACTGCTCAGTGTTCTCACTGTAATGTTGAATAAACAAACCTACACAGGTGTTAAATTACACAGAACTTAACACACATATAGAGGCACACAAACACGGGAAACTGGGGGGCTCTGTTATATCTGTGGACTCTATGCACATCAATTTTTTTGTTAAACTTTTTTTGTGGGGGGGGATTCGAGACAGGGTTTCTCTGTGTAGTTTTGGTGCCTGTCCTGGATCTCACTCTATAGACCAGGCTGCCCTCGAACTCAGGGATCTGCCTGGCTCTGCCTCCAGGGTGCTGGGATTCAAGGCGTGAGCACCACTACCCAGCTTGTTAAACATTTTTGTTACATTGTGTTTATTTATTCTGCAAGTGCACATGGGGGCGGGGCGGGGCACGAGCATACCACAGCACATATATGGAGGTCAGAGGACATCTTTTTTTTTTTTTTTTTTTTTGGTTTTTTGAGACAGAGTTTCTCTGTGTAGCTTTGCGCCTTTCCTGGATCTCGCTCTGTAGATCAGGCTGGCCTCGAACTCACAAAGATCCACCTGGCTCTGCCTCCCAAGTGCTGGGATTAAAGGCGTGCGCCACCACTGCCCAGCATCAGAGGACATCTTATGAGAGTAGGTTCTGTCTTTCCACCATGTGAATCTCCATGTCATCAGGCTTGGCAGCAAGCACCTTTACCTACTGAGCCATCATGCCAGTCCCAGATGTCAACCTTTATTGTAAAACTATAGTTGCACAAAATGTTACTGTTGAGGAAAACGTGATAGAGGACCCCTGTCTTTTCTTACAAGAGCACATGGATCTACATTGACAATTTACATTTGTCACTAAGAAAATTCCAAAAACAACAGCACCCTGACATCACAGAGAACCCAGAGAACCCTGCTCTCCATCCATTTCTCTTCTGATTGGTCTGCTGCAGCAGCTGCAGGTGCATCTTGGGTCCTTAGCAACTACTACTTTACCCTCCTAAACAAGAAGAGCTGACTTCGGGCTTAATGCCAGGCCCAGGGAATCCAGCCACAATCCACCACACACAATTTTTAATTGACAGTGTTTAAGAAGACAGAATAGTGCCGGGCAGTGGTGGTGCATGTCTTTAATCCCAGCTCTTGGGAGGCAGAGCCAGCCTGGGCTACAGAGTGAGTGCCAGGAAAGGCGCAAACCTACAGAGAGAAACCCTGTCTCAAAAAAACAAAAAAACAAAAAAAAAAGAAGACAGACTAGGAACTCTGGCCCCATCTCTGCCACTAACTAGCTGTGTGTTCTTTGCCCTGTCACCTAACATCTCTGCCTCAGTCACCTCATGTGTGAAATGGGTATGACAACAGCACCTCTGTCGTGTTCTGCTAAGCTTTCTGATTTGTTTCCTCGGTTTGCCTTTTTGTTTTGGTTTCATTTTGGCTTTTCTTTGTTTCCTTTGTTTGTTTTATTTCGAGTTTGGAAACAAGCTATGGAGACGTTGCCTCCAGGCTAAAAGACTAGCCTCCAGAGTCCCTGCCTTGTGGTAAGGTTGAAGTCAGTAAATGTGTGTGTATCAGGAGGCTTTGCTACCCCTATGGAATGGGGAACAACCCACCTGCACACTTGGTCCGGCTGAGCAGCGGTGGTCCCGGGCGACCTGTGCCTCCGTCCCCCGGGCGCGTGAGCAGCACGCTGATCTCATACTCGGTGTCTGGGTCAAGATGCCACAGCTTGTAAGTCTGCAGGTTGACCGCGTGCACCTCGGCCCACGGGCCCCGTGCCATGCGGTACTCGATCTCCTTGCGCACGATCGGCCCGTCGCCAATGATGGAGTTGGTGTTGAGCTGGATGATGAGGTAGGTGGGGCCTGCACGCAGCAGCTGTGGGGGCGCGATGGGGGTGGGAGGCTCTGCGAGGACATACAGAAGAGGAGGAGCCTACTGATGCCACCACCTGGCCCCAGAAATCCCATAGCTCAGCCACACCGACTCGACTCCGAACTCCCAAGTCCAGACCTGGGGGACCCCAGCACACTCGCTGGGTTATCATCTGAAAAGCGCAACTAGACAGAGCCTCATTCCTTGTGCCCTCCTCCCACAAGACCAGCCCCTCCCTCAGTGACACTGTTCCCTTCACAGGTCCATCTGTTCAAGTCACAGCCAGAGCCTAACTCTACACCCCATTCTGCTCCCATCACGAGACCCTCCAGGTCCTCTCAGGCCACTCAAACTGCTACCAAACCCTCAACTACACCTGTTCTGGGACCCCCAGCCTCTAAGGAGCTAGTAGCTTCAGGCACTACCCTGCGGATTTCACCCTATCCTGTCCTACCCCTGCAGCTTCAGCCTTCTTCAAGGCCATTCCGCTGACCTTTGACGATGAGCTCTGCGAAGTTGGAGACACCAGCCCCGCGTGGGGCTTGGGACACACAGCGGTACAGATCCTGCTCTGCTCGGCCTACGGAGGCCAGCGGGAAAGTGGCCAGGAAGCGGCGGTGGCTGATATGCCGTACCCCGGCCGCAGGCACCAGCACCCCACTCTGCCGCTGAAGGGAAAAAGGGATGGAAGAGTCAGGGAGCATTCCAGCCTGGCAGCATATATGAGTCCCTACAAACCCGGGGGCTTTTGAGGATCCAGGAACTGCCCTCCACCCTGGGGTGAAGGGGAATCCAAACTGGCCGAAGCGCAGCCTGGCAAGACACAGTGTATAGATGCTGGGGCATGACTCAGAACCCCAAAGGGGAACCAAGCCTAGGAGAAATGCCCTGCCCTCTGCCACCTTCCTGGGCCAAGTCTACCCGGGACGCCCTCACCTGCAGGAGGAAGCGCTCTGCCTCTGCAGCTCTGCCCGCTGCCATACATTGGAAGGATGCATTCTGGCCCGCATTGACCTCCACGTCTCCAAGGCGGGAGAAGTGAGGGGCCTTCGCTGTGGGAAAACAGGCAGAGCCCCAGCATGAGCTGGGCCTGCATGCCCTGCAGGCAGGAGCCAAGGCTACCCTCATCCTTGTGTCCGAGTGGACTGGGACTCACCGCAGGGGTAGCTGAAGAGCAAGATGTCATCTAAGCCTATGTAGCCCTTGTGGTCTGGGGAGATGAGGGCCTCAAACAGCACCTGAGGAAAGTAGGAAGCCAATTGTCAGATTGACAGACCTCCAGCCCAGCTTGGGCCCCAACCCCACCCTCCTCTCCATCAACAGATGCCAACCCGGCTCACACAGACCCTCACTACCAAGCCAGCTGGTTCAGGGGTGTGGGCAGAGATAGCAAAGGCAAGGTCAAGGCTAGAAGATCATTCCAACTCAGATAATCCCACAAAGCAGTAGAATCCTTCTGATCAGAATTTCCAGTTGGGTACGGTTCCAACTCACCTGCAATGCCGGCCACCCTATTAACAATGACCTCGGAAACTCTACCCACACTGACCCCAGACTAACTCCAAACACAGAACCCTGGATTGACGCCTGATGCTGGTCAGGTATTCATTCCGACCTAGTCTGACCTCAGGATGACCTGCCCCTGCGCTTATGTCCAAGCCCAAACTGACCATTGCCTAAAAATCCAGCCCACCTGATACTCATTGGGCCAGAAGGTGCTGACGGCCAGCTCGGCCTGGTGCCACTGACGGCCGTGGGATCCAGTCATATTCCATACAGCACTGCCCAGGGGGCCCCCATTCACACGCACGTAGACACCTAGGGTGCCTGGGCTGTGCCCATCCCGGCTATACAGGAAGTAGCTGAACTGCACACAGTGGGTGTCATTCTCACTCAGGGTCTGGAAGACGATATGAGCCCTCTGGCCCGGAGCATGCTGGGAAGCATTGACCATCAAGTAGGCACCTGGAGAGAGAAAAGGAAGAGGCAAGGAGACCTTAGGGGAGGCCAAGATCACACTGAGAAGGGACAGAAATGAAGGACCCACCAGGAATCGAGGGTTTGGGATCGGAGTTTTGAGTTCCGATCGGAGCTTTGGTCACATGGGGTAGATCTCTTCCCTCCCCAGGGTCTGCTTCCCAAAGGAGAGGGCTAAGACAGTAGAAAATACAACCTCAACCTTGTCAAAGCCCATATGGCCCCTCACCATCCACAGGTCACCAGTGTCCCCAGCTCGGTGCTGTCCTGGGAGGTGAGGATTAGATCATGCTTCTCAGGAGTCTAGAGCCTGGCAGAGGGCGGGTCCCTTGCGGTCAATGCTTCCAAAGCCTCAGACACTTCCCTGTGCTGGGTACTTCCCTCTGGCTCTGATCACTCATAAAGTCTGAGACAATCTTGCTACCAGCCTGTCGTGCCTCAGGCCTTTTGCTGTGTCCTCAGACAGGCTCTGAGCCCAAGCTTGACGAACATGTAGGACAGACTGAATGGAAGGATTAACTTCCTTTCCCGCCACCCCTCCCCAGATTCCAACACAAACACCCCGCATTCCAACCTGAAGATCCTCGATACATTATGGAGGTGGTGGGGAGCGCCTCAGGACCTGGCGGGGGGTTGTGGCTTCCCCTGGGGTATTGGGAGGAGGGTGCAGCTGCCAAGGAGAGACCCAAAGCCAACCTTGCCCAGCACTGCCTCCTCCTCCCAGGCTTGCCTGACAGCACATTCTGAGCCTGCTCAGGAGTGCTCCTGGGGAACTCAGCTAGAGGGATCTCATTCATCTCTGAGAGCCTGGAGCCCTGTGAAGGTGGCTGCTGCCTAGGTCCTGCAGGGGTAGGGAATGAACTTCCAGGTCCCTATCTCCACTGGAACCCTAGAAGGGGCACATCCTAGCCAGACACTTCTTAGCCACCTCCTGTGGAGTCTCCTCTCCTCTAAGGTAGCTTCCTCTTCTAATGTGACCCCTTCTTGCCTCCTCTTCCTCTGTTCCCAGCAGCCGCCACCCCCTCCACCCCCCACCCCACCCCACCCCACCCCCGTCATGCACTCCTCCATCCCCATGGCTCTCTTTTCTCCCTCCTGCTCTCCTCTGGGAATAGTTTCCCTTGTTTCGTCTCCATCCACCTGTACTTCCCCTAGACTGACTATATACCAAGCTCACCCATCCTCCCAGACCTAGATCACCAAGGAAGACCGAGAGACAAGGGCAGGTCCGGAAAACATAAATCTAAGCCAGAACTCTTTTTTGGGGTGGAGAGGGGGAGAGGGGTGATTTAAAGACAGGGTTTCTCTGTGTAACCACTCTAGCTGTCCTAGAATTTGCTTTGTAGACCAAGTTGGCCTTGAACTCACAGAGATCCACCTGCCTCTGCCTCCTGAGTGCTGGGATTAAAGGCATGCACCACCCTTAAGTTAAAACTTTTATATCTACTTATACCTGAGTACCTATTAAAACCTGGGTTGAACAGCTGGGTCTAGAGGTGCACAGAGGTCATACAGAGCCCCTGCAGGGTGGGTACCTTTATATGTGTCTCTCAAACAAGCTAAACAGTGATACCTCTAGAACAGACATATACAAGTACCAAAGACCCTGAAGAGACAGATTGAGCATACCCAGGATGACACAGATGGGCAGTGACCAGACTGGTCACAGGGAGGGCCATGATAGAAGCAGAGTCCACTTCCAGAGCCCAGCCAGCCAACCAGCCAGGCCCTGAGAGACCTCTCACCTAAGGCCGCCAGTCCACCCACCACTAAGCGGCCACTTCCCTGACCTACTCTTGCCAGCAGACGCCATCTTGGTCATGCTGTGAGCTAAACAGCCAAGGCCCTGGGCCACCTCTATAACAGGACACAGGGGAGGGAGCGTCTGGCTGGCTGTCCTAAGGTTCCCTACAGTCTGTCCTGCCACACAGGCTCATCAGTAACGAAGTGGCTCATTTGGCCTCTGTCTCTCTAGCCCTTCTCTTTTTCCTTTTAAAAAGATCCACCTCCCTCTGCCTCCCAAGTGCTGGGATTAAAGAGTGTGCCACCATGCCTGGCTAAAAAGATTTTTTTTTTTTAATTTTATGTGTCTGGGTGTTTGCCTACATGTCTGTAGACCTGAAGAGGTCATCAGAAGGCATTGGATCCCCTGGAACTGGAGCTGGTGGTGAGCTGCCATGTGGTGCTGGGAATTGAACTCAGGTCCTCTGAAAGAGCAGTCAGTGCTCTTAACCACTGAGCCATCTCTTGAACCCCCTTTTCTTCCAGCTTTATTTTGAGGGCAGTATCTCACCGAGGAGCCCAGGCTGACCTCAAACTTTTGACCCTCCTGCCCTAGCTTCGTGTTTACTCTTAATTCTCAGTTGATTCTGCACCCAGTGAGGATGGCTGCTAATTGCCAGGCACTCTCCAAGAGCCTCAACAGTAGCAATTATACAACTGACCCCCTGGGTGCCACCTCTGTGCCCTGTGATATGGGCTACTTTCCTCCCATGTCCCAGTCAAAACAACAAAGGCTCAGAGCGGGCTGGATGATGGGGCCGGGTCTTGAACCCATGTCTATATGATTCTGGAATGAATGTTCTCAAGGCTTTCATCTGATTAGGATACCAAAATCTACATCTAGCCTCCTGACTCCCAATATAGTAATCAAGTTACCCAGAATGCTTGGTGTGGAAGTAGGGACAGAGTAAGGCTGAAGTTGGGAAGGGCCCAGGGCTCCCAAGAAGAGGGCAGAGACCCCATTTCACTTCTCCTCAGGGTCTTCAAGTCCCAGAAAGAGCAGGAGACCCTGAGGGGAAACTAGGGAAGGCCTGGAAGGAGAAAAATAATAGTGATGGAGAGCAGGCTCACCATGGGGCAGGTCCGCAGGGGCCCGGGTGCCAGGGTGGATCCGCACTTGTTCCCACTGGAAGTCATCGTACTGAGCCTGGCTGTACTCGCAGGGCACGACTGGGTCACTCGGCTCCTCGAAGGTGCAGCCAGCTGTGAGGGCAGGACCTGATTAGCTGAGCCCAGGCAAGGCCACTGACCAGGAGGAGGACTCCAACGCAGCCCTTCAGGTTCCGCCCACTGTCCCCTCCTCCTGTGCAGGCCACGCTTCCCCTCCTTCTCATGGCTCCCTCCAACGAACAAAGTTCTCCATCCTCCACCCCAACACCCTCCCGTCACCGTCCCTTACCAACACCAAGACTTTCCACTGCCCATTCCCCCACCTCATCCCAGGATCCCCAACAGCTCAATCATCCAACAAGACCCTCCTTAATAAAACCAGCCATCATTATCATTGTACAAATCAACCTACAAGATCATCACTAGATTCATCCTGTTTTACTGGCTGGGAAATGGAGCCCAGCATAGCAGGATGCTAAGCACCAGATGCAGAATGCCATCTCCTGTGTCAGGTGACAACCTGATAGACACCAAGGGGATTCGGTCACTGCCCAAAGTCAATCAACTTAGATCTCTGTCCCCAGGAATATGACAGCATAGGGTCCTATGTGGACTGAACACATATGTGACTGTGTTAATTCTGGTGACCGGAGACCAAGATTAATAATCCGGATGACAGAGAAGTGAAGGAGGGACCTGAGATGTGTGTGAATCCCTCAGTTGGTAGTGAGGTCCATTGTACCTCAGCTGGTTCATCAGCGCCTGGAGTTGGTACCAAATAAACCCAAGGCGCCTGGTTTAGGAAGGGATTTGAGCTGGGCCTTGCACCCACTCCCCAGCATAGCATCTGCAGCCCCAGCAAACTGAACAGTGTGGAGAGAACTGGCAGGAAATCAGGCCAGGCCTGTCCTGTTTGCCTGTTGGACCCATTTGACAGATGAGGTGACCAAGGCTCTGAGAAGCAAAGATATTTGCCCATAGTACGGTACAGTAGCTCAGTGGTGGACAATGGAGACTTGGGACAGACTTGGGATTGAATCTTGACTTTGCCATTTGCCATCCCTAGCAACTTTGGGCAAGTTGTTTCCTCTTTTTGAGCCTCAGTTTCCCCACCCACACATGGGATTGCTGAAGATTTACAAAAATCAACGCATGTGAGCACCCAGGAAACACCAGCTTAGGCATGCCATTGGTTTCTGTATGAGGAAAAGAAACCAGATTTGAATCCATGCCCATCCAAAACCCACACTCCCCAGACATATGAGGAGGGGCAGAATGAGTTGCTTCTAGGTCTCAAGAAAGGAGGCTGGGACAGACAAGAAGCCAGCAGGTGAGTGGCACAGACAGGTCAGGCAATGACTGGCCTCCCTCTGTGTCTCACCCATTTGCATGTTTCCACAGGCCCTGTAAGTCGGCACATGAAAACACACAGGCAGAGCCAGGCATGACTGGGCTTGTCACTTTGGGGGTCTCTCATCTCCTTGAACCCCACCAGAGAATGAGAAAGAGTGAGATGTGCGAGAGCCTGCACCAAGTAGATTGGTGCAGGGAAATCTGTGCAGGAAACTCATGGTGCCTTTCTGTCCCTTTGTTTGAAAAACTCCAGTCAGCGCTGTGCCCTGAGGCATGAGGTGAGTTTTGATGTCATCTGTGTTGGAAGGGCCCCAGCTTCCCCCTTGAAAAAGGCCCACCGTGCATGCAGCACAAAAAGAAAGGGTGGCCAATGAGTGTTCTTCCTGGAGGAGGGGAGCACTTACTTCCTGTCCTTGAGGGTCCCAGCCAACCACTGGGCAGACTGTAGGAAAAAGTATGACTTAGATCCCAGACTGGAGTCAGGCCCTTCTGATTCCTATACAAAGGCAAAGTGTCTGCCCCAGGCATCTCCCCCAGTGCCCTGGCAGGCCTGAGGTAGCCAGTCCTGCTGTTTCTTTCCATCAGTCCTGAGCCAGGCACATGACCAGACAGCATTCCCACCCCACCCAGAGCTTACTGACCTCAGACTACCAGACAGACTGGGGTCTCTACTCAGACCACAATTACATGGTTCTGCCAGGTGACTGACCCTCCCAGGCCCATCTTAGCCAGAGTGGCTCCCTGTTGACTGTGCCTGGCCAGAGTGGCCCCAGTCTTATCCATATGACACTCCCTTTAAATGTCAATCAAATAGCCACCAGGTTCGCTGACTCCTGCCCTCTCTATGTAACCACAGCCAGGGTGACTGACCCCATCCAGGGTGACCTCTTAGCCAGGGTGACCAATCTCACAAATCTCTAGTCAGCCCCAGCCCTGGATCTCTAAGCCAGGCCCTGTTCAACTCCATCTCTCAGAGAACAGGTCTCACCTCCTCCCCAGCTCTCCCAGGGATAGGAACAGCCAGTTAGTTCCTCCGGCCAGGGCCTCAGCACCACCACAAGGGGGCGCCAATTACCACCATGACCAATGCGCATGAGGAACTCACATTTAGAAAGTAGCGTTGTTGTTATTCTTATCTTACAGATGGCTCGTGTGTGACGCTCAGAGATGAGCAGGGGCCACACAGAAGCAATGTGCAGAAGACACAAATTAAACCTCCTGTCTCTATCCAAGGAGAGTAGTCACAGACAAAATAAGACCCCGATCTGGTTTCACACACAAGACATGTCTCCCGAGACAATGCAGTGCAGGATGACCAGTGATGGCCACTATGAGAGACTTAAGAATGATTAAGGGCAGGGGGCGGACTTCAGTGATAGAGGAGCTTTACCTAGCATATGTGAGGCCCTAGGTTTGATCCCCAACATGGGGAGGGGGGCTGGGAAGGAAAAGGAATTCTATCTTGCTCTGGGGGGGGGGGGGGTTCCCACCTAAGCAAAGGTGAAGAAATAAAAGCTAAGAAGGGCCAAGGTTATGAGGTGGGGAAAGGACACAAAGAAAATAAAAGGGTGTCGGCACATGGAAGCTACATCTGAGCTGAGCCTAGACCCACAGGCGTGAAGGGAGGAAGGAAGGTCGCTGGGTTTGTTTGGAGGAGCTCGGACTGGCTGACATGATGGGAAACTGGAGGCTGAGGCCAGTTCTTAAAAAGCCTTGGACGCCAGGGTAAGGAGTGGAACCTCATTTTTATCGGGGGAGCCACAGGTGGTGTTGGAGCAAGAAATGCCTGGATTCTGATGGTCCAAGCAGGTGTCTTTTCCAGAGCGCAGCAGGGTCAGGCAGAAGCTGGAGACCAAGCTACCAAATGGTCTGGAGCCTGGTGTCAGATTGGCAAGAAAGGAGACCAGAAGTCTCATCCTGGATACAAACAGCACACACTCCAGTCAAGAGAGAATGTGTACACGCATGTGCATGGGCACAAACACACACACACACACACACACACACACACACACACACACACACACACACACACACGCACATTCTCTTTCCCTAACTCAAGTCCCTAAGGCACAGTCTAAGTAAGGCTGCGGACAGAGAGAGAAGACTAGACCCCTCTTTGGGTACCTCGCCTCTGTAGAGAGCTCTCAGAGAGGATGGGCTGAATCAATGCAGGACCCCAGTGCTCCCCCAGCCTCAGCTCCAACTGGCCCAGCAACATTCCTTTGCTAATCTCCCCAATCTGGCCAGGCGGTTGCCTGAGCAACCGTCAACCACAATTTGGGAAGAAGGGGGATGGCTTATCCACATCCGGCAGGCATGCTCTGGGCCTGATGATGTCAGGGACCAGCAACCTCTGAAGGGGCCTGGGAGGGGTCCCCCCAGGGGTCTCCCTCTCCCTCTCCCTGCCTCTCTCTCTGCCCCCTTTGTGTGTGTGTGTGTGTGTGTGTGTGTGTGTGTGTGTGTGTGTGTGTGTGTGTACCTAGCTGTGGGCCTGACAGGACCACTGGTACAAAAACAGTCAACTACAGAAGAGGGAATCTGCATCTTTGTTCTGCTGTGTCCCGGGGTCCCTTCATGACTTGGGGCATGTGACTTGCCTTCTCTGACTACAGTCAGAAGGAAACTATTCCAACCAGGGTGACCTCTTAGACAGCATGACCCCTTCTCACTGATCTCTGGCCAGCCCCAGCCCTGGGTCTCTAGGCCAGGCCCAGTTCAGCTCCTCAACTATGAAATAGAAGCAGGGGTTACGACTCTGATTTCATTTGTGTGAGTTTACAAATGCCAAGTGTGGTAGTGCACTCCTCCGATGCCAGTACTTGAGAGATGGAAGAACAGGCCTGAGGACTGGGGGTTTGGGGTCATCCTCAGGTACATAAACGAATTTCTAGGCCAGCCTGGGCTTCATGAGACCCTATCTCAAATAAACCAATAGTAATAGTAATAACAATAAGAACAATAACTGTAAGTGTCCTTAGGGAAAGGTGTGCATAGGAGGGCACGGGTGTCTACCAGCCTGGGCTCTCAGAAATACTGTAAAGTTGGTTCATGGAACATACCTGCGAGCAGAAATGCACAGACGCATTCTACAGTGGGCATGAGCTTAGGGGAGGTGCGTCTTTGTACAGGGCAGAAAGAGGGGTGTGTGTGTGGGTGGGTGGGTGGGTGGGTGGGTGGGTGGGTGTGTGGGTGTGTGTGTGTGATGCACCAGCCCGTCCTCCTCTAGCCAGGGCAGACAAGGCACGTGCTCTGGGCTTACTGCACCTGCAGCCCTGTGTTTTCTGAAGACCCTGCGTAAACAGAGCTCGTTTGCAATGGGATTCTCATTCTCTCTGTTTTGTCAACAAAACGTCCAGTTCCCAAGGGTAGCCCCAGAAGAAACAAAACTTCTCTAGACACATGGTAAATTCAGTCTGGGACCTCACACTGCCAGGCCCAACCCAACCATAGCCTAGGGACCCCATAGACAACCCCAGCAACAACGTCAGCCTGGTCACCATCCCTCCCTTTTCTAAGCTATTGAACTCAACCCTGGACATCCTAGCCCTACTCAGCCCTGCTTAGCTCTCACCTCCTCCCTTCCTGAAGTCAGGGGCTAGCTCTGATGCCTTTGAACCCCATCCCCAAATCTTGTATATAGCAGATGGTCAACTGTGCCCAGACTTATTAACACCAAGATCCTAGCTGGTCTAACCTCGACCAGCTGCACTAAGTCAATGATGTGACTATAGCCTAGCCCTAGGCTAACATATCCAAGAGGAGGCAGGTATCCCAGAGCCCTGAGTAACTGATAAGAAACACATTAGAGTTGGCAGTAAAATACCCATCTAACCACACAGAGTTCAGCAACCAGGGAGACCACCCAGGGCTGGCCACAGGCTGAGAAAGCTGGAACCACCTAAGGAGCCAACAGAGAGCCTAGCAATGCCAACATCGTGCTATCTCCACCGAGTATGAGAGGAAGCCAGCTGCAGCTGAGGAACTCACGGCAGACCCTTTCCCATCTCTACGGGCAACACTGACTATGAATTCTAGAGTCAACGAGAGGGCTGCTATATTGGCACTCCAGGGCTGAACACCATATATCCGTTAAAAAAAAAAAAAAAAAGACTATGAAGTGGGGTCTCACTGTACAGAAGTACAGTAGGCAGAACACATAGATCCTCTGCAGGGCACATGCCCTGCACCACAGCCTGATAAAGACAGGGCAGGCTAGAGCAGGGCAGGTGTGCACAGGTTCCAGGGAGAGGGAGGGTTGTGTGCTGCCATGATGGGGCGTGCTGAAGACAGAGCACAACGGACCGACCCCCACAATACTGGGCAAGGCTGCAGAGCACACAGCACTGACATCCGCTAGGCATGGAAGAGCCGGTCAGGGCTGTGCAGCGTGGAACCACAGTCATCTTGGGTGTATGTCACCAGATGGGGGGTGCGGCAGAGTGCAAGGTGGGAGGCTCCAGCCTTTCCTCCGCTCCAGACACCAGCATAGGACCTGGTACAGAACACGAGCCTCCTCGCAGAAAGGGTCTGCTGTAGCACGAATCCTAATTGGTCTTAATAAAAACCCAGAGCCAGATATCAGGGGTAAAAGTTGAAAATCAGAGAGACAAAAGAACAAGCCACAGCCACCTCTCACCTCACCAACTCCTCAGCCTTAAAGGACTGAGCTCCTGTCTCCTCCTGCCTTATATTCCTTTTCTCCGCCCAGCCACATCACTTCCTGTCTCAACCTCCCTAGTGCTGGAATTAAAGGTGTGTGTGCCTCCCAAGTACTGGGAGCAAAGGCATGTGATCCCTTATTAAAGGTGTGTGGCACCACTGCCTAGCCCCTATGGCTAACTAGTGGCTGGCTTTGCCCTCTGATCTTCAGGCAAGCTTTATTTGTTAGATCATACCCAAAACATCACCACAGTCTGCCTAGCCCAGGCATAAGGGATGTTACAGAGGATGATGCAGGAAGGAAAGGAAGGAACACCATACAGAGCTAAGCACCAGGGATGGCAACCTAACCCTGAACAGAAACTAAATGTAGTCCTCAGGAGTAGGGTATGTGCAGACTCCAGGAATGCGTGTGAGGTGGCACAAAACTGAAGCACCATGATGATGCCCCATGGAACGATGGATTTGGTTCCAAGGGTTCTGGGTCTGGAAGCTCAGCGGAGTGCTCACAACCTGGCAGGAAGCCATTTCCTCTCAATGGAAACACCTCCTTGTGGAGGGAGAAGAGAGGAGACAGTCACTCAACTTAGCAGGCTCCAGAAGCTTGGGAAGTTACAGGATTCCCGAGACCTGCTCCGAGGTTATATAAGCAGTAACAGCTCCTGGAGAGAGAAGACTCTCTGCAAGCTGCCAGGGATGAGGCTTTCAGGAGAAATTCCTCATGCTAGGGTGGGCTTTTCCTCAATGCAGCTGCCTTCGAGGTACCGGTATTTCTGCAAGGAACCCCATTAAACTCCTCCATGCACCAAGCTAGACATGGGTGGAATTGTTTCTTTGGTCTGTGGAGTGAATACGCATTTGCTCGCATCTCCCCAGGAAAAGTCACACGACACAACCCTACAGAGAACAGATGCATAACAAGGTTGACTCTCTGGGTGGCAGTCCTGTGTGGCTCAGAGGCAATGCAAAACTCAAGTTGCCCCCAAGTCCAGCAAAAAGCACCCAAGTTATGTGCAATATGAAGCAGAGAGGCATTGCACTGAGGATACACAGAGATGTGACCCTCCCACCGCTCGCCACAGAAAGCTATCCACAGCTGGATACCCGGACACCTCCACTGTAATACACGCAGGGAAATGCTGAGAGGCCACAGAGGCAGCTTCAGGGTAGCTGTGGTGAGTGCAGTGTGGAGGCTGGGCTGTTAGACACATAGCCAGAGAGGTACAGTGGAGAAGGTGGGACAATGAGGCAATGTAGACTGTGTTCCTGAAACGTGATGCCAGCACGCAGAGGAGCTGTCCTTCGAAACAGCAGCGTCCACATGACCAAGGCAGTGCAGATGCCCACTGCAAAAATGCAGTGCACCAGATGCCAACATACAGTGTAATGGCAGTAGGCCGTGTGTTGGCAGTGAGCAGCCATGTGAGGTGCTGTGCCCAAAGACCAGGTGTGTCTACACGTCTGATGCAACAGACTGCTGTACAGTGTAAACATGCAGAGTGGCTATAGAAAGCCGTGCACTGATCTCGAGTGTCATGCTGTGTGACGACGGTAAGAGCCACCCTCCCAGTGTAACCCAGGTATCCAGCAGAGCAGCAAGTGCCACACCATGGAAGAGAGCCACAAGAAAGTGCAGGGCAGGACAGCTGCAAGATGGAGGCTGTGATCAGGATGCTGCAAAAATGGAGTACACAGAGATTCTGGAAAAGCCCCACATCACCGTAGCCCAGCATTCGTGTAGTCGAACAGCATAGGCTGAGTCATAAGGCAGTACAGGACACCAGGTCCGGAAACCCAGGCTGCACTCCTACCAGAAGGCCAGGCCTGAGATACAGTGCCTCTGTCTATTGTGAGGCAGACATAGGTACATCACGAAGGTGCTGTGGGGAGCACTGTAGACGTCTCTTGAGGCTACCCTGGTGGGGAGTCACTCAGCCTCCCGGAAAACCCAGTACCTCCAGTTCTGCCAGGCTGGACTGCTGTCAGATGGAGGCTGAGCCTGCCTCCATTGCTCTGTGGGCTTCTGTCCACCATTACTCTCGCCCTCCAACATCTTCCAGTGACTCTCCAAGGGCACAGGATGAAGGCACTGCCACCCATAGGGCAGGCGGTGCCAAACTCAGCACACTACCCAGGTATTCTATCTGACCAGGACCTTGGAGTACTGGCAGGCAAACAATGGATTTGGATTCTACTGAAAATCTTTTGGACGATTATAGTGCATCCCCTGGCCCCTGGCCCAGGGTAGGGCAGGACAGGAGAGACAGAGGGAGGAGCCTGGCATGGGATGTGGGATGAACAGGAGGCAGAGAGGGGAGAAGAGCCTGCCCCAACAAGCCTGGATCCTCACTCCTCCCCCACCCACCACCAACATCGCCTCTCCCCAGGCCTGGACTTCATCAGGAGCCAAGAACAAACTTTTCCGAGCACATGGAAGGCCTGCAAACACACACACACACACACACACACACACACACACACACACACACACACACACACATTTAAGAATAATTCACACTTATAGGGTGCTCACTATGTACCAGGATGTGTTCTAGACTAAACATGTCCAAATATAAAAGACATCACATCATCCTGGGCACTGTATAACATCTCCATCCTCATTTCCCAAGTGGAATCACTCCAAGGCCCAGAAAGGTCATTACCCACCCAGATGTCACACAGTGAGAAACAGTGGAAGCTAGAATGAGAATTCAGATGGTGTAGTCTCAGAGCCCACATTCCAGTCTATGACATTCTAGGCATAAACACACATTTACACACAAGCACAATATGACAAGAAGGATACACACTCGTGTTGTGAAATAATCTTTTTATATACTGTGAAGATGTATCACTCCAATTGGTTTAAATGAATTAGCTAGGCAATAGCTAGGCAGGATTTCCAGGCACAGAGGATGCTGGGAAAAAGAAAGATGGAGATGCCAGGAGACGCAGAGCAAGCAGCACGGGCATTACAAAGTAAAGGTAACTGAGCCACATAAAAGAACATAGATTAAAAGAGATGGGTTAATTTAAGCTAATTTAAACCAGTCAGAAACAAGCCTAAGCTATCGGCCAAGCTTTCATAATTAATGATAACTCTCCGTGTCGTGATTTGAGAGCTGGCTGGTGGGACAAGGACTAGCTACACACTGGCATAAACATGCACACATGCTCATGCTAAACAACATGCATCCCATTCTCTCAGTTGAGACTCGCCCATCTCCAGATAGGCTTCTGTCACCTCTCAGTCGTCACCACATAGCCCCCAGCTGTCCCTCATCTGCCTATCTGCATCCCCCAGCTACCCCTCAGCCTAGTCATTCCTCCACCACCACCTGCCTCACTGCCAGCTGTCCTGTTCTCACATATATCACCATCACCAGCTACCTCCCCCCAGCTGCACTCTCAGCCCCAGACCTGTCCCTCTAGCCTCGACTGAGGCTGTGTCCACTATTCCATCTCAATTCTTCCTCTAGCTTCTGCCTTCAACTCTCGGCAACAGTGCCCCAACCCGCCCCCACCTCAACTGCCTTTCTTTTGTCCCCTTTGGGTCCAGTTCTAAGTCCTGGGCTTCGTGTGGTGGGAATCTATTCAAGACTCACCCACCCCCCAGAGCCACACAGACACAGCTTCTTCAGACTTGGCACCACACGGGTGCCCCACACTTACCATGCTGCAGGCCACTTAAGGAAGCTTATCAGCCTCCCACTGACAGCCCTCCGCACCCCAGGACCTCCCTTCACCTCCACCACCCACCACCCACCACCCACCACCCACCACCCACCACCCACCCCACCACCACCCCGCTAAGCCTTCCCTGTAACATCCAAGGGTTCAAACCAATGCAAACACTCCATGAGCACCCACCATACACCACTAAGGGAACCAGAGATGGCAAACACCCCGCTCCGCCCTCAGAGGGCTCCCAGCTGAAGAAGGGCAGCCTATGATCATGCCAGCCTTACAAGTCCACCCCAACTGTCCGGTGGGGGCAGGGCAGCTTTACTGTGACAGTGACAACCAACGGAGCTAGAATGGAGGGAGAAGAGTCTTAGCAAAAGGCACAGAATGGGCAAAGGTAGAGAGACCTGTCAAAGGCGGGGTGGACGCTAGGGGTCTGGATTATTAAGCAGATGGCTAGGGACACAGAGGAGGCTCTTTCCTAAAGAAAGAGCTGGTCAGGCATGGCCTGGCCTGCCATGTTAGGGTTGCGGTTTAGCCTTGGGAGCTGAGGAGGCTGGAGGCACTTTGGTGACAGGGCGGAGGAGAAGCTACGGTGACAGGCAGGATGTAATGGAGGTTGTGGCAGGGAGGGGGCGAGTGTGGGGCTGTTTCACTGTCCACACCAGCTCCACTCTCTGCAGAGCCCAGGCCACACTAAAGCTCTGCCAGCTTATCCTTTTAGAGCAGAGGTTCTCCGTCTTCCTAATGCCGCAACCCTTTAAGACAATTCCTCGTGCTGTGGTGACCTCAAAGCATAAAATTACTTTGTTGCTACTTCATAATTTGTAATTTTTGCTACTGTTACGAATTGTAATGTCACTATCTGATATGCAGGATATCTGATCTGCCACACCCAAAGGGGTCTCAACTCATAGGTTGAGAACCACTGTTTTAGACAAGCACAGTCCACAGAACCTTCTACAAGTGCGGGGAGGTCCTCTTCTTGTCAATATGCTGATAACTACTAGCAGTGTGTAACAGTTGAGGGCTTGAGACTTGGCTAGTGCAACTGATGAACTAAATTAGTATTTTAATTAATTGCACCTAATTTAAATTGAATGGCCACATGGGAGTAAGAAGCCACCCCTGCAAGGAAAGAGCATGGCCATCACTATGGAAGCTTCTATTGGATAAGGCGATCTGGACCGATGCCCATGGGCCCAGAGAACCTGGAGGCACTAGCCTGCAGATCAGAGCCATTGTACAATCCTCTGTACACCCCAATATTCTCACACCCTGAGATAGGTGCACCCACTCTGAGGCACCCAGAAACTCTGTACCATTCCAGGAATGAGAAACTGGGGGCTTCTCGGGTGTCACAGCAGTTGTTTCCTCTCAACTCCAAACTCAGATCTAGCCACAGCAAGGTGACCAGAAGGCTTGGCACCCTGACAAGCCATGCATGTGCCTTGTGCACCTGGCCCCTCCATGTCACACACATGCATAAACACACATGCCCCACTCTGGCTGCCCAAGCGACAGAATCACACCTGTATACATCTGTCTGCCTTCCCCCAACCCCTACAATGCTGGCCTCTCTTCTCTCCAGCTCAGAGACAGTCCCTCGGGATCCAGGAGGAAGGCTGTGGCCTCCTCTACCCAGGCCACAGTCCATCTGTGACTGAGGACTGAAGGCATGTCTGCCTCACATGGGCCCTCCTCCCTCCTCCCTCCTCCCTCCTCCCCATGTTCAGACTGACGGTTGAGACTCGCTCGATGCCTCACCAACGGTCGTCCTGATCACAAAAGGCTGGGACTCCCTGAACTGGACAAGCTGAGCCAGCAGCTAGGGGTGGAGCCAGAGGAGGGGAGAAGAGGCAGCACCAGGCGTCTGGGGGAGGGGCCCTCCTTCAAGAGCTTCTCTCCCTTCAGCCTCTGCCAGGGACTCAACCTCTTTAACTCATAGCTCCCAGATGACACTTTCTGGACATGGCCTTTTCACAACGTAACATCATCCACCAGCAGAATTTTCCAGAGTCTTACCAGAGCAAAAAGCCTCAGCCTTCAAGTCTACATTCAGTGGAGCCACTGCGCCCCCATCTGGGCATCTCCAGCTCTGAATTTGACCCACTTGACTTCATTCATTCTTTTCTGTCTTTTTTTTTTTTTTTTTTAACTACAATGTCGGTTGCCCTAGCTAGCATGGGCAACTCACTGTTGCAACTCAGGCTGACCTCAAAACCTGCAATCCATCCTCCTGCCTCAGCGTCTCCAGTACTTGGATTACAGGACTGAACCATGTCACCCAGCTTCATTCACACTCTTGGATCTCACATCCATTTATTCAGACGAGGAGGCTCAGGCCTCGTGCCTGGCACCAAGTATTCAGGTCCACAGTGACTTTCCTTGCAGAATTCCTGGTCTCGTAAGGGTGATGGGACTAGGAGATGGTAATTCCAATATCATATAAAAACCCAACCGACTCCTACCTTCTCTTTCCTAGGCTAGAACAGAGGAAAACCAAGGAAGGCTTCCAGGGGGAGGTGATACCTCAGCAGAGAGACAAGCTGGAGACTCCCATTGGAAGGTGTGGAATCAGAGAGTCCTGGCGGGAAAGAAGGGTCTGTGCATGGTGAGAGACGAGACGGTGGGCGGTGGGCACTTAGGGACTACCGGTAAAAAAGGCTATCCAGAACATCTGATCCCAACACAAGATGGGGTGGGCCAGGTAGGCAGGGGCCAGAGCACTGACGGAGCCAAGGGAAAGACTCAACTCTGAAACTACTGAGGAGCTTTGAGGAGGATCCGAGGAGAGGTTTAAACCGTGCGTTTTAGGAAGAACTCCGGCACAGCGGAAGGAAGAGGCTGCAGCCTTCCTGCGGGCGGAAGATGGCTGAGGAGGGAGAGAAGGGAGAGGTGGCGGAGGCATAGGATAGGACCCTTCAGGACACAAAGGGAAGCCCCCAAACACCTCCTGCCACTCTGGTTGACCCGGCTGGGTGTGGAGGCCACCCTCCAAGCCCAGCTGGGGACAGCATGGAAGATAACAGCGTGTCTCCAGAAAACAGGGCATGGCCATGGACCTCCCCTGCCACCAGATACAGGCAGGAGGCAGCCCGGAGGTGTGGCATAGGATCCAGGCCACCCTCCTGGCTTCCTGCCTAGCCCCCCTTTCAGCCCCAGAGAGAAATCTGGGCTGTCCTGACAAGCCCTCTGGAGACTTCTCCCTCATTCCTGCTGTCCACAACTCCAGTGACCAAAAAGACAGATTGAGCCAGAGCGCCCATAGGATAAATTACTGTGCCAGGTTCGCACAACTGAGAGACACCCTACACAGACCCCCACCTGGTGACTAGGGAGGTAGGCAGGGGACTAGATTCACTGTCTAGACTGCAGGCAGGGGGGCTGCCACCCCCCCTTCGTCCCCAGGCTTCTATAGTAGTAAAAGCTTCAAAGGTGCCAGGAACTTCAGAAGTAAAGTGACTTACCCAAGGTCACACACGCACACAGCAAAAAGCAGAGGCAAAATTTGAACCCATGTTCCCCTTGACTTCAAATTAGCCTATCGGACTTTGCCACACCCCTCCAACCTATCTTCGGGTCTTCCCAACTAGGGGACTTCACATTCTACCAAGTATCACATGCGATCATTATTAACACCACGAAGCAGATGGGGAAACTGAGGCTCAGGAATGAGAATAACCTGCAGTAAGTCTCCCAAACCTTAATCCTGACAGTCCACTGTCATGGCACCTGAGACCCAGGTGTGTTCTCAAATCAAGGTGAAGGGGGTGGGGTGGGAGAGCACAGGGGACTGATCTCAAAATGGGGGAAGGTTAGAAGGTTTGAGAATGGTCTAAGAGGCAGGCTGCCTGGATCACCCTCTCAGGTACCAGGAGGTCAAAACTGAAGCTGAGTAGCAAGGTCCCAGAGCTGCAGGGCAAGGCCAGGACAGCTCCCGGGAGCTACCCCTCCCCCGGAGTGGGGGGCGGGGCCGTGATCTAGATCCCCGGAGGCCAGCTGTCTGGGGCAGGCGGCCTGGAGTCTGTCCCCCGCCAGAGGCGGCAACGCATGTCACGGCCCTGCTTCCACCCGAGGCGGCTCCCCCGCTACCCCACGCCGGGTGGCTGGAGCCAGGGGAAGAGAAAGCCCTGGAAGAAGCACGCCCGCTGGAGGGGCCGAGGCCTGGGGTCCAGGCCTCAGGAAGGGACTACGGGCCACGCACATGCACAAGCACACCGACACACCTTCCACACAGCACACGATGCGATGCGCTCGCGAACGCACAGACACGGGCGCTGGACATACATATTCAGACAGGCGAATGCACACACACACACACGCACACACACACACACACACGAGCGCGCGCCCACACACACACACACACACACACACACACACACACACACCCCCTCCAAAGGACGCCAGACTCCAAAGCACACACAAGTGTGCGATCACACCACAGGTCAAGCGGGAGCCCCACGCACACATTCACACACGTCCGCACGCGCGGACCCGGCTGGCCGGGAGGCCGCACAAAGTTGCAAAGCAGACGTAGGCAGCGTCCCCGGGGACCGCGGCGTTCCCGGCGCCTCTGGTGAGCCACGATGGGGAGGCCGTCCCGCGGCCTCCAGCCAGGCCCTGAGGGGGCCCCGACGCCGCAGCCCCGCCCGCACCCGGGTGCGCCCCGCGGTCCTCCCCACCCGGGCGCCCCGCGGCCCTGGCGCCGCCTCGGATCAGCAGCCAGCCAGCGCCGCGCGGAACTTGCGAAACAACAAACGGCCCGAAATGTCGGAGTCGGAGGCCACGGCCGCGTCTCTACCCCCTCCTTCCCTGGCCAGCCGCAGGGCCGCCCCAGCCTCCGAGGGACGCTGCCGCGACAACTTGTTCCGGCCGGGTGCGCCACGCACGCGCGCGCGCGCGCGGCCATACACACACTCACACATGCACACACACCCTCGGCCCCCGGCCACACTCGACCACGGCCCAGGAGCGCCCCACGCTCGCAGTATTCCTAGCCACGCAGCCAGCGGGCACCGACACACTCACATCTACTCCAGACAAGCTCCCCCACACGCATTCTCCGGACCCACACAGCACCGCACACCCCAAACGCTCCCACAGGGGCACTCGTGGACACAGCGCACAGACACACAGGTTCAGATCCGTTCCCACGCCTGTACACACATACACATACCACACACGCACTCCCGGGGCCCACACTCGAGCAAGATCCACAGAACCCTCGCAGCACACACATAAAACAAACACGCGGGTTCTCGAACGCACCAGCAACAGCACTCCCGCCTGGGGAATACAAAAAAGCCAACAAATGCAACACAGTGTCAGACGCAACTCCAGCCAAGCTACGGAAACTCAAATATACAACCCACTTGGCAGCACCGACAGACACCGGCAGACACGAGCTAGAGCACACCCGGTGCCCCACGCAGGCAACACGCACGCCAGCACACTCGCAGCCGCGGTACACAAGCAACCTCAGCTTGCACACAAACTACGGACACCGCGGTCACAGACCCTCGGAGCATACGACCGAGCATCCCGCACTCCGACACGCGCGACGAGCCATCCCCGGCCCCTGGTGCTCGCGGGATGAGCTCGGAGGGACCCCGCGCGCTTACCTGCGGGAGTCTCGGTCTCCGGCGCGCAAAACTGGAAGGTGAGCGCCAGGACCAGAGCCTGAGCACGGGCCATGGCTGGGGCGCCGCCGCCTCGGTCCTAGGGACCCGCTGCTAGGAAGGCGACGCCACCGGAGCCGAGCCCGAGCCCAAGGCGAGCGGGAGCCGTAGCGGAGCAGCGCCGCGCGGAGCGGGACTGGCGCCGAGTCCAGAGCGGGAGCCCGAGCGAGCGGGGCGCTGACGTCAGGCCCCCGGGCACGAGTTCCGCGGTCTCGAGGCGTCCCCTGCTGGCGGTGGCGCGCGCTGCGGCCCGGGTCCCTGGGCCCGCTGGCCCCGGCGCGCCCTTCCCCCACTCCTGCACCCCGTCGAGAAGACCCATGGGCCGGTGCCAGAATTCACATGAGCATTCTCAGACAGCACATTTGTTGCCCACGGCTGAAACTGTGATCCAGGGACACTTGGCTCCTCTGTCCCCTCCACCGTTTAACTTCTTTCTACCTTGGCCCTTCCGAATACACATTCCCATCTCCCTCCAGTGACAGAGCACTCCTCAACCTACCAAAAAAACGTTGTTGGGCCTTTAGAATTCTGGCTTTTACTTTCACTAACACGAAATTCACCTCTCCCATTAACTCCCATGTCTCCTACAATGGCCTCTGGCTACTCGGGGTAAATAAATTTGGAACTCTGCCCAGAACAACTGCCAGCAAACTAGTTGTCGGTGGCTAGGTAAGACCAGGCGCCATGTACGTGCCTCTCCCGCTGGTACTCTGTTAATCTTCGCCATTGCCCTAGGAGACACAGACCACTGTAATCCCGTTACACAGTTGAGAAAATTGAGATTATACAGAGTGGCTTTTCCATGATGATGCATCAGTATGAGGCAACACCAAGATCAGAATCAAAGTTGTCTGGCTTGAGCAGTGTAAGAAACAGCCTCACATCTGGAAACCCATTCTTTCTCAAATACTGACCAGATACAGGGTCATTGGTTTAATGATTGTTGTAGGTCACAGAGGAGACATAAAACAAACCAAAAAAAAAAAAAAAAAAAAAATCTGGGAGCTGGAGAGAGATGGTTCAGTGGTTAGGAGCACATACTGCTCTTGCAGAGGACCCAAGATGGATTCCCAGCACCTTGTCCAGTGGTTCAGCTGCCTGTAACTGCAGCTCCGGGGTATCTGATCACTTTGGGCCTTGTAGGACACTGCACTCTTGTGCACATAGACACACATATAGTTTAAAATTAAAACATAAATTTTTAAAAAGCTCTCCACCCTCATGAAGCTTACATTCAGGGAGGAATCAGGAAGAGAGGAAGGAGAGTGGGGGCGGGGCGGGTGATGGTAAGTGAACTAACAGTGGGGGAAGAGGGTTGCTGCAGTTCTAAACAGACCACCTGCTATTTGATGGATTTGGTATTTATCACCATCTTTAGAAGCACTGTCCCTCAGGGCCTGGTATCTGGCATGCTCAATAAGCAATGAATGAGTGGGTAACTGATAAATGGTTCTAGACATGGTCCTTGCTTTCATGAAGACTTTGTGAAACTTCTGTTCCAGCAGGGGGGCAGTGCAGCAAACATAAATAGATGTAACTGCAATCTGAGACAGGCACCCTCGAGGAAACGGAGCTCTGCAGCAAGGGACACTAGGGACGGGGGTCCTGCTTTAGATAATGTGATCCAAGGGGCCTTGCTGAGGAAGTGGCATGATACCATAGGATCTGAGACCTCAAGCAGACCAATGGGAAGGAACACTTCAGCCAGAGGAGCTAGCCTGGGCAAAGATAGACTGGTGGGTCGACGGAGATTAGGGAGGCTGAAATGGAATGGTGGGGCAGAGGCAGGTGCAGCTGGAGAAGTTGCCAGGGCCTGCAGACCATACAGGAAGTGGAAGAAGGAAGAAGTTATAGGTTAAACCCTAGGAAAATGATAAGCCACTGATGTGAAACATGGAAGAGTCTTGAGTTCTGATTTCTTATTATTTTTGTTTCCCCAACAACTAAAGACAGGGACATTGAACGAATGTATTTAAGTGCACATCCTGACGTATGTAAACCCTCCCTGTTCCCTACCTCTTCCCCCAGCTGGCTCACACTGTGGCTGGCACACTGAGACTCTGTCCTGAGGCTAGAAAGGGAAGAACTGAGTGTTCCTGGGCTCCTGGGCTCCTCTCTTATAACTGCTGCTTGACTCCAGGCTGAGACAGGGAAGGGGACAAAGACCCAAAGCTGGCGAGGACCAGAGCATTAAATTGAGAGTCACGGGGAGACAGAGGTAGGAGGGGGAAAAGTGAAAGCAAGATAGAAATACATGCTGAAAAAGAAGAGTGATCAGGCAACCAGACTGCAGGGGGAATAGAACGGAATTTTTTTTTTAATCTCAAGTTTTGAGGTATGGAAACTGAGACTCAGAGAGCACAAGGTATTGCCCAAGGTCACACAGTCAGTCCATGAAGGTGTCAGGACTTGAACCCCAATTTGATAGATTCCACATTCCCTTGTTCCTTGGTCAGGGGACAGCATCGGAAACTATGGTGAATGGAGAGTGCCAGAGCTAGCAACAGGTGGGCAGATGAAAAGAACATTCCCCTTTGCTTTAAAAAAGGACCACAAACTTCAAAAATCCTTGAGAGATGAAGAAAGACCCTGGCTTGGAGTGACTGGCCCAAATCTAAGGAGAAGGATAGGGTACCACAGTCTGTGCCAGATCAAGAAGAAATTCAATTACCTACAACTCATGGAATATTTATGATGCCTATCCTGTGCTAGGCCCCCTGTTGAGAGGTCGTGTCATGGAGATGAACCAAACAAGGCCCTACTCTTAGTGGAAGGGGAAGCGGGCATATAAGTAACTATGAGATAGTATCCTAAAGGCCACAGCATTAGCCCAGAGAAAAGACAAAGGCATTGGGGTTAATTAAATAATAATATCTGAACCTGGAATTCTCCTGGCAGTTTAGACAGGAAAATTCATGTCAGGCAGTTGCAACCTGAATAAAAGTGTAAGACAAGGAGGAGCTGGCAAAATAGGGGCCAGGTGGAGTTGGGTCACAGGCTATGTACAATCTAAGAGAAGAAAATAAAGCAGGAATGATAGGTGGGCATCAAAGCACATATTGTCTTGAATGCAAAGTTATGGGCACAGGCTTGAACCCCTTCATCAGGGGTTCTCAAACTGTGCCCCTGGGTGAACCCAGATGGCCTAGACCAAAAGTGAAGGTTTATAAGGATGTCCAGGGAGATAAAGTCCAGCCTCAAGGAGGAAGACTTGCTTCTGATTCTCCAGGCTTCTCTAGTTGGCTGACCAGGGATTGGGGGTGGGGCGGGGTAATAAAAACAGCTCAACGTCACTTAGAGGGTCCTACAGCAGAGAGAGCTTATGAACTTCCTGGCAGAAGTACACCTACCTGTCACTGTGAAAATGGGTAAGCAGGAATGGGTGTTGTGTTCACGTGTGTGCACGTGCACAGACGTAACTGTGGGACCAGGCTATTCTCCCACCATTAGACATGAGCTTTCTCTAATAAAGTGCAGACAGTTATTGAGCATATACTTGAGCCAAGCCTTAGTGTTTTATATGTGATAGTTCTCACTTTATCTGCAACACATAACCCTGTAATAGTTTTTGAATGTTCCCGTGTGCCAAGCAATGTGCTAGGTGCTTCAGGCGGCATTATCTCCTTCGATCTTCAAGACAACCTTGAGACTATTAGCCTCTCAATTTGTTGTTGTTGTTGTTTCTTTGCCTCACTAGAGATCAAACCCAGGACCTCACCCATGCTAAGTGTGTGCTCTACCACTGAGCTACGCCCCTAGTTCTGCCCCTTAGTTTTAACCATGAGGGAAACAGAGACACAGAGAAGCCAAATCAAACATCCGGGACTCAAAGCTAGATTTGCTTGAATCCAGTTCCCAGAGCCTTGATCTCCATCCTTTGTTGGGCTCTCTTCCTCAGAGAAAAGGCTTTTATTCCATGGCAAGCTTTGGGTCAGTCATTTTTGTCCTTCAAAGCCCTGGCTCCCTAACACTTATCTTCTGGGTTACCTCATCACCATACTCTGGGAAGCTTGTAAAGACATATACTTTTGGGTCATGTACCTGTCCCAAGATTCTACCTCAGTAGGCCTAAAATAGGCTTTCTTTTAGGCCACCAACCAGCTCCCAAATCATGACATGGAAACTTAATATTAGTTATGAATGCTCAACCTAGCTTAGGTTCATTTCTGGCTAGCTCTTTTAACTTAATGTAACCTGTTTCTCTTTATCTACATTTTTGCCTCAGGGCTTTTTTTCTTTCTTTCTTTCTGTATGTCTGACTTTCCTGCTTCCTCCAGTGTCTGAAGCCCAGCTTCTGGCCCCAGTGCGTCTTTCTCTTTCTCCCTCATTCTCTTCTCCTTCTTTCCTCTTCTTTCCTCAGCCGAGATTCCTCCTCCTCCTTATTCTCTCTGCCTGCCAGCCCCACCTATCTTTTCTCTGCTTAGCTATTGGCTCTTTAGCTCTTTATTAGACCAATCAGGTGCCTTAGGCAGGCAAGGTGAAACACATGCAACACATCTTCACATGATTAAACAAATGCAGCACAAACAAATGTAACACATATTTGCCTAGTTAAAGTCATGTTCCACAACAACCTCATCTGACTTCTGCGCACCCAGATTTGAAGTCAAGGGGCTGGCTCCAACAGCCCCTTCCTCAAAGGGCCCAGCCTGCCTCCATCACAGAGTGCTCCTTTTCTTCAAACTGCAATAGTGTACACGCGCATGCACAATAAGGTTCAGCTGGAGGTTTATTTATGCTTATGTCCTCCCTCCACCCAAAATAAGACCCTGCATCTTCACAGGCCTATACCTTTTTAGAAAGCATTCCCATTTTCCTACTCAGTCTCTATGATATGAGCATTTTAAAAGATGCCTTCCGCCTTACGATTCCTCTCATATCTGAACAACTTGACGTTTTTACAATGTGTAATCCTGTCCACCATAACGGTTCTTCTAACATTTCATCCAATCCTCACAACCATCTGAAATGAAGTGTATAATTTTCATGGCACTGACGAGAAACAGGCTCGGAGCTGTGCTCACTTGCTAAAGCTAGGAAAGAGCAGGGCTAGGATTTGAACCTGGTATTCCTGCTTCCATGTCAGCTTTAGTCCCAGCACTCAGGAGGCAGAGACAGGCCGATCTCTGAGTTCGAGGCCAGCCTGGTCTACAGAGAGATAGAGTTCCAGGACAGCCAGGGCTACACAGAGAAATCCTATCTCAAAAAAACAATAAAATAACGATGATGATGGTGGTGGTGGTGGTGATGGTGATGATGATGATAAAGTCCGGTGTTATTCTGGGTAATTGGAGATGAAAGGAAATGATACCTTAAAGAGCCTGGCACAGTGATAGTTCAGTAGAGGGTGGGAAAGGGAAACTGAGGCCAGAATGTAAATGACTTCCCCCAAATGAAACACCACTCTGCAAGCAGTATTTGCAGCTTTAGGTCAGTCCGAGACTCTGTTCGTTGGGAAGGCTGCGTTGGGAAGGCTGCTTTGGTTGGCTCTACAACTTCTTCTCCAGGTCCCTGCTTTTCCTATGCCACCCTAATCGAGTCCCCCACGGCTGGCGGGGAGCCGTTTCTCTGAACACTACAAAGGAGGAGAGGAGAGGAGAGGAGGGTGGCGGGGCGCCTCCTTTAAAGGGCGGGGGCGTGGCCACGGGCGGGGCGGGGCGCAGGCTTGCGGTCGCGGGCGGATGACGTGACCCGGCGCGCCGGCTTCTGCCAGGGCTGGAAGTGGCATGTTGGTCTGCGGGCGACTGACAGGGGCGCGAGCCCGGGCGCCTCTGCATGCGGGTCTCCTACTAGAGACTTGGCGCCGCCGCGGCCGGACCGCCTCCTCCTACTCCGCTTCCTCGGAGCCGTCCAAGGTGCGGGCGCTGATCTATGGCAACCACGGGGATCCGGCCAAGGTCATCCAGTAAGAGTCGGCGCCGACGCCGGGCAAGGAGCTGGGGTCCCTGGAGGGTTTTTAGCCGGGCGGCGGACGGCGAGGAGAGGACAGGGTCCGAGGAAGCGGACGCCGCCGTCCGACCGACGCCGAAGCCCAAGGCGCGCTTGCTAACTCGACTCCGGTGCAAGAGTGAAGGGCGAAGTTGATTGACTGGTTATTGATCGAGGATGATGGCAGGCACTCCTTTGTCTTAAGTGGATGCTTTCGATTGCTTGTCAAGGCACCGTTCGTCGGGGAGGAGGGTAGTTTTTGGATGTGTTCCCATTTGGCAGATGAGAAAACCGAGGCGTAAGAAAGTTAAACCTACTTGCCCAAAGTCACCCAGCCAGTGAGAATTGGAATGTGAAAATATGGTCTGACCGCCTACCTAAGTTCTACTCCTTTGTTTATATTTTTCAGAGGAAGCTATCAGAATACTTTTACATCTGTTTGGATCTTCAGTTCTCAGTTAAATGGGTGGTAGGTTATTGTTTCCGTTTCACAGAGGTGGAGGGACTGTCCGAAGTGATACAGCTAGTTAGTGATTGGAATAGGGGCTTGAATTCACCGCTGGCCCCTTTCTCGTGTGAGTTTCCTTCCACTACACCATGTATGCGTCTTGGCCTAGTTAAGAGTTGTTTAAACTCGGCTTGGTGGCCCCACCTTTACTCCCAGCACTCCAGAGGCAGAGGCAGGTGGATCTCTTGAGTTCAAGGCCAGCCTGGTCTACAGAGTGAGTCCAGGACATCCAGAGCTATATAGAGAGAGTTGTTTTTATAATCCCAGCATGCTGAGGGAAGAGGGTTGTAAGTTTGAGACCAGCATGGGCTACATAACGAGCCTTTGTCTCAAAACACAGAGAGTAAAATACATAAAAAATAAAAAAAAAACAAATACAATTTAGAGACTGCACGTGATGGTGTGCCTGTAACCCAGCACTTGCTGAGGCAGGAAGATTGTGAATTTGAGGCCAGTCTGGACTACATATTGAAACCCTGCCTCAAAAATAATAATAATAATAATAAATAAAAGACAAAAATTTGGGGTTTACCAACATGTGTCTTATTATTTTCTCTTCCCTTCTTAAAGTTTCCCCGTATACTCCTGGCTAGCCTGGAACTTGCCAAGTAGATTTGGCTGACCACGAATGTATACTGATCCTCCTTCCTCTGCCCACTCCCACCCCCCAGCACTAGAACCAAAGGTGCCTGCTTCTAATTCTATTTTTTTTTTTGGGGGGGGGGGGTGCTGGAGGTGCACTCCTTTTGTTGTTGATTTGTTTGTTTTTTGAGACAGGATCTTTCTTTGTAGCCCTGGCTAGCCTGTCTCTGCCTCCCAAATGCTGGGGTTAAAGGTGTGCAACTCCAAGCCTGCTCCCACCTCATTATTTTAAAAGAGAGGCTGGCCTCTAACTCCCAAGGGCTGGGATTACAAGGGTGTTCTCCACGACTCCTGCTCCTCTTCCTTTCTCTCCCTCCTCAGACAAGGTGTCCCCGTATTGCCCAGGCTGGCCTGGAACTTGTGGCCCTCTTGCCTCTTGCTTCTCAAGGAGTTGGAATTACTGGTTGATGTTCTTTTAAATTGCTCTAAAGGTGGGTGTGGTCAGATGAGTACGTGACCCTGAGTTTATCTGAAGCTCCTCTCTGCCTGCCAAAGCACCTAGCCTGTACTTAAACCATTACAACTGTATGTTTGCTGTGAATCGAGGAGTTATAAATGCACCACAGGGGAGTCTGCAGGTGCTCTTTGGTGGAGGGCATTAGCTCATTCTTAGCTGATTAGCCCTGTGTGTGGTGCTTGTGAGGTGGCCCAGAGAACCAAGTGAACTTGCCAGACACACAGCTCAGCCCAGTTAGGGCAAAGAGCTGCCTCCAAGGCCCCTGATTCCCGCTTGGTGCTTTCACTTGCGCCCTGCTCCAGGCAGCCTTCACAGCTCCTTAGACTGACAAGTTATGTGTAGATTATTTGTTGGTAATTCAGATGCAAAAATTATGAGAGGACTGAGAGACTGACTAACTTGTCTAAGAGCAAACATCTTATATTGGTGTAGATCAGAGGCCAGCTCTCAGGAGTCAGTTCTCTTCTGCCATCTTTGGGGATCTGGTGCTCGAACCCGGGTCCTCATATCTGTGACTTGCGCCTCTGCCAGCTGAGCCATCCCACCAGCCTCCAAGCTACATTTTGCTCCGAGGCAATGAACCATGTCAGGGAAGACATTTCCCTGAAGATTTTTGCTTCGGTGAGCTGATGAAGCCTTTCTGAGCAGAACTCCATTTCAGAAATCCCAAAAGGAGTGCTCCCAAGGCTTGTCATTTGTCTGTGTGTCTCTCTCTCACAGCTGCTCCTGTCATGTTAGCTCCGAAGCTCATTTCATTAAGAAGGGCACCTTTTATTGAGTTCTCCCAAGGTGATGAGGAAGGCCTGGGTGGTTAAACAGCTGTGTGCTGTGGCCTCCTGATCGGTTTCCTGTTAGAGAGCCAGGGGAGCTGGAACAGACCTGTCTGTCGGCAGATGCCACCAGGAAAAAAAAGACAGCTGCTTTTTTCTTCTGTCATGTCCCCCAAGCTCAGACACGACACTTGTACCAGGCATTCTCTTCAGCCTTGGCTTCACAGCTCAGTCAGTCACCTGTGCTACATTTGGAAGTGATTTCTGGGCTCCCCTCTGAAGTGCTTAGTAGGACTGGGGTGTCTGTTTTTTTTAAGTTTCACAGGCCTTCAGGTGACTGCTGTCCAGCCAGTGTTGAGAAGCAATGTCTGTGGATAGATGACCAGGCAGTAGGAATTGTCCCTGGTCTGGAATGACATTCCCTTCTGACCCAGATTCAGGCAGCTTTGTTTGTGTGGAGGCTGAGGCCTGTGACCAAAATTCCCTTTGTAGTCCTATGTGCGGTTTATATGACCACAGCCACAGAAGAATCAAGTGTTCTTTTCACATCCCAATGACTGGGCATCTCTGGATCAGGTGACTAGTAGGGTCATGAAACTACCCCAAATCCAAACCAGAGTTCCCAGACAGGTGTGTTTTGTATTGTGGGCCAGTGCTCTCAGAGCTGGGGGGACACTAGGAAAAGGTATGAAGTCAGAATGCAGAATTTTACAGTAGTCTGGAAATTTCAGAGGTGGCCATAGCCATTCTATACCACAGAGGTTCTGGAAACCGTGGTGTCCTTTTCTTTCCTCCTCTGCTATCCTCCCATCCCCACTCTAGAGAGTGTCCCCTCAGATTTTTGCTGATGTGGAAATAACTCATTTATTGTATACCCATGAAGTAGCAAGTGTCAAGCTAAGTTTTCTGCATAGACTGTGGTATTCAAATGGGACTGACCCATACTGTAGCTCAGTGTAGTGTCCTTGCCTCGAATGCACAAGGCCCAGAGTTCAGTCCTAGGCATCACAAATCAACATCATCCAGTTTGGTTCACTCTTCCCACTTTAACAGATAAGGAAACTGAGTCTCAAGAAGATCGAAAGGCTCATGCCCAAAAGACGAGAATGTTCCTGCTTAAAAGTACTTCATGGAGCTGGGCAGTGGTGGCGCACACCTTTAATCCTAGCACTTGGGAGGCAGAGGCAGGCAGATCTCTGTGAGTTCGAGGCCAGCCTGGGCTACAGAGCAAGATCCAGGACAGGCACCAAAGCTACACAGAGAAATCCTGTCTCGAAAAAACAAAAAACAAACAACAAACAAAAAAGTGCTTCATGGGGATGGGAGTCCCCAATGGAGACAAAGGCTGAAAGAAGTAGTTACAATCATCTGGAAGGACTTTTCAGGATGAGATGGAGTATAAAATTAGGATTATGATAGTTTAGAAGAGGAAGTGAAATTACAGGTCATTCAGTGGCCGAGTTTTCTGTTCTGCCCCGGAATGAGGCGGGTACCAGTCTTTGCCCTCTTCTCTACTCTTCCTGCATCTAGCCTGTGTGATTGCCCACACCTATAACCTCAGTGCTCGAAGTAGAGGCAGGAGCATCAAGGGTTTGAAGCCATTCTTGGAAACTAGCCTGGGCAACATGAGATGCAGTCTCAGAACACCAAAAGAAACCCCAGCACCCTAAGTGGCTTCTCACCTGCCGGCTGCAGGATGAACCCACACTGGGACACCTTTGGTTCCGATGCCCTTTCTGATTTAGGACAGATGGAATATAGGGGGTCCGGGTTATGTTGGTACTACATTCTCATCATAGAGTGCTTTATAGTCTGAGTTCTTTCTACACTTGATGTCAGTGTTTAAAACTAAAACTCTGCAGGTAACTTGGTTTGTTTGTTTTGTTTTGTTTTGTTTTGTTTTGTTTTTCCGAGACAGGGTTTCTCTGTATAGCTTTGCACCTTTCCTGGAACTCACTCTGTAGTCCAGGCTGGCCTCAAACTCACAGAGATCCAACTGCCTCTGCCTCCCAAGTGCTGGGATTAAAGGCGTGCGCCACCACCGCCCGGCTGTAACTTGGTTTTTAAACTGGAATTATAGTATTTTTTTAATTGACATTTTGGTTTGGTGCTCTGTTGAGGACTTTTTTGTAGTCAAAGATGAAGGAAGTAGACATAGTGTTGTTCACCGAGACCAGTGATTTATACCTTTGCTCACCAGGAAAGCCCAGGCTAGTCCAGGAGTCGGGCCACTATGGTCCAGTGGGGCAGGTGCTATGATATGTTCAGAATGTAATAAGTACCCAGAAGAGGGGTGACTAATCCCCTTCTCTTGCCCTTGGGGAGTCAGACTAGCAAGAAGTCTAGGCCCCTTGGGAGATGGGGTAATGCCATATGAGAGGAATGTCCTAAGCAAGAAGCTTCAGGTATAGAAGCTCTGAGGGCCTGGATACCTAATGCTGCCTGGGAGAGATCTGTGTAGTAACTGACCCAGAGGAGATTAAGCTGAGGTTGTGGGATTCACACTCATACAACACTGTGGAGTTCATGCCATGCCCCGCTGTCCTGGTTTCCTCCTAGTTGCCTCAGAGGTGAAATGTGGCAGGCACATTGAATCCTACAGTCGGTTAGAAGTTTTCCCTCCATCCTGAGCCTCTGAGAGATGCTGTCACTCTGCAGCTTCAAGTCACATTCCTATCTGTCCTATCAAATGCTTCCTGGACTTTCCCACTCAGGGTGAGTTCGGAGGGGCCCTTGTTTTAGAAGCAGACGAAAAGCTGACAAAATCATACCAGCTTGAGAGGTTTTGTTGGGACCACATGCAGCATCAGTACAAGAGCAGTGGTCCACCTTCCGATCCTTCCTCTGCCACTGATCATTGAAGTGTAGAAATCACGTGGTCAAGTCAGCAGTGGTCATATCCATACTCTCCCCCAGCTCCTGGGTCAATAACAGATGCTCACAGCTCCCTCTTGTGTGTACCTAAGTCTACAGGCCTTTAGAGCCCATTCTCCCCAACAGCACTCTTTCCCACCGAGGCAGGATGAGACCTTGTGTTAAGGAGCTTTCTGTCACTACACATGCATGAGACTGCTTAGAAAATGCTTAGACTACATTTGGAGATTGGAGTCTACGAGTCATGCCTTGTTTCTGGATAGGAGCATGCACCAAAACCATGCACCTTCGCATGAGCCAGAGAGGAAAAGACTAGGTACCCCAATGACCTGAAGACCTACCCCTGGGTTCCATCTCTTACCCACAGTGCCCCGGCCGCCAAACCTCTAACATAGAAACGTTTATGGGCTGAACTATAGCAGATCCCTCTCAGCACAGCACTGCAGCCATTGAAATTGAGGACCAACTTCATTTTTCTAGTCATCCTCTGACAGTTCTATGGAAGTCAAGCAGCCGCTGGACTACATGCTCCAGCTACTTGGGATGCGGAGGCAGGAGACTTGCTTGAGCCCAGGAGTTAAAGGTTAGGCTGGGCAATATAGTGAGACCTACACACACAAAGAAGGTCGGAGTGGTGGAAATTGTGCTTGGCAGACCAAAAGATGAGTCCCAAGTGGAAGGTGGGCAGGGTCACCTTGAGGTGGGAAAGCCAGAAGAGGCCCAACAAGGCTGGCGAGTGATAGAGAGCTCTGGTCCCTAAGAGTCCAGGACTCCTCTAGATCTTCACCAGCTGAGGCCACTCATAGTCCCTGCTAGGGGTCACAAGCCAGGAGCTGAGGAACCATCTCCTTCCCACTTGGGACATGTGTCCTGCTTGTTAATTAGTAAAATCCCAGCACCCCAGGCACTCCACTGAGTGTGTGGATCATGAGGACCACATACAGACCTGAGGAAAGCCACATGAGGTATCAGTTCCCTCTGCCCGGTGCTGTATGAGGCACACATTCCTGGCTCACGTGCTGAGCAGATGGGAAAGTCACTGGTTGGTGACACACGCTCTCGGTCAGGTCTGCCTGAAATTATTTGCAGTGATGGAGTGAAAGATGAAAGATAAGGACAATGGTGGCTGATTAAACATGGAAGGCAGGAAGGAGTGTTCAGCGCTGCTGGCTGGTGTCTACCTTACCCCGCAGATAGAACTGAGCCAGCCCCAGGGGACTGCGCACTCTTTTCCTGTCTCAAAAGGCTCTTTCTTCTGCCTGCTTTTGTTTCCCTTGTACTTCATATGGTATCACAGGTGTACAGCCTCGGCCTCAAAGGAGCCATTGTGACCTTATCCAGCCTGGGATCTGTCAGTTGAGACAGTGGCAGCCCTCGGAGTTGCCTGGCGCCATCATCAGACTCACAGGGAAAAGATATGAACAGTACTGGGGCGGTGACTTGCAATCTAGCCAGGTTGTGTTTGGGTGCCTCATTTGAGCTCTGCAACACAGCCATCATTTCCTTTGGTGCACTTAAAAAACCAGAAACAGGACAAGAATTGCTATCATTGCACTGGAGGGCCAGCTCCTGGAATTCAGGCCCAGCCCTCTATTCCTTCTTGTCTCAGCAGCGGTATCCTTGACGACGCTGTTAGAGCTGTCTGCAGGAACAGCCGTGTCTGTGGTATTGATGGCATTCCATGGGGGCAGGCTGGGGCTGGTCTCCCTGATGAGATGCAGCTGGACCAACACGGCTCACCCCAGGCGGGTAGCAAGTATCAGGCCTGCCTCCACCACCACCCACTGGTGTGTGCAGTTTCCACTTCCCAGACTCTAATTTCTGCTCTGCCTGCCCCTACCCACCGTTCTGCCCTTCTCTGTGAATCTCAGCTGGACTTCCCAGGAGCCAAATGGAACAAGGAACAGTGTGTAGCCAATGACCGCCTGCTCTCTGGAGGTAGGCTGGTCTGTGAAAGTCATGCTCCAGTCAGGGTAGCTGGTCCAAGCCCCCTGGGTTCCTCTACCGCAGGACTTCTCAGAGCCTTTATGGTGCCAACATGCGGACTCTTAAGGCAGTGTTTCTCAGACGCACTGAATCCCAGGGAAAGCTAATGGCTCCTAGGAGAATCCCTCCAACATGAGACCAGATGTAGGCAGTGCTCAGCCTGAGGTTGGAGTCTGGCTTAAGAACAGACTTGCTACTTTGGGTTTTTTTGTTTTGTTTTGTTTTTCTTTTTTCTTTTTTCAAGCCAGTTAACTTCATTTCTCAGCTTTCTCCTTTTTTTAAATCAGCATGATGATGCCAGAAGCATAAGCATTGGGAAGACCAAGCAACCTGTAGGTGCGGATTGATGAGCTTGAGAGACTTTTGTTGTCCAGCCTGGTGGCCAGAGTTCAGTTTTGTTTTTTTTTTTTTTTTTTTTTTGGTTTTTCGAGACAGGGTTTCTCTGTGTAGCTTTGCGCCTTTCCTGGAACTCGCTTTGGAGACCAGGCTGGCCTCGAACTCACAGAGATCCGCCTGACTCTGCCTCCCGAGTGCTGGGATTAAAGGCGTGCGCCACCACCGCCCGGCTCAGAGTTCAGTTTTAATCCACAGACTCCTCCACACACACTGGGCTGGCAGCTCTTTATGTCTAGCCAGAACGTCGTCTGCTGTCCATCCTGCAAGTTGCCTGTGTCAGACTTCAAATACAACACCTTTGTGCCCACTGTGAGCTCCCTCATCCTTCCTCTCCATTTGCCTAGCCAGGAATCCAAACTAAGTCTGGGAATCATCACAGACTTTTCCTTCCCTTGACTTCCTAAGTGGCTGGCACTCTTTCAAAAAAAAATTATTATATTTTATGTGCATTAGCATGAGGTTATCAGATCCCCCTGGATCTGGAGTTACAGACAGTTGTCAGCTGCCATGTGGGTGCTGGGAATTGAACCTGGGTCCTCTAGAAGAACATCCAGCTCTTAACTGCTGAGCCATCTCTCCAACCCAGGTGACTGGCACTTTTATGCCATATTCTCTCACTGGAGATGACAGTTTGGTCCTAGATACTTGTTAATCACTAGGTAGAAACTAAGCCTCTCTCTCTCTCTCTCTCTCTCTCTCTCTCTCTCTCTCTCTCTCTCTCTCTCCCCCACCTTCTCTTCTCTTCTCTCCTTCCCTCCCTCCATGTGATAAGTAAAAAGGGTTCTGGGCTTCAGGTCTGAAGGATCCAGACCCAAACTCCTTTCCATAATTGCAGGAAGCTCTGAAAACTGAACGTTTGGAGGGAAACCAGCTTGCCACTGTCTATTCATCTGGTGTGAATACCCACACCTCTTGCTTCAGGAGCATCTGGCCACAAGGGGCTGCCCAGCCCCTGGGGGTGCAGATAACTCATGATTCTGAATTCCAGAGGATATCAGACCCAAGAACTCCAGAAGAGATCAGAACCTATGTCTTGATGGATTAAAAACCACTTATGGGAAGACTTCATAAGCTAAGACACATTAACCTCCCATAAGATGATCTGAAGTGGCGTGGTCACCTCTGCTGTGGAACAGAGAGCTAAGAAAGTGACCACTGCCAGTTCCAGGAAGAGGGTCAGCAGACATTTTAGGGGAGGTAAAATTTGAGCTGGGTCTTGAAGGCTGAGTTGAATTTTTATTTCACAGAGAAGCTGTGGAAATGAAATTCTTGGCTGAAGGAGGAGTGTGCAGAAAAAGAGAAAAGCTGTGTCTAGGCAGCTGGAGCTCCTGGGCTTTGTCTTCTTACAGGAAAGGTCTGATTGTCTGTCTGTCAGAATGCAGGAGAAGCAGTAGATAACACGAATCGGCAGCTAGTCCAAAAACCGATTTGCTCAGGGCTGGCTTTTTCTTTGGGATGCAGACCTAATACACAGTCCCAGAAAAATACCACTGATGGCCTCCCTGAGAGGTCTAGGGGAGGCCGTGGCACTGCCTCCCTTCCTTCCCCTCAGACTGGAGCAGCAGAGTCAGCCTCCAGGCCAGGTCAGGCCAGGGCTCATTTCACTGCCTGCTGCTTGGCTTGGAGTCCAGCGCTTACCGGGTGGCTTCTGTTAACATCTGCCTGCCACGTTCAGATCAGATCAACCACCGACCACTGTCAGCGGCCCTGAGCAAGTTATTTACCTCTCCTGTGCCTTTGTTCCTGGCTACAAAGGCCGAACAGTAGTCTGCAGGCTATTGACAGGGTGGGAGCCGGCCTCGAACGCACTTGGCGGGGAGCCTGCTGGTGAACACTCAGTAAGGAGCAGTTGTTATTGTAGGGAGGACCCCTCCCTCCTCCAGCTACGTACACACACACACACACACACACACACACACACACACACACACATCCTTGGCCCTACCTTCCTTTTTCAAAGCCTTTTCTTCTGTCCCTATCCCTGGTCTCCCTGGAGAGTTTATTAGTTGAGTTTCTTAGCTGATTCTTTTTGTTGTGGTTTTCAAGACAGGGTTTCTCTGTGTAACAGTCCTGGCTGTCATGGAACTCACTCTGCAGACCAGGCTGGCCTTGAACTCAGAGATCCTCCTGGCTATGTCTCCCAAATGCTAGGATTAAAGGTATGTGCCGCCATCCCCAGCTGATTCTTCATCATGGTGAGACCTGGTTTTCCTTTATGGGATCATAACAGTCCACGGGTTTGTAGCTTGCTTGTGTTCCCTAGATTCTCAGAAGTTCTTGTAGGCTGTCAGGATCACCAAACTCAGTTCTGGGTGTTGGTGTACAGCCGTGTACATCAGTGTCAGCTTGAACTAGTCACTTTACACTTCATAATCTCAAGGAGTTGTGTTCCTACTAGACATGGACTGTTTATCCATCCCTCACAGAAGCGTTACATCTTAAAGCTCTCAGCACAGAGTCTGGTAGAAGAGCTCAGGAGAACCTGCCTCTGTTGTTACTATTAGTATAAAACTTTACTTGAAAAATCATACTTTTAGCCCAAGATCATGCCGGATCTAATTAAGAAAGTAAGATTTCTGTAGGAAGTGGGTGTACTACCTCAGCTTGGTGTGTGTGTGTGTGTGTGTGTGTGTGTGTGTGTGTGTGTGTGTGTGTGAGTGTGTGTGTGTGTGTGAGTGAGTGTGGAGGGGTAACTGGGGCACCATGCTGGGAGCCTCTGACTGGCAGTTATATATGATTCTACTAAGTAAAACTGAGGAAAATTAGCCTTTGTAGATCTGTTTGGGCAGAGAAGTATTGCAGGCCTGAAGCATTAAGTTTCGGGAAAGCAAAGGCATTTGCAGTCATTGAAAAGTCACAGGGATTCACTGGTATAACACAGTGATCAGTGCTGTCTAGTCAGCTAGTTATGGGTCAAGTTGACACAAATTATAGTCGTCTGAGAGGCGATAACCTCAGTTGAGAAATTGCTTCCAGAAGCTCAAGCTATAGACAGTCAGGCCTGTAGGACATTTTCAGAATTAGTGATCGATGTGGGAGGGCCCAGCACATTATAGGTGGTGCTACCCATGGGCAGGTGGTTCTGGGTGCTCTAAGAAAGCAAGCTGATGGGCTAGAGAGATGACTCAGTGGTTAAGAGAACTGGCTGCTCTTCCAAAGGACCCGGGTTCTGTTCCCAGCACCTACATGGCGCTCACAGCTGTCTGTAACTCCAGTTCCAGGGCATCTGACATCCTCTCACAGACACACAGGCAGGAGAGATGCCAATGCACATTAAAAAATAATAATAAATCTTGAATAAGATTTAAAAAAGAGGGCTGGAGAGATGGCTCAGAGGTTAAGAGCACTGCTTGTTCTTCCAAAGGTCCAGAGTTCAATTCCCAGCAACCACATGGTGACTCACAACTATCTGTAATGAGATCTGGTGCCCTCTTCTGGCCTGCAGGGATATATGCAGACAGAACACTTTACATAATAAATAAATAAATCTTTTAAAAAAAAAAAAAAGAATATTTAAAAAAAAAAGGAATGTGCCACTGCCACCCGGCATAAATAAATATTTTTTTTAAAAAGATTTTAAAAAGAAGGGGGGTGAGAGGGGGGAGAACAAGGGAATCCATGGCTGATATGTAAAATTAAATTAAATTATAAAATTTTAAAAAAAAGATTTAAAAAAGAAAGCCGAGCAAGCCAGGAAGCACTCCTCCATGGCCTCTGCAGCTAAGAGTACTGACTGCACTCACTCTCACAGGACCCAGGTTTGCGTCCAGCAGCGCACACCTGTCTGTAACTCGAGCTCCAGGGGATCTAACACCTCGGGCTTCTGCAGCCACCTGTGCGGAGGTGCGCAGACAAACATACACACAGTTTTAAGAAGACAACAATAAAGAACATTCAGCTTGGGGCTGGCGATCTGACTCAGCAGGCAAGAGCGCGGCTTGCTCTTGCCCAAGACCCACGTGGTGACTTGCAAGTCTGTAACTAGTTTGAGAGGAACCAGCGCCCTCTTCTGGCTCCATAGGCAGGCACACATGTGCTACACATGCATACACTCATACACATTAAAAATTTTAGAATAAGGCCGGGTGGTAGTGGTGCATGCCTTTAATCCCAGCACTCAGGAGGCAGAGGTAGGCAGATATACAGAGCGAGTTCCAGGACAGCCAGGGCTTCACGGAGAAACTGTCTCGAAAAAAAACAAAACAAAATTTTAGAATAAAAACCACTTCTATTTTTTTGAGACAAGGTCTCACTATGTAGTCCAGGCTGGCCTTGAACTCACCATTCTCTTGCCTCAGCCTCCCAAGGGCTGGAATAGGGGTATACCACCATACCCATCCAGAAAACTTTATAACAAAAGCTCCCTCCAAGCCCTCTGGCATGTATGGGTTCTCCATGTGTGTGGGTGAGCTAACCCAGGCTGGCATGTGTAGAAGCCAGTGGTTGACATTGGGGCATCTTCCTCGGTTGTTTCTTCCATCTTTGAGACGAGGCCCCTCACTGAACTTGGCGCTCGCATTTTCACTAGACGAACTGATGGCGAGCAGCCCCAGGATCTGCTCTTCTCTGCTTTGCCTCCAGGGCTACCGTGCCTACCTTTTCTGTGAGAGCTGAAATCAGGTCCTCATGCTTGAACAGAAAACCTTGAAAGCTGTGAGAGGGGAGATATATATAGTTCAAACCTTCATCGCAAAGCCTAGCACAGAGAAGAAGTTTGCTTGTGGTGCCCAGTCACCTTGTGGCAGAGCTTGGCACCACAGTCTCCACCCCAGCATCCTTTCTAGGATCCCAGCCCAGAAGGGCCATCTCCCTGGGGTGTGAGTCACGGCAGCAGAGACTTCACAGATACAGGGATGCTCTCTCCATCACCTCACTTTCTGCACTAAAGGAAATGTCACCTCTGCCTATGTGTGTTGGAGCCAACAAAACAACACATGGGTAGAGGACAGGTCTGACCCAGAGTTTCCCAGATGTGCCTGTTTGGAAGAACAACTTGGGGTACCCTCACCACGTGATGCTGGTTCACGCATCAGCAGTGACTGTATTAACAGCGAGTGTGCTGCATGATTCTTAGAACCAAGCAGGCTCAGGGGAACCTAAGGCCAGGCCAGCAGAGGCTCACTAATGTTTCTGTCCCCAGCTGAGCAGTGGCGCTAAGAGGCCACCAAGAATGATCCACTGCGGGTAATGTGAGCCCACACTCTGTGCTGATCCTCGAAGCACCTCTCTTCCATCAGAACCAGATTCCTGGGCACACGTGGCAATTGAGATGTGTTGCCAACCTACTTTGGGGAGGCAGTTTGAACAGAAGACACTTAGTCTTGGCTGGTGACAATGTTTTCCTGTGGCTTTGTGCTTAGACTGAAGAACCTGGAGCTCACTGCCGTGGAAGGATCTGCCGTCCACGTGAGGATGCTGGCAGCCCCTATCAATCCAGCCGACATAAATATGATCCAAGGTAACCTTGGTCTCTGGAGCTTATGTTAATTGACTCAGCAGCTGCCTCCTTTCCACTGCTCCTCAGGTAGGGTATTAGTCTCAGGATTAGCGGTGGCTGTCCCTTAGAGGAGCTGTCTGCACACAGTACCGGCTCTCTCTGGCTAACCTCTGAGCATGAGGCTCTGTGAGTTGGGAAGCTTGCCGTTGTGGTAGACCCACCCCTCTGAAGAGCCTGTGACATTCGGGGTTCCTTTCTTTCTTAGCTTACCCTTGTGATAACTGTGTACCTGGAGAGTATTAGCACCCTGTAAGGACAAGGAAGCAGAAGGCCAGAGCTTGGTTAGGTGCACAGCTGGTGAGTGCAGGGCGCTGGTGGGCTCGGATGTGACTGACCCCAAAGTCTAGGCCCTCCAGAGTCTCAGCTAACCTGGCAGCGTGACTGTATTACCATGATAAAACACCATAACCAAGGCACCTTACGGAAGCAAGTTTGTTTGGGCATACGGTTCTGGAGGGTTAGAGTCTGTAACAGCAGGGCACAGGCAGCAGGCACAGGGGCGGGAACAGGAAGCTGAGGACTCACATCTTGAACCCAAAACATAAAGCAAGCACTGGGTTTGGCACATGGCTTTGAAGACTGATCCCACCCTCTGTGACGTACTTCCTCAGCAGAACCAGACCTCCCCATAGCGATGCCACCAGCTCAAGACCAAGTGTCCAAATACATGAGTCTGTGGGTGACGCTTTTGTTCAAACCACATTTACCCTCTGGATTCTTCTCTCCCAGGGAACTACGGCCTCCTTCCCCAGCTGCCCGCTGTTGGAGGGAACGAAGGCGTTGGACAGGTGGTGGCAGTGGGCAGCAGTGTATCTGGACTGAAGCCGGGAGATTGGGTGATCCCAGCAAATCCCGGTTTAGGTGAGTGTCCCCAGGTGTAAGCAGCCATCTCTTTCTTCAGACCCTCCTGACTCATCTCCTCTGCAGATGTACACCCACTGGCTCAGTGTCACTAGGCAGTGCAGGGTTCATCGTTAAGTTCATAGGCCTGCCTCCAGGAGCATGGAGTTGAGCCAAGAGAGCAGACTCCTGTTTGCTGTGCTCTGGAGAGACATACCTGTGTGCACATCTCCTTGGCTCCATGTTGGTTGGAGCTGTACCTGACTCCTTACATCCTTGAGTCAGTGCTGTAGGGTGTGATGTAGATTACAGATATGGCTGGCCCTGCCTTCCAGAAGGCTCAGATCTGACTAAAGTGTCCCAGAAGGCAGTACCTCAATAAAGGGAGTACCCCAAGGCAACGGGAAGCAGAAGGCTGCTCTGCGCGCATGTGTGTGAGGAAAATTCAAGCAAGACTGTGGAAGAAAGTCTGTTGTTAGAACAGGTTGGGGGTGGAAGAAGTTGTTGAGCAGAGATGAGCCAAAAGGCATTTCCTGTGGAAGGAGTAAACTCAGCAGACATCAGAGTGAGTTTGGGAAATGGAAAATCCAGTGTAGCCCCAGCCGAGGACTTGCCTGTGGGAGAGGTTACATAATGAGAAGGCGGCTCCAGAGGGGGAGTGGGGCCACATGGGGGGAGGCCCTGCAGAGCCAAGCTGAGGATGGCATTTCATTTATGTACAGAAAAGTGCCATTAGGGTGTTCTGCTTTTCAGTCCTTACGTTTTCAAGGCACGGCCATTTCCTAATGGATCTTCATGGGAGCCACAAGAGGGTAGTGTTCCCCAAGACGGGTGAGGTGGCCTCAGGTTAGGGACACCTCCCCCAGAGAATGAAATAGAGACCAGGGGAAAGGACAAGCGAGCTTTAATAAAGTGGAGGTAGAAGAGAATGGGCACAGCACACCAGAGAAAACAGCATCGGCACCTCTCGGCTTTGTATGCTGAGCCCTTTATTAAGGTCCATGGGAGAAGTGCTTTCTGCCCAGGATGACATGAGCTTGGGGCGTGAAAACAGCTCTGTTTTCTTGGGCAAGCTGAAGAAATAATTAACCCACATTTTGTTTCTGTTGGCTTTTTTTTTTTTTTTCTGAGACAGGGTAGACCAAGCTGGCCTCAGATTGAATCCACCTGCCTCTAGCTCCCAAGTGCTGAGATTAAAGGTGTGTGCCACCACACCATGCCTTTTAAAAGATTTTCAAAGTTTTATTTAGTGTGTGGGGGTATTTTGTGTGCCAAAAGCATGCAATGCCCTTGGAGGCCAGAAGAGGGCATCTGATCCCCTGGAACTGGAGTTGTGAGCCATCCGGTGTGTGCTGGGAATTGAACCCAGGTCATCTTGAAGAACACCAGTGCTTTCAGCCACGGAGCCATCTTTCTAGCCCTTGTCTCTGTTGGCTCTTAACTTCAGGGCGGTGAAAGGCTGGTCTGTGTGGCCCCAAACAGTAGGTGTTGGAGAGAGCAGATAGCTAACTGAATTGACTACCTCAGGTTTACCATTGAGCTTTTTCTCCCCCTAACTTTTGGCCAGGAAGAGACACCTAACTGCGCTTACTATCATTATTTACCCTTTAGTTTTGGAACCAGTTGGAGGCCCCAATCTGCTTTGTTTGTTCATTTTTACAAAGTAATGACAAGCAGTTGAGGATTACATACGGAAATTTAGTGTTTGAATCTTGGGTTGACCTTTTTTTTTTTTTTTAGTTTACCTCCCCCGATTCCCTAAGGCCTTGCCCAGTAGGATGGCAGACAATATCTACCCAGACCAGCGTATGAGGAGCTGAAGCTTGGGAAGCGAGATTTGCTCAGACTTGAACACAAAGGGAGGGAGAGCCCAGTGGAGTCTGGTCTCCCGTGTCTCCCACACCCTCTATCAGGTCTCTTTGGGCTGTGACTTACGAAGCCTAACTTAAACTGGCTTTATTATTTTACATCGCTGTGCGGGTAACTTCCGCTCGAACACCAGCAGCTTTTCGTGTTACTCGGAATATTCTACCCTCGATGCCCTTATACCACGGAGGGTGGCCTGGGTGGTGTGTGCAAAGGTTCCTCCCTCACAGTCCTGCCTCATCCTGCCGCAGGAACCTGGCGGACTGAGGCCGTGTTCAGTGAGGAAGAGCTGATCGGCATCCCTAAGGACATCCCACTCCAGAGTGCTGCCACCCTCAGTGTCAACCCCTGCACAGCCTACAGGATGCTGCTGGACTTCGAACGGCTCCAGCCAGGTAGGCACCTCCAAGTTGAAGCAAGCCCGGGTCTCCCCACTGGGATGCAACCTAAATCCTGGCCCAAAGGACTTGGGAACTCGCTGGCCCACGTGGCGGAGGGAGAGTCCCTAGTGGCAGTGACAAGCTCTAACCTGACCAAGTCTTACTGCTTTACGTAAAAAGACGTTCGATGGGTTCCTAGAAAACATTCAGAGGACACGCTGTGAGAAGTGCTGGTCACAGAGCTGGGGCTGGAATGCTGTCACCCAGCAAAAATGTGTTGAGCTGTGGTAGGCTTTGGGGACACAAAGCCAAGGGAGGCAGACAGTGTGACTGTTTTCAATAAAATGCTGAACTCTGCTCAGCTGAACTCTGCTCAGCACTTCCTAGCGCTTCCACGCGCATGAGCGCCTCTGCAGGCACCACCCTGTGGGGTGCATCTCAGCTGCAGAGCAGTGTGGAAGGCTTCCTGTGAAGGGACTAGGAACTCAGCCCCAGGCAGACAACCAGGGTCCGAACCCAGGTGTCCCCTCCACCCCAGGCAGACAACCAGGGTCCGAACCCAGGTGTCCCCTCCACCCCAGGCAGACAACCAGGGTCCGAACCCAGGCGTCCCCTCCACCCCAGGCAGACAACCAGGGTCCGAACCCAGGCGTCCCCTCCACCCCAGGCAGACAACCAGGGTCCGAACCCAGGTGTCCCCCCCCACCCCAGGCAGACAACCAGGGTCCGAACCCAGGCGTCCCCTCCACCAGCTGTGTGAGCTCACCACTCACATCACTGCTCACCCATAAGATGGAGAGTAAAGGGTGCCAGAGACTTGTGGGTCACTATAGCGTGAAGTTTAGTCTTCCTTTATCACTGAGGGAAGGATGATCGGAGAGGTGAGCTGTTATATGAAGTCACTCAGCAAGTAAACAGCCAGAATTGTCACAGAGTTCCTCTGAAAGCAGAAACCAGGCAGGGGTTGGGGCAGACAGTTGATCTGGGAAGTTGTCCCTAGAAGCAGGATTAAGGGAAATGGGACAGTTGGACAGGACAGAGGCAGGCCCGTCCAGGCCAGTTCCTGCCGTGATCCCGCAGTGCCCTGTGGATCCTCGTAAGACACACTGCAGGATTAACCCCCAAAAGACAGAAGATGGGCCAGTTGGGTTTTGTTGCTTTGGGGGTTTTGTTTCCAGTCCTAGGACTAGAATTTGGGGCCTGGAACATGCCAAGCAACTACTCTACCACTCCTCCGTGTCCTTCCCCACTGGGTAAAGGCTCTCTCTGTCTCTGCATCCTGCATAGCTGGGAGCCCAGCAGGGCTGTGGAAATCACCTACCCTTCTCCTCTCATACCAGGAAGGAAACTGAGGCCAAGAGCTGTTAAAATCAGATAGCCACTGACTAAGGCAGTCAGATATGATCGGGGTCTGTAGTGGAGAAAGCCAGGTGTGATGAGAGACTTTAGAGTCCTAGTAAAGCCGACACTGGGTGCCTCAGCTCATGCCGTGGCCGAGGTCACCCCTGATTAGGGCAGCCCTGTGCTGGACAGAGCCAGGCATTCTGATGCCACCCACTATAAGTGCCTGCAGCCCACATCTCTATTTTGCTGCCTCAGGGTTGATGAGGCCAAACAAATTCGTGACCTGACCCAAAGTAAGAATAAATGTCACACTGTTCACTAGAACATAGGCATAAATGACCGCAGATAATGGGGAGCAGAGCTTGGCCGCCCAGCACCTGCTTTCGCTGCCTTTGTTCTGTGCTCCCGTGCTCCTCAGCTCCGACTGAAACAAATCAGTGCTGCCGGCAGCCTGCACAGCTGCTTCAGGATGTACTTACTCCTCGACCCCGGCGTCTGCCTCTAGCTATACCATTCTGCACTGACTCTCGCTGATCCTCAAAACCAGATAGCATCTCCCAGTCGGCAGAGCATCTTCCTGCTCATTTGACTTCAATCACAGATGCTCTGATAGACGCTCTCAGGCCTCCTGTTTTCTAGGGAAGACAAACTGAAGTTTGAAGAGGACATGATATGGCCTGACTCGTTTAGTTAGTCATTAAAGTTACATTCATTCCTTGAAGCAGGATGCACACCCAACTCCATTGTGTTACAGAGCCCATACTTCCCTAGTGCACCACGCTGCCTCTCCCACTGATGAACTGCAAAACTAAGCCTAGGCTTTGAGCACAGTCATTCTGTACAGTGAGGGTATAGCTCAGTGGTAGAGTACTTGCCCGGCATGCTCAAGGCCAAAAATTCCATCCCTAGCAACACAAAGCAAAAGCAAATATTCTGTAGGGCCCTGGAGCTTCCCATTTCTCTAATATGGCGCTCATCCATTTCAAGTGCACCTTTACTAAATAATACAGAGGGGAATAAGGTATAGGCCTCCCCCAGGACTGCAGGTGATTGATAGATAGGGACCTACGTACAGCAGTATATAGAACACAGTTACAGCCCCAGCATTGACGAGATACCAAAAAGTCCTTTAGGAGCATACTGGAAGGAACCCGGGAGGGCTTCATGAAGGAAGCCACAGTCGAGCTGAACTTAAAAAGAACCAGAAAACCATTGCAAACCAGAGACATGACCTCAGCATGGGCCAGTGAGATGACTCAGCAAAGATGCTTGCCACTGAGACTGACAACTTGAGTTTGCCCCCTGAACCAACATGTAGAAAAACACCTGTGCACCTGCAAGCTGTTCTCCAACCTACACATGCGCATGTGCATGCACATGCAAAGAAATGCAACTTAAAAATAAATGGCACAAGCAGAGAACAGAGGACAAAAATTAGGAAGAGGCCGGGCGGTAGTGGTACACGCCTTTAATCCCAGCACTTAATCCCAGCACTCGGGAGCAGAGGCAGGTGGGCCTCTGAGTTCAAGGCCAGCCTGGTCTACAGAGTGAGCTCCAGCACAGCCAGGGCTTCACAGAGAAACAAAACAACCACCAAAAAACAAAACAAAATCCCTGGGAAGATGATCAAGTCAGTCACACAGCAGGGTCTGAAACATGGACAGAGTGGCCAAGTCTTGAGAAGCATTTTGGGTGTGGTAGAATGTGGGAAGTGTGGAGATAACAGGGAGTGATAGTTCAAGGTCTGAGAAGGCTCCACTGCCCAGTCCTAGATCTGCCCTAGGATCCCAGGCTGAGAGCCCTCAACCTGTTCCAGTTTGCAGGGCTTGACCTGGATCTCTTCCACAGGGGACTCTGTCATCCAGAATGCGTCCAACAGTGGAGTGGGGCAAGCAGTCATCCAGATCGCTTCAGCCCTTCGCCTAAAGACCATCAATGTGGTCCGAGACAGGTATGTGGGGAAAGTAGGCCTTTCCACCTCACGTCCCCGTGAGTCCCCACATTTCCACCAGATGGCGCACTTGCGTAAGCGGAGTGTCTGGCTGCAGAAGCATGTGCATTCACGAGGGCAGAGAAGTCCTTGTGAAAGTCTGAGACAGACGTCAGGAGGAGGTAGAGCTGGTCCTTACCCAACAGTCAAGAGTGTTGAAGAGTTGGCTTAGGATAGCCCTGACTTTCAAAACCACAGTTCCCATTTGGGAAGGTCTTGAGGTGTCCTGTTCTGTGAACGCTCTAGCCCATGGTCCCCATCCACTTGCATCTGTGCACTAAACAGAGCCGTGAAGGAGGTGGGGCAGGCTTGTGATCTCTTTCACAGATGAGGGAGCTGAAGTTTCCGAGAAAGCCGCTTGCTCAGGAAGACACAGCAAGTCCGTAACAGACCTACCTTCTTTCCCTTGTCCCCTCGGGTCTCTTTAAGCTCCACTGTGCTCCAGTGTGGCCGAGTCACGTGTGGAGTCCATTCTGACTACTGGTACTTACTTCAGCCCCTGGCTCTGCAGCGCTCATGCTAAAGATATTCTGTGTGCCTGGGCCAGAGTCCTGGGCCACTCCGCACTAGTGTGTTTGCACGATGCCCTGAAGTGCCTTGGAGGACAGGAGGGAAGACAGTGGGTCTGGCTAGCACTAGGAAGCAGAGCGGCTCCTGCCTGGGCACAGGCCGTTCTAGCATGTGTGCACTGACAGGGTTTTCAGATTTTCTCCCAGCCTGGCTCTGTGCAAGGAGGGATGGCCAGTGGGGAAACGAGGCAAGAGCTGGGGGAGCGTGAGTAAATTACATGTCTGGCCCTGCTTGAGGTCTGGCTTAACCTCAATCCCAGGTCTCAAAACAAAAACACGTGTTCTTGAGGCTGTGGCAGAAGGGCCCCGGGAGCTTGAGGGAGGGAAGTAATCCAGTGTGACCAAGGCCCCCGACTGTGTTTGGTTTCCAGACCTGATATCCAGAAGCTAACTGACAGACTGAAGAATCTGGGAGCTGACTATGTCCTCACAGAGGAGGAGCTAAGGATGCCCGAGACAAAAACCATCTTCAAGGTACTCGGCCAAGGGCTGGGGAGGTGCTTAAGCAGTTAAGAGCACTGTTGCCCTTATAGACGATCTGGGTTCGAGTCCAGCACCCACATGCTAGCTCACAACCATCTATAACTCTAGTTCCAAGGGATCAGATGCCCCTTGCCCTCTTCTGATCTCCACGAGCACCAGGCACACACATGGCACACAGACAAGCATGCAGGTAAAACATTCACATCCACATGCACAAAAGAAAATGTCTTTAAAATTTTAAAAATAAAAACAAGGTCCCCAGCTAAAGAACACTGCCCCTCTGCCCCGTGCCATCCCCTGTAATTGGGAAGTCTGGGGCGGGCTCCTTGCTCTGCTCTGAAAACCACCTTCTCTTCTGGAAAGGACAAAGCCTGCCCTGCTCTCAGCCTGGGGACAGCACGCTGTAAGTGCCCAGACACTGGGAAGGAGGCAGAAACAGACTTTAGGAAAGCTGGGGTTTTAAACATGTGTGGGGTGATCCATAAACCCCATGGCAGCTGTGAGTCAGAGCTAGGTGAAGGCATGGAGAAAAAAGTTCCTGAGCCTCTGCCTCACATTTACTTGGCCATCTTCAGAAAAGGTAGATTCTGCATAAATGATGAGAACCACATCATCACGAAGTGGTAAGGCTGGTCCCCATTGCTTTGAACTCAAAGCCCATACCTTTCCAGGGTATCCACCCCAGCAGACCCAGCAAGCGAGCAGGCCCAGCCTGAGTCCTTTTGCGCTAAGCTACATGGAAGGACCAAATAGCTGCTGTTGAAAACATTTGCCCTGGAGAACACTGCTGAAGTGGAGGTCGTACATCACGGGTAGACTTCTCTGTTCCTTGACACTGAACAGAGATGCTCCTTGTCAGTACCTCCCAGAGTCCTAGGATAGGCAACAGGATGAAGCTTCTAAAGCCCTTCCCGACAGATAACATGTCCAAAAGTCATCCACACCCCATTTCCTTCCCTCTCTCCCTGGCACAGCATTTGCTGCTTGGAACAGCTTCAGACCCCACTTGCAGCAGGTCGTGCCCTCACTATAGGCTCCTTACTTTCTAGGACCTGCCCCTGCCCCGCCTGGCTCTCAATTGTGTTGGTGGGAAGAGTTCCACAGAGCTGCTACGACATCTAGCGTAAGTCCCTCAACAACAGGTCTCTATCGGGAGGGCTGTCTGGTGGCAAGTGTGACCCAAGGCCAGAGTAGCAGGATGCTGAGTAGCAGCACAGCAGGACATTTTGCTCTCTGGCCTGCACTCCTGAGCCTTGTTCTCTGTGGATGAGAAGCCTGGCCAGCTTCCCCACCACCACCCCCAAGGACCCATGAGTCATCACCTAGGAGCCTCTTAAAAAGTCACTCAGTCTTCTTGTCGGGCAGTGGTGCACACCTTTAGTCCCAGCACTCGGGAGGCAGCACAATACAGGAGGCAGAGGCAGGTGAATGTCTGTGTTTGAGGCCAGCCCGGTCTACAGAGCGAGTTCCAGGACAGCCAGGGCTGTTACACAGAGAAACCATGTCTCAAAAACAGTCACTCATTATAAACTAAGTGGCTTTGAAATAGCTTTATTGTCTTTAAAACTAGAATTAATGTGAAGGAAGCATTACACCTATTACAAAACATGTTGAAAGCATATAAAATACTGAGGGGAACAGAGAGGTGGGCACTCCGTCAGCTCCCACCCACTGGGGGAAGCTCCATTCACTGTGGTCTAGTCTCCATCTGAAGGACGCCTGGGAAACATTTTCCAGCTGGAGCTGGGCCCTCCACTGTGAACTACCAGCTGTGGAGGTGACAGGGCATAGCCTGGGACAGGGGAGCCACACAGCTGGGCTGAAAGTCAGCCCCTGCAGTGACTTGTGCTGTCCTGCAGCCCTAGGCAGGCGCTGCTATTCCAAATTCCCGTTTGGCTTTTCCTTTTGGTGCTCGGGATTGAACCAGGACCTCGGGCATGCTAAGCATGTGTTCCATCACTGGGCTGTGTCCCTGGCCACCATCTCCATTCTGTACTTTAAGAAATGAAGCCCAGAGAGGGTGATCACCTCATTCAAGGTGTAGTTGGCAAGACAGCAAGGCTTGAGCCCAAGTTTTCATAACTACAGGACACCTCTGCTCAGCCCGTGAGCAGTCTTGGGAGGCTGACTGCATCTTCCATGTGATTGTCAAAGGAAGCAGTGGTCACAAGTATGGACACTGACGTTAGAAGGACCGCATTCAAACTCCAGTTCTGCTACTTACTAGTTGTGAACCTGTGAAAAGTTAGGCAAAACATAAAGAGACCAAGCCTCAGTCTCCACATCTCTAAACAGGAGCAAGAGATAGGGCCTGCCTCTGCAGCTAGTGTGAGACACTGAGGTGATGTAGAAAGATGGGCTTCAGCTCTCTCCTACAGAACAGACACCGGTGTCCCCTGATGTTACTCTGATAATTCGTGGAGACGGTGCAGATAACATGCTTAGAGCTGTACTTAGTACAGGGGAGGGCTTGCTTCCCCTAGACCAGTGCTGCTCAACCTTCCTAATGCTGGGACCCTTTAGTACAGTTCCTCATGTTGTGGTGACCCTAACCATAAAGTTATCTCATTGCTACTTCATAACTGTAATTTTGCTAATTATGAATCATAATGTAACTGTCTGTTTTCTGATGGTGACCTCTGTGAGTCATTCCACCCCCAAATGGGTCATGACCCACTTGAGAACCACTGTCCTCGAAGCGTCTTTCTTGAAGGAGAACCATTTGAGGAGAACTTTAAGGCCAAGTTAAGCCAGGCTTGTGGGGTACCCCTGGAGCACTTGTGGGGTACCCCTGGAGCACTTGTGGGGTACCCCTGGAGCACTTGGGAGGCTAAGGAAAAGAACTGCCATGAGTTGAAGGCCAAGTTTGAGGCAACCATAGGCTACATAGACATAGTCAAACACATTTACACATACACAGAGGGAGACAGCGGCACAGAGAGAACAAGTTAGGAGCCTGAGGATGGCTTAGAGCATGTGCTTAACCTGTGAAGACTGAGGCACCACCCCAGCACTGTGACTGACAGGTGGGTAGGTGGATACAGCACTTACTTCCATTATGTCCTTGCCAGTTTTCCTCCGTTGCTCCAAAATGTGCCTTGGGTCATCTGGTCAACCAGCTCGTAAAATATTCAAGGAGCAGGGAAGGCGGCAGAGGTTCAGTCTAGCGTATGATCCCTCACCTACTCATTGTAAGAAATTCCATTAGAGCTGGGCGTACTGGCACCTGCCTGGAATCTCAGCTGAGGCAGGAGGATTACAAGTTAGATACCAGCTTGGGCTGCATGACCCTGCCTCAAAAACAAAAGACTGCATTTGTGTCATGCCTGTTTAACTGTTGAGATGGCTGTCAGACTGCAGGTTCCAGCAAAGCCTCTTCCAGAGGGGCACTCATCATCATTGTCCCCTTCACTGTCCACGTTACTCCTTCGCTGGAGAGCTCCATGGCACAGATCTTTAGAGTGAGCATTTACAGATGAAGAGACAAGGCCTGAACCCTCTTCATTACAACACTCAAGATCACACTTCTGTAGCAAGTGGAGCCCAGACTGAACCTGGCCTTGACATCTTCTGTTTAGATGATTCAGCGGCAGCACAGAACCACAGCCTCCCTGGGTCGGGTGAAGAAGTGTTTCCCAGCCCTGAATCCTCATCTTGATTGTCGGGAGCATAAGAATGTGTGTCCCTGTATTTGGTTTTGAGACAGGGTGTGTCTATGTAGCTAAAGCTGGCCTTGAAGTTAACTTAATCCTCCTGCCTCTGCCTCCCAACTGCTGAGACTTTTGGCTTGTACCTCTGTACCTAGTTATGTTTGCTTGCTTTGTTGAAGACAGTCTCACCGGACCCTGGGAGGCCTGGAACTTGCTATGTGGACCAGGCTTGTCTCAAATTCACAGATTAGTCTGCTTCTGCCTCTTGAGGGCTGGGATTAAAGGCCTACGCCACCATGCCCAACATGTGTGTTATTTTTAATATAAGTCCCTGCCTCCTAATTCTTTAAGTCAGAAATTTAAACTGGGAAGCCGTATTTTTTTTTTAACCTCCCCAGGGATTCTGAGACCAGAGTTGTTTCCTATAAAAGCCTTGCAGGTTCCTTTATGGTAGGTTCTGTCTCTGCCTACACCCACTCTTCTCTCTGGACTCTGCAGGCCTGGAGGAACCATGGTGACCTATGGGGGAATGGCCAAGCAGCCTGTAACGGCCTCAGTGGTAAGCTGGGGATACCTGCAGACCAGGGCTGGGATGCCTCTCTCCTTGCACTGCAGCTGTCTAAACTCAAGGGATCTATACCTGAAGCAATGCTTTAAATTCTAGCACTCGGGCTGGGCGGCGGCGGCGCACGCCTTTAATCCCAGCACTCGGGAGGCAGAGCCAGGCGGATCTCTGAGTTCGAGGCCAGCCTGGGCTACAGAGTGAGTTCCAGGAGAGGCGCAAAGCTACACAGAGAAACCCTGTCTTGAAAAACCAAAAAAAAAAAAAAAACTAAGAAAAACAAAAAGCTTTTTTTTTTTTTTTGGTTTTTTCGAGACAGGTATTTTGGAGCTTGTCCTGGAACTCACTTTGTAGCCCAGGCTGGCCTCGAACTCACAGAGATCCTCCTGCCTCTGCCTCCCGAGTGCTGGGATTAAAGGCGTGCGCCACCACCGCCTGGCTCAACAAAAAGCTTTTAAAAGAAAAAAAAAGTTCTAGCACTCGGTGCCCCAGCAAATCCTCCTGTGTCCACAGAGCCTGCTCATTTTTAAGGACCTCAAACTTCGGGGCTTCTGGTTGTCCCAGTGGAAGAAGAACCACAGTCCAGGTGAGTGGCTGATGGCCTGATACCAAGGGTCACAGGACAGTAGAGCCTAGTATGGCTACAAAGTGACCAGCTACTCTAAACCCTGCAGAGTGACTGAGTCTCCAGCCTCACAACAGGAATAAGGATAGTGTTTACCACAGTCACAGTCAGCAAATCACTTCTAGATTGGCCACAGAGTCCAGTAAGATGGACCAGCCTTTGTTCTGAGGAGCTGATTGGGGTACTGGGGAAGACTGCCAAGAGAGGTGGCTTGGTGTAATGGAATACTTATGTAATCCCAGTTCTCGGGACTTAGGTGGGAGGGTTGTGAGGTCAGGGCCATCCTTGGCTATACAGATAGATGCCATTTCAAAAAAAGAAGGAAAAACAAAATCAATCAATCAAATAAACCATTCACGTGGTACTTCCAGCATCACCAGATCTAGGTCGTCCTGGCCTAACTGGGGAACTGTGGGTAAGTCAATGAATCTCTGCCTTTGTTTAAGCATTGTGGATGTAAACTCTTTTGAGCCATTTGACAGAGGAGAAAACTGAGGTTCATAGCCACTAAGTCAGTTACCCTAAGCTATCCCATCTCAGGAATGGGGCTGCCAGAGTGAGCAGATGGGCCCTCTGACTGCTAGGGCCTAGCTCCCCAGATTCTCAGCCAAGGCTGAGAATGAAGAAGGACATGGAGTTGACCCAAGGGGGGGAGTGGTGGCATGCATAGGTGTTTTGGGTAGAAAACTGGTATGCGCAAAAGCTCATCACGAGTGAATGGAAGGGCTGGGAGCTAACTTAGTTGGTAAAGTGCTTGCCAAGCAAGTTTAGAACCTGAGTTCAGATTCCCAGCATCGGTGTCAAAGGCCTGTACCCCAGGATTACAGGGAGAGATGAAAGAGGTGGAGATAGGTGGATCCCTGGAGCTCAATGGCCAGACAGCCTAGCTAAATCAAAGAGCTTAAGGTTCAGTCAGAGACTGTCTCCAAAACTAAAGGTGTCCTGAGAATGATAGTGCACAACTTTAATCCCAGAACTTGAGAGGCAGAGGTGGGCAGATCTCCATGGTCTACATAGAGTTCCAGACCAGTCAGGACTACACAGTGAGACCTTGTCTGTAAATGAGGAACATTATTGAGGGAGACACCTCAGTGTATAGTGTGTCTTACCTACACACACACTTTAGAAGTACATAACACTACAGCCAATGCCAACCCTTTTGTTTGTTGTTTTTGGAGACAGGGCTTCTCTGTGTAGCCTTGGCTGTCCAGGAACTCACTCTATAGACCTCAAACTCACAGAGATCCTCCTGCCTCTGTCTCCCGAGCACTGGGATTAAAGGCCTGCACCACCACCACCACCACCACCACCCGGCTCCCAATGTAAAATTTAAGAAGAGGGAGAACACCCCACACAGGGCAGGTTCTGACACCTGGAGCATTAATTAGGTCTTGTCTTGGACTGAGAAGTTGGAGGGCAGGTTTTGACCAGATGAGGAAAGGCTTAAGCTTTTTTTTTTTTAAATGTGTAGCCCAGGCTGGCCCCAAACTCGTGATCCTCCTGCCTCCGCCTCCTTCAGCAAATCCTACCGGCGTGCGCCACCACAAGGCTTAAGCTTTTTTTAAAGTTCACTCTCCTGCCTTGAAGATAATTGGGAAGCCAACACAGTGTTTTTTGTTTGTTTTGTTTTGGTTTGGTTTTGTTTTTTTTTTTAAAGATTTATTTATTATGTATACAGTGTTCTGTCTGCATGTATCCCTGCAGGCCAGAAGAGGGCGCCAGATCTCATTACAGATGGTTGTGAGCCACCATGTGGTTGCTGGGAATTGAACTCAGGACCTTTGGAAGAGCAGCCAGTGCTCTTAACCTCTGAGCCATCTCTCCAGCCCTTGTTTTGTTTTTTTAAGACGAGGTCTGACTATGTAGCTCTAGCTATCCTGGAACTCACTATGTAGACCAGGCTATCCTGGAACTCACTATGTAGACCAGGCTAGCCTGGAACTCAGAGCTCCACCTGCCTCTGCCTCCCAAGAGCTGGGATTAAAAGCGTGAGACACGACGACCACCAGAGTAGTGTTTTAATCAGGAAGTAGGATTAGATTTGAAGATTGAGTTTATTTCTGTCTATGAAAAGCACTTCTCAGCCAAAGCTTTCATTTTGCTTCCCGCACTGTATTTGGCCCTCAGTAGGAGGCAGGCGCAGGAAGGGGTAGCAGTTGCCTCAGCTGAGGGGTCTAGTGGAGGCCCAGGGCTGTCAAGGGGAGCTGTTCCTCATCTGGTCTGTTGCCATCAAGCAGTGTGCCTGGTACACTGCCTTTCTGGCCTTCTCTGGCTTCCCCAGTTTAGTCCTGCTGCCCCGTCCACCATTCAGGGACAGCTTTACCAGTCCTGTCCTGTGGAGCTGAGCCACCTTAGCCGTCTCTGAAGGGTAGTCAAGGCCCACCCTACAGTTCCTAGGCCCTCTCTTCCTGTTTCCCTGTCTCATGTTGGCCCTCAAACGTCAGACGGTGGTGGGGACAAGCCAGGGCTCTGAGGCTTCTTTGGCTCAGGGCCATCTCACTGAAACCCACCTGTTGTGTCTTGTCTGACTTTTCTCCACCTCCTGCAGATGAGTTCAAGGAGCTGATTCTCACTCTCTGTAACCTCATCCACCAAGGCCAGCTCTCGTCCCCGACCTGTTCTGAGGTTCCACTGCAGGACTACCAGAAGGCCTTGGAAGCCTCCATGAAGCCCTTTGTGTCTTCCAAGCAGATTCTCACCATGTGATTATCCCAGAGGACCAGGGGGAAAGCAGGAGAGCAGACCAGTAAGACTGGCTGGCTGCCGGCCCTCCATGAGGACCCCAGTCTTCCCCAGACGGCCTTCTGCTCACTGCCTCTTCCCATGAGGAGGGTGAGGAGCCAGCCCTGGAGCCCTAATAAAGGCCGAACTTTCTGAAGAAAGGATGATGAGTAGAGGTTATCCCTGTGGAGGAATGCTGTGCACCTGCTGCCTCCCACACTGAGAAGCCCCTGCCCCGCCTCACCGCCTGTTGTCATAGTCATTGCCTGCCTGAGCACCCTGAAAGCAGAAGCTGAGCAACTGCTGCCCAGTGCAGAAGTCACTATCTGCCCTCAGCAGTGTGAGCCCTAGAGTCTGGCGGAAGGGGAAAGGTGGTTAACTTCTCCCGTGTGTGTGTGTGTGTGTGTGTGTGTGTGTGTGTGTGTGTGTGTGTGTGTGTGTATGTGTGTGTGTGTGGCTCTGTCCAGGGCAAGGGGATCTGCTGCCAAGGTGAGTGCCAGGCTGAGATGATTAAAGCTTAAGAGACTGAGGACACAGGATCTCAGGTGTCCGGGCCACCTTCAGGGAACCTCCTTTGTAACTGAGGGAATAAACATTACACCTGTGGTTCTCAGCCAGGGGCCATTTTTAACCCCAGAGGGACACTTGGCTACCACAGCTTGGTGAGGGAGTTGTTATTTGCCTCAACTGTGCAGAGATCAGTACTGTTAAATATTTTACAGCCAGGTAAGGTAATACACACCTGTAATCCCAGCAACCAGCAGGCTTGAGTCAGGTGGATTGCCACAAGTTGGAAGCTAGCTTGGGCTATATAACAAGACTGTGTCTCAATTTTTTTTCTTACAAAGGGGGCTGAGAGTAAAGCTTAGTGATAGAGTGCTTATCTAGCATGCATCAGGCCTTGGTTCCATCCCCATAACTGTCAAAAGAACAGATACATCACACAGGACCACCCCCCCACAAAGATTCCTCCTGCCCAAAAGGTTCCTAGTGCTGCTATTGAGAACGCCTGCATTAAGACCCCAAGCAGACTCCTGGCGCTCTGCAGAAGGCATGCAGGGCTGTAGACATCTGGGGTCTGGGTAAGGCTTGCTCGAGGTGCTTGGTGACAGACCGGCTGAAAATTAAGTTGGTTTCATCCAAGAAGAGTCTGACTTTCTGGTGTTTGCTTCACGATCATTTTGCCCAGAGCAAAGCACAACTTGGGGTTGTCTCCTTTGTCAGCTGACCCCCTGTACCTTCACCTCAGAGCCTCACTCAGGGAGCATTTATTCAATGTCCAAAGCTAGCAATGAAGATGGTTTAGTATGGCCTGGTGTGCGGCCATTGCAATATAAAGGGCAAAGCTGGGAGAGGACAGAGGTCCAGCTCAGTCAAGGGAGGCTTCCTGGAGCAGTGTTGTCTGAAGAATTCTGAAGTCCAAGTAGGAAACCGTGGACCAAGCAAAGCCAGCAGCTAGTTAGAGCTTGAATGTGAGGTCTTGGGCCTTGGGAAATTGTAACCAGAAGCGTGAAGCTACTGCCTAAGGGGCTGCAACTTGAGCAGAGGTGAGTGTGTGAGTGTGCTGGGTGTGTGTGTGTGTGTGTGTGTGTGTGTGAGAGAGAGAGAGAGAGAGAGAGAGAGAGAGAGAGAGAGAGATATCATAGCACTGTCTGGGAGGTGTGACTGCATGGTGGTGTGTACACAGGCTTCCAGCTTACTCAGCTTGCCTCTGGGAGCATCGGTGCTCTCTAGAGGAAAGAACTGCTTCAGCCCAAGGCTGGGCAACTCAACAGATACCTCCTGGAGAAAATCTGCTACCTTGTGCACCTGGACTCAGGATAAACGTCCCCTGTTCCTGTCTGTCCTCTGGGTTGCTGGGATAGGTGTTTTGTACCAAGGGTCCATGTGGACAAGTGAGAAAGCCTAAGAGTAGAGGAAGGCAGCCCAGAGGCAGCAGGAATAAAAGGTAGGATATGAGTCTTTGTGGGAGTCACAAAGTTGGGGGTTAGAGCCTGCAGCCACACTAAGGAAGGCCCTGTTTCCAATTCCGGATGGCAGGTGCACAGGAGGGTTCCTGCACAAGCATTGGAATCACCCCAGGAAGAACAGTGAAGGGAGCTGCACTGTGCCTGTAGAGGTGTGAGGCTTGGTCTTCAGTAATCTACTCAGGAAGGGAAGGCAAACTGCAGGACAGCCCAGATGTGCATGAAGAGTGATCCTAATCGGTCTTAACAATAAAAACCCAGAGTCAGATATCAGGGTGAAACCTGAAAGATCAGAGAAGCAGAGCAGCAGCCACTAGAAACTTCTTACCTCTATGAATTCTCAGACCAAATGGGGGCCGAGATCCTGTCTCCATCCGCCTTATATTCCTGTCTCCATCTCCCTAGTGCTGGGATTAAAGGTGTGCACCAACGACCAGCTGTTTCTCTTTTAGACTGGTTCAGACTACAGTTTAGACTATAGCCCAGAGTGGCCTTAAACTCTGGATCTTCCTGCTTCCTCCATCCAAGTACTGGGATTAAAGGTGTGTGCCACTACTGCCTGGCCTCTATGGTTAACTAGTGGCTAGCTTCGACCTCTGATCTTCAAGCAAGCTTTTTTGTTCGAACACAAACAAAATATTATACAACATAAACAGTTGGAGTCCGGGCACGTATAGCTGAACCGCGATTTCCCCAAACATCAGTTTTGTTAAAACCTGCAACCTGTAGGGGTGCACATAGTCAATGTCCTTCCCTGTCTCCCTTGCAACTAACAAGGTTGACCAGTGTGATGTGACAGGTGTAGGTGCCAGTGTCTTAGAACCTTGTTATGCATTCTCTTTCTCTCCTACTTTCCCACTGGATTTCAAACATGATTCCTGGAGTGTACACAGCCATGTTTGACCTTGGTAAGAAAGACACAAAGTCAAAGGCGCCTAGGACCCACACACACCCCAAGCCCCAGCTGCCACCTCAGAATCTCAGCTTATTTCAGCCCCATGTGTTGGCATTTAACTGAGCCTGATCTTAAGTGATAACACCCAGTGATTTACCCGTAACTAAGCCAAGCTGCAGCAAAGGATGGTGGTGTAGCAGGTCAAGATTCTTAGTCAAGAGACTTGAAGGGACAAAAGACAGTTCAGCAGAGGCACAAGCTTTGGAAAGATCCTCTGGCAGTGCAAGGACAGAAAGTAAACCCACTCCACGGCCAAATTTTGAAGACCAACACTTCAGAGGCTAGTAGGGAAAACAGACGAAAAGAATGTAACTTTCTCTGCCTTATCCCTTCTCTACAAAGGCAGCACACAGCTGTGGAACTTGGGCCACCCTTCTGGCCCACTAAGTAAACACCCTTTGTAAGTTCTAGGTTCCCAAATAGCCATGACCTCCTAAGACAAAGCTGGAGCACACCCTTAATGGGGCCTGGCTCTGTCTCCACGTCCTCTTCTGGGAGCATCCACAGCTCCATGGCCTCTGCCACAATACTGATGAGTGCCTGTGTCCTCAGGGAAGGTGCTTGCACAAACTTGTGTCCAGTCATCATTGTCCTTTTGTCTGGAAGGGTTTAGCGATACCCACAATGCTTCCTGACAGCAGCTGCAAATGGTGCTGAGGACGGGGAGGCGGGGGTGTGCTGAATGTAGTAGGTAGGTACTCGACCTCTGAGCTACTTCCCAAATGACAAACTGATGCTGTACAAAGCTAACAAGTATAAAGAGGGTGAGCTGCCTCAGCACTTAAGAGCATATACTGTTCTTGAAGACCAGAATTGTGTTTCCAAGCGCCCATATCAGTCAGGTGGCTCAAACCACCTGCAATTCCAGCTCCAGGAGACGTGACACCTAGCCTCTGTACTCATATGCACACACACAAAGATGCACAAATAAAAATTTTAAATCTTTTTTTTTTTGGTTTTTTCGAGACAGGGTTTCTCTGTGTAGCTTTGCGCCTTTCCTGGGACTCGCTTTGGAGACCAGGCTGGCCTCGAACTCACAGAGATCCGCCTGCCTCTGCCTCCCAAGGGCTGGGATTAAAGGCGTGCACCACCACCACCCGGCAATTTTTTAAAATCTTAAAACCTCAAACCAAGTATGGTGGCTCAGACCTGTACCTCCAGCATTTGGGAGAAGCAGGAGGATCAGTTTAAGACCAGTCTCAGCTACATAGCAAGTTCTAGGCCAGCCTGAACTATGTGTGGCCCTACCTACAGACAACATCAAAAGAAAATTAAGAACTCAGAGTGAGAAAGCCTTTGAACTATAACATACAACTGGGGGTGGGGCAATCCCATAAATTTATTTTTTTATATGACAAAACACAATAGGGCCAGTAAGAAGGTTCAACAGGTTTTTTTTTAAAGTGTCACACAGATCTGAGGACCTGAGTTCAATCACACCATGAAAGGTAGAAGAGAAGCATTTCCTTAAAGTCCTCTGACCTCTGTGCATGCGTTCACACAAAACAAAAAAACATGGCAATGCTAAAAACACTGGTGAAATATTTGCAATTCATTTAGCAAACTGCTGACTTTCCTAGTCTATAGTGAGCTATCAATCAAGTAAAATGGGCAAAGGATAAAACACAAAACGTGTCAAGGTGTGTATGCCAAGTGTGTGCAGACACGCTCAGAGGCTAGAAGAGGGCATGAGGGGCATGAAGAAAGGCTCACTCCCTCAAAAGATGATTGTAAATCAGATGGCCTGGAGGATACCACTTTCGATGAATTTGGTAACATGTTGAGTATTTGAGACACAACAGCTACCAAGTTACACATGCTAAGTCAGGCATGGTGACGCATGCCTGCCTTCTCAGCACTCAAGAAGCTGAGGCAGGAGGACTGCTGTGAGTTCAAGGCCAGCTTGAGATACTAAGTGAGACTGTCCCAAAATAAAATGCTCCTGCCCTTTAACCTAATTTTCCTACTTCCAAATTTGGGGGAGCGGGGTGGGGGGTGGGGGAGGGTGGGCTGAGGAGCAGACTTAGGCTAGACAAGTGTTCTGCCAGAGATATGTCCTATTTCCAGGAACAGATCCTACATGAATATACATGGTCACTGATTGTGGCAGCTCTAAAATCCAAAGGTTGGACCCCGTGGTGACTATGTAAGTTACTGTGTATAAAATGGTGTGTTATGAGACAAAACGGTCCTGAGTGCCTTTCATACGCTTCTGGAATTATATTCAAAATTGCCAGAAATTAGGTGTGGCGACAACTGACATCAGTTCTTAGAAGGCTATAACAGGAGTTTTCTGGAATTCAAGGCCATTGGATATAGAAAGTTCTTGTCTAAAAAGAAAAGCCAAGAACTGTATAGTAAGTTAACTTCTAAAAGAATGTTTAAGAACCTGCCTCTGGGAAGGAAAGCTGAGAAAGCAGAAGAGAAAAAGGGAAAACTTTACACTGCACATGAGTTGAATTGAGAACGCAGTATAGAAACAAAACCCTCAGTGACTGGGTAAGGCTGAATGGGAGCCAATCAAAACTGAGCTCCCACATGCCCCAGAACAAGCGCTTCCATACCATTGGATTATTCTGGCAGTACACTGGACACCTATATATTACAATCTTAAAGGCTGGGAAATTTTTCTGTCATGCCTAATCTAACTGCAAGGTATTAAACTGCCCGGACGTAGTAGTGCACACCTTTAACTTCAACACTCCGGGAAGTAGAAGCAGGCAAATTTCTGTGAGTTCGAGACCAGAATGTATGCCTGGTCTACATAGTGAATTCTATCTAGGACAGCCAGAGAATAGAGCTTGTGTCCAAAAAAAAAAAAAAACCTGAGATGTAACTCAGAGGTAGAGCACTTGCTAACATCCGTGGGCCCTGAGTTCGATCCACAGCACCGCAAAATAGGACTGAATTTTTTTTATTTGAACACTGTTTTACGTACCTAGTATCATAATTGTCAAAGATAACTCTACAAGGAAGATAAAGGAGGCTCAGAGGCCCGAGAGAAAAGGAAATGGGCTCAAGGTCACGGATCCGCAAACTCCCCCTCGGAACGTCGAGCTGCAAACCGCTCCGAAGCAGAAACAGTGCCGGAGAAAAAGGACAAAGACTGGAACACCCGCTCCGCGCGCACCCGCGCAAGCACTTCCGGGGGAAGTGCCGACGCCACGCCGAGCTCGCGAGAAGACGTGCTTCAGCTGTCGCTCACCCGGCCAGGCCCCGCCCCGCGCCGGCGCGCCTCCAGAAAGGCCCTCCCCCCCCCCCCCCCCCCAGCCCTGGCCGGGCGGGAAGCGGGCGCGCGCTCCCTCCCGTTCCCCTCCGCCCGGGGGGAGGGGGAGGGCGCGGGCCGCGGGGGCGCGCGCTCTCGAGCTGCGTGCTCGCGTACGTCGCCGGGCTTCGGCTGCGTCCGTCCCGCCGCCCGCCCGTTACCGCCGCCGCCGCCGCCGCCGCCGCCGCCGCGCTTTTCCTTCGCCGGCCGCCGCCTGAGGGGGGCCGGGGCCAGCCGCCGCCGCCGCCGGGATGCCGCGGGTGTACATCGGCCGCCTGAGCTACCAGGCCCGGGAGCGCGATGTGGAGCGCTTCTTTAAGGGCTACGGGAAGATCCTGGAGGTGGATCTGAAGAACGGGTGAGGAGGGCGGCGGAGGGGCCGGCCGGGGGGCTGACAGGGCCGCGGCGGTGGCTGGGAGGCCGCGGGGACGCGAGCGCGGCGCTCTGCGGGCGCTAAGCCGCCGCCGCCGGCCTCCTCTGCTCCGCCATGGCGGCGGCGCTTCGGGGGCGCGGGTAGGCCCGGCTCCCACTGCGCCTGCGCGGGCGGGGGTGGTGGCGGGATAATGGGGACGGCGGCCCGGGTTGGGCTGGGGCTCGGGGCGCCGGGGAGGCCTGGGTTTCTCTCGCTGGGCCGCGGGACCGAGGCCTGGTTCGTCTCCGGAGAGAGGCGGGCCTTTCCCGCTCTGGGGCTGCTGGGAGCAGACGAGGTTTCCGGCTCCCTTCTCCCTGGTCCCCAGCCTGACGGACCAGAGGGTTCCCGGCGCGTGTTTCTTGGGGACGGGAGCTCTGGCTTTTCTGTGTGCAACACTTTTTTTGGGCGGGAGACTCTAGTTTGAGGAGTGTAGTGACAGTTTCGAAAGTATCTTCTTGCCGCGCTGAAAGCCTTGCCCCGCTCCCTTTACGAGAGTAAGTTAAAGTCCTAGCTCGTTATCTTGGGGGAGTCCGTCCAGAGTTTCCATGTTGTGGTTTCGGTTCTCCAGCTTGCCAGAAAGTGACTGCTGTTGTAGGATTTGTTGAGTGGGTAGTGGCCACCCTGGCTAGGTCTGCGTCGACTCCTGGTGCAGGTGGAGACACATCTCGAAATTGCCTACTTAACAGCTTTCCCCGTACGGCCGGACTTGTATTCCTAATCTGCTTTGGCAAAACAGGGCTAGCAGAGGCTACCAGGTGCAGGGGAAACGGATGAGCTAGCTGTCAGGCCTGGAGAAGATACGAGCATATTTTGCTTGGGAGCTGAGAAATATTTGGTAGGTCTTGAAAGACGTTAAGCAGCGGGACGGCATTGGAGGCACTAAACCTTGGGTGTTTGAGGAGTTCTTGGTTTTGTTGTCTGTTGTTTGTTTTGTTTCTAAGACTCTGCCGTTGGTCCAATGAGACCAGTAGTAACTGACATTTGAGAAGAAATAAACCTTAGTATGTATGAGTTGCACATGAGCCAACACGTTCTCAGACTGTCGGGATTTCGAATTGATACTTAGAAGAATCTCCGTGCTGAGAAGACCACTTCGATGAAATGTTTAGCGTACTAGATTCGCATAAAGGGTTTAGACAGTTTCTCATTTTGTTAGTGACCTTACAGTTCTTAGAGAAAGTATTAGACAGCGTGAAAAGTTTGTTTTTTTGTGGTACTTACCTTATATGTGAGAGATTAACCCCCTCCTCTTCCCCCTACAGCCCAAGTAAGTTGACAGAATAACTTTGGTGGGGAAACATGGGTTTTGGAAGCCAGATCGGTAAGAGTCAAATCCTGGGTACTCAGTTTAAGTTTCTTTGAGCAAGTGACTTAGTTTCTCTGAACCTGTTTTCTCATTCACTTGGAAGAGGAAGATCAGGCAGAAGAATACTTTGGCTGTCCACTGTACTGAAGTCATCATTAGGAAGCATCTCAGCTCTTAAGTGTTTGATAACAGTATATTTGGTGATGGCTCTTTTCTTGGGGTGTGGATGAGAGTTGGAATAAGTCGATCAGATGTATTACTAAACCCCCCACAACAGGATGCACACATGTGCTCCTTGAGTCGAGGAAGGCGACAGAACTTATGTTCCTGACTAAACTGGTAACGATTGACGTGCATTTTGAATAAAGGAATGCTGGTTCTCAGTTAAAACTCAGACAAGTAAAATGTGGAATGGTTTACGAAAATTGATTGTCTTTTTTTAACTGTTTATTTTTATTTTATGTGCATTGATGTTTTGCCTGCATGTATGTCTGTGTGAAGGTGTCAGTTCCCCTGGAACTGGAGTTACAGAGAGTTGTGAGCAGCCATGTGGTTGTTGGGAATTGAACCCAGGTCCTCTGGAAGAGCAGCCAGTGCTCTTAACTGCTGAGCCATCTCTCCAGCCCAGAATAAATTTTTCTTAAAATGAGCTTTGAAGTCTGGATTTACTAGGGCTTGAAATGAAGAAAGAGAAGTGTCCAGAAACATGTTTTAATTCATGAAGAGGTGGTCCACTGAGGACCAATTGTAAGATATCTTCTAGCTTGGGTCAAACCTCATGAAGGATCTAGAAATTTAACACCAGACTGGAAACTACCATTAAGAGTTTTACAGCCGGGTGGTGGTGGCGCACGCCTTTAATCCCAGCACTCAGGAGGCAGAGGCAGGTGGATCTCTGTGAGTTCAAGGCCAGCCTTGTCTACAGAGTGAGATTCAGAACAGGCACCAAAACTACGCAGAGAAACCCTGCCTCGAGAAAACCAAAAAAGAGTTTTACACTGGGGGGCTGGAGTGGTGGCTCCATGGTTAGGAGCACTAGCTGTTTTCCCAGAGGGCCTGGATTCAATTCTCAGCATCTACATGGCACTCACAACTAGCAATCCAGTTCATGGGAACTTGACACCTTCTGGCCTCCTTGAGCACCAGGCAGGCATGTGGTGCACAGACATACATGCAGCAAACCATCTATACACATAAAAGTAAACTTAAAATAATAAATATAAAAGGTAAATTTAAAAAAAGTTTTTTTTAAAAGAGTTTTACACTAAATTTTAAATCCTGAATAGAAGCAATCCAGGGGAGTGCTAAGAGGACAGACACTCTCGGGACCCTCACTGCCTGAGTCTTTTAGAAACTCTGATTCTTAGATTGCCAAATGATGGATGATGTGCATGAAATCTATCATGATAGATCAAGGTTGGATTAAGGAATGGAAAGTATTTCTGAGATTTAAAGATAGGTGTGACAGGCATCTTAATTTCATACAATATGACATAGCATCATTCAGTAGCTGTGGGTGTAAGTTCATAGTCTTCATCCTGGGGTGATGGTGGACTTCCTTACAGGGAAGTAAGTGTCTGAATACTTCTGGATTGAAACTCTAGAACAGATTTTGAATTAATAGGGTTTTAAAGAATTGCTAGAGAGTTCACATTTGTTAAGGTGAGATATCTTGTAGGTGTTGGCAGATGGGTTGTGGATAAAGTTGAGAATTAATTAGGTCAGGGGTAACATACCTTATACTCGCAGAATAGAGTTTAAATCTCCAGGAAAGGATTTTGTGGCCTCTTGGAAGGAAGCACGCATACAAGCACTTCAGCTTTTCCCTGCTTGCCACTTTATTATGCCAGGCAACCTGCCTCTGGTTTAGAGAACTTGGAAACAGATGGTTCTTCCAGGGACTACAGGTGTGATGCAAATCTCTCTGGGGCCATATTGACCATACATTTCTACCTGCCTCATAGTCCACCTGGTGCCACAGTGGGCAAGAGTGGACCAGAGGGAATTCTGGGGGTTTCTCAAGGAAACAAAACCACTAGTGCTTTTTCCTGTCCCTTCAGCTTTATGGTGGCTTTTGTTGGCTTTGATTACATATAGAGTGTATAGTTTTTTTTTTTATTAATCACTTTGTTGTAAAATTTTCTCTCTTGCCACAAACATCTTAAAATTTCAGTCACAGATCTTTTAATTTTTTGAGTAAAACTTACTGCATCCTTAGGTGATTGATTTACTTGCTTAGGAGCTAGAAGAATAAGTTCCTAAATCCTCGAGGTTTTCTTTCTTTGACTAGCTAAAGTCACACGTTAAAGTATTCAAGGGAAAGTGAGCTGTAAATGCCAGAGCTTGTATTTGACGTGATAGTGAAATGGTAGATGGCTAGTGTTTCAATAGAAAACTTTAAATTGGAGGTTGATTTTTTGTTTCGTTTTGTTTTTCATTTCCAGTATTACTTGTTAGGTTTTGTCTTTACCTTTGTTTAAAACTAGAGTGGTATGAAGCTCATGGTCTGTGTGTTTTAAAACTCTTGCAGTGAGTTAGGTCCCTGTTGCGTTTCCCCATCGTAATCAACACTACTGGACCTTACTTGCTGAGAGGAATACCTGCCACCCTCAAAACGTACCCAGACATTTTCTCCGTGGACTGAAACCTTTTCAGGAGCTTGCTCTTTAGAGGGAGAATGAAGGAAGTCTAATTAAGCTAATGTTACAAGTTATGGGTTTCTGGTGAGTTGAGCCACTGCCAAATAGCAGGTGAATGCTTCACCGTTCAGTGATGACGCAAGGCTATGCTTTTCCCTTAACAAAGCCCCACTATGCCACTACCTTAAGATCCTCTTCCAGCCTTAAAAGTAGTGTGCCACTTGAACTGTGTCTCTTAAGCATTTGAATCTGGTTAGGAATTAATCATATTTTACTTTTTCTTCAAAATACAATATATTTCTCATTATGACAGTTTTACATGATTCACTTTTTTCTAACATAGAGGAAGGGGGACAAAATGTCATGCGGAGATGATCCTGTCTGCATTTGGGGCACGTGACCTTTTGTCACATCTACATCTTTCACACATACATTTTTTTCTTCCTTTCATTTTTGGTTTTTTTGAGACAGGGTCTCACTGTGTAGACCTGATTGGTGTCAAACTCAAAAAGAGATCTGCTACCATGCCCATCTACATATACATGCATATATATATATTTCTTTTCTCTCCCCCCCCTTTTTTTTCTTTCTTTTTTCAACCAACTTGGGATCATGTGACACATTATTGCCTGTTTGCCTAAAAGCCTGTCTGTGTGAATATTCTCTAACTCCAACAACCTGCCTTGTATGGTGTGTTGTATTATGCTAGGGATCCAGCCCCAGGCTCCATGCATCAGAGACAGGTCACTCTATAATGAGCCATACCTCCAACCCCTGCAATATGACTTTATAATGAAGCTATAGAATTGCTACAATATGAATTCTATTTAGGGTATATAATTAAAGTTAGGTTAGACATTTGGATTGTTTATTGGTTTTCACTATTTTATACATACGTGGCACTGGAAAATATGCTTTATGTAAAACTTTTTACACATTTTTAGGATTGGGGCATAAAAATATAAATGCATTTTTATGTTTTCTGGTGGCCCTTGATTTCCAAACCAATCCGTTTTGTTTTGTTTAATTTTATGTATACCAGTGTTTTCCCTACATATATGTCTGTATAGCGTGAGTGTCTGGTGCCAAAAAAGGCTGTCAGATCTCCTGGAAATGGTGTTACAGACAGTTGTGAGCCACCATATGTATGCTGGGAACGGAAGCTAGGTCCTCCAGGAAGACAGCCAAAATGTTAGTAACCACTGAACCATCTCGCCAGCCCCAAATATTTTTTACTTCCCTTGTTTAAGAACTCTTTGTTTTCTGAATTTTCAACTAAGCTGTATTATACTGTTTTGAGCATTGTGATTTTTTTTTTTTCATTTAGCCTACCAAGTTAAGAATTTTACAAAGTAACTTTTGACTTAGAGATTATGTGCAGCTTGTAGGTAATTCAGACAATGTAAAAACTAGAGAGGAAGCTGGGTGGTGGTGGCACACACCTTTAATCCCAGCACTCAGGAGGCAGATCTCTGTAAGTTCAAGAGATTTGTCTGGTCTACAAAGCAAGTTCCAGGACAGCCAGAGCTGTTACACAGAGAAACCCTGTCTCGAAAAACAAACCAAAAAAACAAACAAACAAAAAACAGAAAGGAGATGTTAAAGGTCTTTTGAGGCTTTCTGGTGATTTATTATGGTAATCCTAACATTTAGGGGGTGAGGCAAAATGATTGTGTGTTCAAGGCCAATCTGGACTACATATTGCAGCTAGACCCTGTCTCTTGTTGCCAAGGCTGGCCTTAAACCCACTATAATAGCCTTCTGATATCCCTGCCCTTTCCTTCCCAAGTGCTGGGATTCTGGATATGGGCCACCTTATCTGTTTGATGCCGGGGTCAAAATCAGAGTTTCATGAATGCTAAGCAAACACTCCCAGCTAGTACATCCCCATGTGCTGTGTGCCAATTTGTCTTTGTCTTGTGTAATTTTCTTGTTATATTGAAATCTTCACTGTTGGTTGCCTAAAATTTCTTGTCTAGCTGAGTTGTGCTTTGTTTAAGCTATTCCCCTAGGTTGTCCCCTAATTCTAGCTGTTATAAATAAACCTTTGTTGGATATCCTGCATGAAAACCTTTTTTTGGCATTTTGTCTTAAGACATATTTCATGGAATAAAATTCATTAGTCCCAGCGGAAATGAACACACAAAGGTCTTAATGCATTGTGGTGCAGACTTTTAATCCCAACAGGCAGAGGCAAGCAAATCTCTGTGAGTTCCAGGCCAGACAGGACAACATAGTAAGATTCTGCCTCAAAAACATAAAGAACCATACCAGTTACAAGAACACCAGCAGAAGCTAAGAATGCACACATGGCCACCTCACCCGCATTGAGTCATGGTACTGTTAACATCTTTGCTACTTGAAGCTGGATATGGTGGTGTCTACTGATAGATAGTCCCAGCTATAGTCAGGTGAAGGCCAGTCTGGGCAATGAAATGAGTCCTTGTCTCAGAAAGAAAGAAAAGGTGGGGGTGGGGGGGAGTAAATCCAGTCTCAAAAACAAAAAATCTAGCCAGGTGTGGTGGCATGCGCTTGTAATCCCAGCACTTGGGAGGTAGAAGCAGCAGAATCAGGAGTACAGCAAAGTGTCTGTGACTCCTCAGGGAGTTTGAGGGCAGCCCAGGCCTGTGAGACTCTATCCTTAAAAAAGGAAAGGACAGGACAGGACCCAGATGAAGTAATGTTCTGTCATTGTTTTGGTAGTCATGTAACTATTACAAATGCAGTCGATCTTCTTATGTTACTTCTTCCCCAAAACATGAGAGATTTAAACTCTTCTGAGAAATCAATATCAAGAAACAAGACTATACTTTAAATTATATCTAAACATTTCTAACATAAATTACCCTGGCTCCAGTTCTCTCTTCTTGGGTGCCAGACTCCTGGTTTGTGTTATGAATAAAAATTACATGTAATTATTTGGTCAAGACATTTTAAAATTCCAGTCTTCGTGTCTTATTCCTCTTTTTCTCATTAAGATGACAACACAGATGAGAGGGCTGTGAGAAGATCTCTTCTTAGAGCACATAATGTAGACTGGATAACATGTGTGGTTTGGGTTCTTGGAGTTTTGGGAATGCTTCCAGGTAACTTAAACAGAAAAAAGTGCTCCACGGATCTGAGAGAATATCGGGAATGGCAATTATCATGTGTGAGCTAACACTGAACTCTAAAAACAGTAGAAAACATTAACAGCTTGCATTTGTATGGTGTCACTCTCTTTTTAAATCCATTTATGGGGGTGGGGCATGCCGCAGCACGTGTGGAGATCACAGGAAGACTTTTGGGAGTCACTTCTCTCCTTCCACCTTGCCGTTTCCCAGGATTCAACTCAAGTTGTCAGGCTTGGTGGAAGACACCTTTGCCCACTGTCCCATCTCACCAGCTGTATAGTTTCTATTTCAACTGACTGTATCAAAGCACTTTGTAAACGAGTTGTATCCCTAGTTTGTGCTAATATGGAAAGTGAGGCATGTGATTGACAAACCAAAATTACAGAATGAATTTTTGAAAGCTCTGGAAACTGCAGGTCATTTTTTGTTCACATGCCAGCTATAGCATTGCTGTGACAGTCAGGCTGTCTGCTGTTGTTCCTTTCCTGCCTGAAGGGGCAGATCTGGGTTCCCTGTAGTCTTCTAGAGGCTTCTCCTAAACCACTGAACCTAAAGTGACACAGGCTGTGCTTACAATATTGGCCTTGGGTAGAGAATGGATGGGGAGTCCTAGGTTAACGCTCCTCAGGCTTCTCTGTCATGGCCACCTGGGCTAGGATGTGTCTGTGTCAGCACATAGTTCAGTGTTTTCCCTACAGCCTCTGATCTTAGAATAGCCTTCGAGTGAAGGGCCGGATTGTGCTCTGGATTTACATAGCCATATTTTAAAGCAAGGCCCTGGGTAACTTTTCTGGGCTGAGGTGAAAGTCCCAGGCTAGAGGTGATAGCTAATGCCAGGCATGAGAGCTAATGGTAGAGGAGCCCTCTAAGAACTAGAGAGAAGAGGGGACTGAGGAGAGCTTTGAAAGCAGCCTGGCCAGATGGTCAAGACTCGACAGGTATCATGTGGTCCAGTGAGGCAGTAGATCTAAAAGAACTTGAAATTTTTGTTTAAATAATAAAATGGCCAGTTTGGGGAAAATGTATCTCCAAGAAATAGCATTGGCATCTAACAATTGTAATGAAAAAGAATAGACAGCTACCCAGGGGCAGTTAAGATGGACTTGTAAACAGCCAAGGTGGTCCCAGAGGCGTAAGCTTTGCGAGCTTAACACCTTACAACCTGCTCCCTGTGTTGTTTAGAAGATGAACCGGCTTTGTGTGTGGTTTTAGTGTGGATTTGGATAGCACTGTTTGTTAAGTGTATCCTTGTGTTGAGTGGACATAATGGACATAAGTGGTGCATGTTATTTTGTGTCCCAAGAGATGTGTTCTAAACTGGTAATAATGAGGTCAGTAAACTTGCGTTTAGTTTGTGGTTTGAGCTTCATAAACTTTAGTGTGAGACTTTTTAAGTGTCAGAAAATTGAAAAAGAGACACGGGCGTAATTTTGGGCCCCCACTGCTTCATACTCCTTTAAGGAAAGTGGCTTTTTACTCTAAAACAACTATTTAGTAATGACAGAGAGGTTATGGTTAGTATAATTTGATCTACAAATTATTTATTTACAAATGTGTTGCTTTCTAGGCGTCCCATTCCTAGGCTAAGAATATGGTAAGGACCCAGGGAAGCAGTTTAGCACACTCAGGTCTTTTAACCGTGTTGCTTCAAGGGAGGTGGCACATGACTTTAATCCTGGCACTCAGGAGGCAGAGGCAGGTGGATCTCTGCATTCAAAGACAGCCTGAACTACAGCGTGAGTTCCAGGACAGCCAGGACTACACAATCCCTTGTACCATTGAGCCAAACCACCACCTGCCTGCTGCATTTATTTTTTAAACAGTTTAGGATGATGGAAGCAACTTGGCAGATAGGCCATCAGAACAATTACAAAGTAATACTTTAAAAATCTACTTACTCTGGAATAAGTTTTACTTAGTTTTTTATAATGTTTCTATTTTTCTCACCTCAGTATGTGAATATTCCTTGAAGTGGTCTGGTATCTGCACTGTGGCTTAAGACCCAAACTTGGGTTGGGGATTTAACTCAGTGGTGGAGTATTTGCCTAGCAAGCCTAAGTCCCTGAGTTCAGTCTCCAGCCAAAAATCAAAACAAACCCAGAGACTTGAATTTACCTCTTTCTTTGTCATTTTTTTTTTCATCAAATGGTTTACTCTATGTTAGTCATTTTTCATTGTTGTAATTACATACCCAAGCAAATGAACTTAAAAGAAGAAAGACATGTTTTAATTTGCCATTTTAGAAGTTTCAGTCCATGCTCAGCTGGTTCCTTGGCTATGGATGTTTGTTAAGGAGAATGTCTTGTCAGTTGGAACCTGTAGAGACTGCTCACCTTTGATTACCAAAAGGCAGAGAAACAAGGGAAAAAATCCTCCAAATACATACCCATGATCTATGTCCTCCAAAGTTTCCACTACTTCCTAATAATTCCATCAGATTATGACTTGGATTAATCCATTGATGAGGTCAGAGCCCTTCAAACTGATGAAATTCTTGTATAACTATTTTTATTTCCACTAATAACTTAGTAGAAAACATTTACAACTTAATAGAATTCACACACTCCAGTTACAGATTGGCATCTCTGCCTTTACTGTGCTCATAACAGCATGTAGGCATTTGTCCTCTCATGCCTGTGCTCCTGGAGCCCCTGTTTTTCCAGATGCTCTTGTTAAGGACTACTTTCTGTTGGTCTGAGAGGTGGCAGAACCTGATGGGGTGTACACTTTAGGTTAGGATCGGAGTTTGAAGAATCTCAGAATTTTGAGTAGCCTTGGCCAGACCCAGCAGCAGCTCCAGATCTTAATTGTCTGTCTAGGAGATGGCAATAGACCTCAAGAGTTGGGAAGACAGAGTAACACAATGAGTGCTTCCTGTAATGCTTGACACATTGCAAGTCATAGAAAAATAGGAGTTGGTTAATGAAAGGAATTTGAAGAACGAGTCCTAGTGGGGTAGACTAGCTTGGAATTAACATTAAATCAGGTCTTAGATGTTGTGTCATCCATTGCTGCTGACGTTGTTGTATTTGGAAGTCTGTAAACCTAGTATGTGACTTCTGGCCCATTTTTTTTCTCCTCATATTCATGCATAAATACAAATATTTTGGTCCCAATCACCATTCCTTTGCAAAACTAATTAAATGTATCCTTAAGAAATATCTTTGGTGATCACTCATGTCACCACAACTAGATCCAAATATCTTTAGCCTTATCTAATTTTTGCTGATCCTTAGAAGCAAAGACAGACTGCAGGGGTTGATGCGGGACCTCCAGAATGGAGATTGCACAGAATAATCTTATTTTTCCTCTATTCTTCTAGTCTGTTATGTTCTGAACCCACACATGTTTTCGGAAGGACCAGATGGCTGACACTGGCTAATGGGAACCAAAAGACAAGAGTGAAAGTAACCTGGTTGTCTCATGCCCCAGCTTAGAGTGCTTCACCCTACCCCAAGACCAATGTCCTTTTTCTCTGGAGACTTCACCCTGCTGTGCCAAAAAACTGCTACCACCTGGCTTATCTGAGGTTAGATTATGGTTAAGTCAAGCAGCAGTACTTACTGAATAGAAAAGATTCTCTTTGGGACTGTGGGGAACAAGAGAAGCCTTTCAAAGGCTTTGGGATCTGTGGCTTAAAGCTGGGATTCAAGAGACCTGGGCCTGGGTTCACCTCTAGCTCCACCACTTAAATGCTCCCTGACCATGAACAAGCTGCCTGGCCTCTCCATGCCTTAGTTATCTCATCATGAGTGAAAATAATAATTCACTCTTCGAATTTATTATGAATAACAAATGAAATATTACAGATAAAGTATTTCTTTACTATGAGCCAAGCACTATGCTAGATACCCAATAGGTGTTATTCTTTATTATGTGAAAGCCCTCATAGTTGATGATAAGTACAAACAAAAAGAAACAAGGCTTGAAAAGAAGAATATTGCCTTGTAAGACATAAAACTGATGGAAGCGCTAGAGAAATGGCTGGATGAGCATCAGGCACGCAAGGTTCTGAGGCTTCCTGAAGGAGGTGCTTCTCGGCCATAAGTAAGAATGTTGAAAGTATTCAGCTTGTATAGTCTAAGTGTTGAGAAGTACATAAAAATATTAGGAGGCATAGATTTCTAAGCAACAGAGTAATTTTGCTGCTGGCTTTCGCCACTACAACACAAGAGACAAGTTGCCTGAGTGTAAATAGCTGTAGTCTGGAATTGTGATCAGACAGAAACAGTCCCAAGGACCCAGCACAATGAGAAAACTAGCAAACTTGGCAGTAGACGCGGTGGAAGCAGAGGAGAATAGTCAGAAATGATTGCAAGGTTGTTGGGAGTGAGTCAGGTGATCAGGGGCTCTGGAAGAGAGAAATCATGAGGTAGGTTTTCTTCTTTGAAGGTGGGGAAAGATCAAGTGCAGACTGAGCTGTGCCAACCGTTTGCAGACCAGGAATCCACACTAGCTCTAATCAGAGAGCTCTTGGTGTGCGGGAACTGCCAGTTTGCCGACGTGAAAGAGCCCCAGGCTGGGTAATGGTGAGCCCTGAAGTCGCACCCCAGCTCTGCCACTGAGTGAGCACGGGTAAGTCTTCCACCTTCTTCGGTGGCCTTGATGGCCCTCCCTCCTCTGAGACTAAAGAAAGGGAGGGCAGAAAGCCAAGAGCAGCCTCCTTCCTGTCTCAGAATAGGAAAGGGTCTCAGAAACCTGCTCCTGGAGCAGCAGTTGCCACTGTGGGTTGTAAACTCCCTCAGTCACTGCGGAAGTCACCTCACACCCATGACCACTGATGCTAAGCAGTAAATATGACACTGGTTAATGTGCTGTGAGGGTCTGGCTGCTGGTGCCCTGGAATGCTGCAGACCTGTGGGATCAGGGCAGTTACACTGTTCTCATTCACACGCTTCTCCAAGTTGGCCTCACCTGAGCACGAGAGTTGGCTGTAGAACTGTCTTTGTTCTACGGGTTTCTGTGCACTTGATGCAGCTACCGAGAATTACTCTGTACTGTCCTGTCAATGTACCCTTTAAGCACCTCTTAAGACCCAAGTTGGCTGAAGCCTAGGATCAACTGAGTGCTTTGAAAGAAAGCTGTTTGATTCCTGTTCACTGAATACCATTTCTTTCAGGGCAGATTTAAGGGCTCTGCCCTCAAAATACAGTGCTACTGACTCTAGATTGAGGGTTCAAGCCACCCTGTGGGTTAACTTCAACAGATGAAAATTTTTCCTTGGCTACAGCAACATCCCTAATCCTGACCAGCCATGGAGAGGTTCGGTTCTTACAAGGAAAATGAGTGAATGTGGGAATGGCTCACCACATTGGGAAAGCAAAACTCACATCCTGCTGATGGTTGGCTGAGGACTGTCATGTCCACATACAAAGAAAAGCATGTGGCACAGTTTTAGGACAAAGGTGAGCAGAGATCCACTGTGGAAAGGGGAACATTTTCCTTACTGAGAGACCGCCCGAGGCATGCTCCTCGGTAAGCAGTGTTGGTGGGTGTCTGCAGTCGCATGGAGGCTTGCTTTCCCTGCTCCTTGTATCCACTCCCCAGCAGTACCCCCTAGTCACACCTGCTCAATTAGTCATGGAGTAGCTCATCTCCAGACCAGCCATGCTTATCATTTCTCCCCTAGGCCTGTTCTCCAGTCTCTGATGAGCGAGGGTGTTTGGAAGACACAACCCTAAACTATTCTGAGGAGGGTGAGATAAGTGGCATCCTCTTCAGTAGAACATAAAGGAAAATGCAAACCTGGTGGTGGTCAGGACCTTTGGTATTTAAAAATCCTGGGGTCAGAGAAAGCCTGTTTGGCAGCAGTGTGAACTTGGGTGATAACTCTTGCAAGAAATGTAATGAGCATTTCTAAAATGGACATCTTAAGAGACCTTGTATTGAAATCAATATGTCATTCCAGTTGTACTTTCTCAGTTTGACCAATAACCTGAGCAGTACATCAGCTGTGCATGAGGAAGACTAGAGCATTGCACAGGAGTAAGAATGGACCAAAATCTGAGCAGCCGTGGGTGCGACATGGCTTTGCTTTATGCTGTCCAGGTACCCCACTGGACTTGTTTCAGAGTCATAAAGCTCCACAAAGGAGAAAGGGTACCAGCTCTTCTCCCCTCCCCTCCCATTCTTTTGACTATTTGTCAGGATACACCCAGACCACAGGAAAACCCTTTGGGAAGAGGCAGTAGAGAAAGACTGAAGGAAGATTTTTGGTTAATTGAAGTGTTGTGTGTGTGTGATAGTGCTTACACATAGCATAAGGGCCAGCCTGAAAGACTGCCACCCTGGAGGAAGTTGAGGTGTAGGTTTTTAAGCAGTCTGCTAGATGGGGCCTGCACCTCAGTCCCTTCTCCCCAATTCCTCACACTCATCAGTCTAACACTAGTCTCTTTAACCATGCTCTTAATACAGCAGTGGCAGGTTAGAGTTAGAGAAATGTAGCTGTCCAAGTCGTGTTTGTGAGGCTCACAGCTCCCACAGGTGCTTTGTAATGTGATTAAAGTCACATATATGCCTCAGATCCCTCCCAACCTGCACAGGAAATTCCAAAGAAGAGTTTTCTTGTTGTTTTTTGGGTTTTTGAGAATTGTCATGTTACTTGCTGTAAAGTACAAAGCAAGTGGTGTTCAAGTTAATATTTAATTTTAGAAATACATTTATTAGCCGTGCAGTGGTGATAATGCCAGCACTCGGGAGGCAGAAGCAGGTGGATGTCTGAGTTCGAGGCCAACCTGGTCTACAGAATGACTTCCAGGACAGCTAAGGCTACACAGAGAAACCCTGTCTCAAAAAAACAAAACAAAATTAAAGAAGAGGGGTGCAGGTTGGTTTTTTAAAAATCTGATACTAGAAAGATTTGGTTTTCAAAGGTAGGAAAGTTCAGCTGAAGGACTGCTAAGGTATTTAAAACTAATTTGGGACCCACAGTTTTAAAAAATACCTTAGACAATAAAATGTTAAATTTATTCACTCATTAATCATACTCTTGGTGTTGAGACAAACCTTAGTTGTATGTAGTATATACTCTTATTTGACAATTAAGCACAAACAAGTAAAATCAATTTGCTGTGGAGTTCATTCTATACAGAACCGGGCCTGTAGCCAGACTGGGGCTTGCTGACCATCTTAATATAGTTGTGAGTCAGAGCTCTGCACACCAGCCCTGCTGAGTTTTTAATGAGAGTTCTTTAACTTTTCTGCCTCAGTTTCTCATTTGTGAAACAGGGCTTCTGGTACTGCTCTTGAGTGCTATGAATCAGGTCACATTGTTCAGAATAGTGCCCTTATTAGAATGACTAGTAGGTGACATTTTATTACTTACCCAGGCTGCTGCCTATTCAGGGGCCCATTCACTGGACCTGCCCACAGAAAGCAAAGATGAGTGAACATACATTTTAGTAGAAACACACTGACCTAGTGTTTGTTCTGTCCTCAGAACCAGAATTCCCCACCATTTCTGCTTTTTCTCTGGATTTTTTTTGTGATTTCAACTCCATCCAGTATGCCAGTGGCAGAGAGAAGTGACAATCTGATGTCTGATTCGCTCCAAAGAGATTTTTAAGCTTTTCACAGAGGAATCACCAAGTTTTCCTGTGAAATAAAATGCACCGAAGTCAACTATTTGAATAAGTACCCCCCCATACTAATTGACTCCCTGTGGAGTTTTTAGAAATAAATATTAGGAAAGATTACAGGGGCCATTTTCCTCTGGCATCATAAATTGTCCCTACATCCTGCTTCAACCTCAGTGGTAGAAACTGGTCTGTCTGAGCATTGATTTATGTTTAAATGACTGTGCCTCCCCTAAGTAGGTGTCACTGCTTTCCCTGAACAGTCACATGAGCTCTGCAGGTAAGCCAATGGGGTGGTCTCTGCGGAGAGCTGCATCACACAAGGGTCTAGGCTGAAGCCTCACTGAGCCCACAGCAGCTGGGCTCCTGGCTCATTTGCCCTGCAGAGCTTAGGGTCTTGGATTTTGTGATTCTGTGATTTGTAATTATAAACCTTAAGTGTTTGGGGAATTTTTTTTGATTTTCCTGTAATTTATTTGTTTAGTCTTTAGGAGTCGGTGCTGTTGTGACCTCACACTAAGTCATATCCGATCATTGACGGGTACTGAGCCATTGGGTACCGTTTAGAGAGAGAAAGCCATCTCATGCTCATGACAAGTGTTCTTGCCCATCCTTCTTACTTGGTGTCTGCTCCTCACCTGGTGCCAAGGGCAGTGATTAGCATGAGCAGAGGAGAGCAGAGCAGGTCCAGGACTGCTCTGCACAGTTACAGAAAGGACCATACTTTGTTCTTTTTGATATTTTATCATCTTTCTAAATAGATCCTAAACCAAGCCGAAGTAAAGTAGTGTTGGATTAGTTGGGTTTTTTTTGTTTGTTTGTTTGTTTTTTAATCTGCTTTTTGAAAAACTTTACCTTGCTAGGTATGGTGGCATATGCCTTTACATGGGAGGCAGAGGCAGGTGGATCTCTGAGTTCAAGGCCAGCTAGGGCTATAGTGAGACCTTGTCTCAAAGAAACAAATTATCACTGTTAAATAATCATTTCCCTGGTGACCCATTTTACCTAGGAAGAGGAAAGGCAGCTGCAACATAGTGTCTGTTAAGGGTTTTTAGTGACAGGCCATTTTGAACATGAGTGGTTAGGAAGGCTTTATTTTATTTGCCTTGACAAAGGCAACAGCATGCTTCCTTAAGACCATTCTTACTAATCTGCTCCTGATTCCAGCCTGTGGAAGCCTGTTTAAAGGACTCCACAGAGCTACATAGGCAGGTGTTCTGAAAACACTTCCTGTTAAGTAACTAGGTGTGTCTTACTTTGTTTCATTTTTTTTAATGGAGATTTTTTCTAAAAGTTTGAATGCCACTTAGACATTTTAGCATAAAGAACCCTCTAAAATAAAAGGGGGACCACCAAGATAGCGCAGTGGATCAAGGCACTTTCTGCCAAGGCTAACTACCTGAGTTCAATCCTTGGGACCCAAGTAGTGGAAGAAGAGAACCACTCCTCCCACAAGTTGTCCCCTGACCTCCTCCACACAAGAGCCATGATGCACACATTTAAAAAACTAACAAACTGTGATTTAAAAAATAACTCTCCAAAGCTTGACCTGGACCTTGTCACCTTGAGAGATTTGTTTGGAAAGAACTCTTTAGTAAAGGTGAATTTCAGCAATTTTGTATTCTCATTTGACATTTTAACTAGTACATTACAAACTCAAGAAACTAGACTAGGTCTACACAGTGATACACACCTGTAATCCCCACAGAGGGGGCGCTGAGTTCAGGGCCAGCCAGGGTTCCACAGTGAAGCCCTGCCTCCCCCCCACAGAAAAAAAAACCCTGAGATTTTTGTTGTTCCAGGCAAGTCTTGTGGCCTGTGTCCAGTGTCACTGTGTTTAAAGAGGAACACCGTTTGCACTGTATGCATGGCTCGCAAGAGTCTGAAGAACTGGCTTGTGACTCCTTTGTGACTGGGCAGGATCCGAAGGGTGACTTTGGTTTTTAGATACAGACTGTTCACAAAGCAGGCCTTCCATAGACCAAACGAAGTCTTCGTTCGAGGGAGTTTAACCTTCTTATAAGTATTTTTAAGACTCTGTACTTTACTTAACAGACTGTAGTCTATAGCAGGCATTAAAAGGATTTGTGGGGGGGCGGTTTCCCCTATCTGTATTAAAGCACTGTGACTCTTGTTTGAAAGTACCTAGTAATACAGTGTACAGACACTTGTACAATTGTACGTAGACCACTCTAGCCTATCTCCAGACACCGTGGAAATGAACTTGGACTCCCACAGGGAAGTAAGCAGCTCCAGATGTTTTTCTCCAGTAATTTCTAGAATAGTTCATTTGTGACTGATTTGTTTAGGTAGAAAAACAGGAACTTTCAAAAAAATAACAAAAGACTTGACACAAGAGACTTCAGATGCTGTGACTTTTACCCGCTTTACTTTGAACATGACTTAACAGTTAATAAAACAGCGCATCAGTGGAGGCCCAGCCGTACCTAAGGTACACTTGTAAAACTGCAAGAGGGTGAGTTTTCATGTGGGGTTTAAAATATCACAGATCAAGTCCTGTGAAGTTCAGAGTTTTGATTTCTTAAACCAAGCAGCCCTTGAAAGTATTTGCTGCTGCTTCCTGCTAGACTTTACGTAGCCTTCTGGCTCTTGAAGTTGCCTGTCAGCACCAGACAAGGTGGTTTTGGCTACAAAAAAGAGAAACTTGGCCCTTAGTTTGCAACCCCCAGCCTGTGCTAAGCATGAACCTCATTGATTTCTGACATGTTAGTGAAATTGGCCGCCAGTGGTGCTAACCAGATCTTGTTTGCTCTCTTGTAGGTATGGTTTTGTGGAGTTTGATGATCTGCGTGATGCAGATGATGCTGTGTATGAACTGAATGGCAAAGACCTCTGTGGTGAGCGAGTCATTGTTGAGCATGCCCGAGGCCCACGTCGGGATGGCAGTTACGGTTCTGGCCGCAGTAAGCATTTGAAGGACATATTTGTATCTTTTAAAATACAGAATTGCAAATGAAAATTTTGATTCTCAATGGCATGAATTTGTTTTAATACTTTATAATGTTTGAATGTTTTCCTCTGTAATGCAATTAATTGTCTGACATATATTTAACAAAGATCTCAATTTTAATTAAAAGAATCCCTTGAGGTTAATTAAGATGACCTCCTCTTCCATTTGCTGACCTTGGTTACCTTTCCCTGAGTGGCCCTTGGCTGACCAAAAATAGGAATCCAGTCGTACTCAATTAGACCTGGGTGGTGAGGATCCTTTAGATACAGATGAGATTGGTTTCTTTTTTTTTTTCCCTGTGAAATATTCACAAAAAATATAGTCACCATGGGTAATAATAGTAACTGATTTAATAATTTGCTTTTTCTAAATTGTTCGTATCTGTTAATTTATACATGCAAGTTTTAAAATATAAGTATTAATTGGTGAATATGTGGGCCTATAACATACTAAATTTTTCATGTTTAAACTCTAGAAACAGGTGAGGCTAAAGTTAAAATATGCATGCTCTTGTTTGGAGGGCGGCATTAAGTTAGCTATTGAAGAGTGTGTGCTGTGTCATCTTTCTACACTTTAGTAATCTTGTCTTTCTGAACTTTCTAAAGGTGGATATGGTTATCGAAGAAGTGGTCGAGATAAATATGGTCCTCCTACTCGCACAGAGTACAGACTTATTGTGGAGAATTTGTCAAGTCGGTGCAGCTGGCAAGACCTAAAGGTTTGGGCCTCATTAATTTCCTCAGCTAAGGTTGGGCTTGGGTAAGAGTAGGAAACAAGAGCCGGGCGGTGGTGGCGCACGCCTTTAATCCCAGCACTCGGGAGGCAGAGCCAGGCGGATCTCTGTGAGTTCGAGGCCAGCCTGGGCTACCAAGTGAGTTCCAGGAAAAGGCGCAAAGCTACACAGAGAAACCCTGTCTCGAAAAACCAAAAAAAAAAAAAAAAAAAAGAGTAGGAAACAAGTCATTTATGCAGGCCTGGGCATTCACAGTGTAATGGGTTACATACTTAGAAACCACCAGAGCATTGGGCAGTTCTGCAGATAAAGGTCCTATAGGAGTGCAAAAGGCATCTAAACACCACTCCTGCTTTACATAAGAGGAGGCTAACTGCTCCAACGAATCATTTGTGTTACGTGGAGTCTTTCATTGCAGACAGTGTTCTAGGGAGGGAATGGAGTGGGGTTGCATAGAAAAAACTAAAACAACCCATGTTTCTATAAACCTGGCCGGAGCATTGCAAACCGTCAGCTTCCAGTGTGGGCCGGCACAGTGAAGCTGTTCAGCCTGTGTTCTTTATAAGATTTGTTTCTCGGTCAGGTATGGTGGTATGTATGGATAAGCGGTCAAGACAGGAACATCCGTGAATCTGAGGCCAGCTAGGGCTACATAGTGAGTTCCAGAAGTGAAACCTTATCTCAGAAAGGGTGTGGGGGTCAAGAAATACTTATTGTGGGCTGGGCAAGGTGTCGTCTATGTCTTTAATCCCAGCATTTGGGAGGCAGAGGCAGGCAGAGCTCTTAAAAGTTAAGGCCAGCTGGGACTACATAGACCTTCCTCAAAAAAAGGAAGGAAAGAAACATTTAGTCTGAAAGGGTTTGGGCATCAAAAATTAAGACCCAGGGTTAGGGGCACTGGAGAGAACCATTAAGAGCACTGGTTGCTCTTCCGAAAGATCCAGGTTCAATTCCCAGCACCCACATGGCAGTTCACAAGTGTCTAACTCCTGTTCCAGGGAATCCTACAACCTCACACACATATACATAGGCAAAACACCAATGCACAAAAAAAAAAAATTAATTTAAAAAAAAAAACTTAAAAGGCCCAGGGTTGGCTTGGGATATAGCATGGTGATAGGCACTTACCTGGCTGGCACATAACACTGGGCCGAAGCTCAGCACCACAAGAATGAGAAGTTAAGTTCTTATGCTGCTGTGGCTGTCCAGGTTCCCCGAGTTAGCTTCTTGAGAACAGTGTTGGTTTTCAGTCTTGGTAGGGCAGGAAACGTGCTGAGTAGTGTCTTATTTAACCTGATGGTCTTAGAACAAATGAAAGGGGTGTTCTGTTTCTTACTTTTTTTTTTTTTTTTTTTTTAACCAAAATGAGTTGAGAAAAGAGTAACTAGGAATTAGGAATTCTTTACATTCTTGTTATCTTTAGGTTTTTGAGACAGGGTTTCTCTGTGTAAACCCTGGCTCTCCTAGAACTTACTCATTAGACCAATCTGGCCTCCTCTGCCCCTGAGTGCTGGAACTAAAGGTATGTGCTGCCATTGCCCAGCCAAAACGGAGTTTTAATGTAATTTTATTTAACATAAATTTCTTTTTTGGTTTTTTTGAGACAGGGTTTCTCTGAGTAGCCCTAACTGTCCTGGAACTCACTCTGTAGACAAGGCTGACCTCTAACACACAGAGATCCATCTGCCTCTGTCTCCCAAGTGCTAGGATTAAAGGTGTGTGCCACACCACCGCCCAGCTCATAAATTTCTTTTGTACTAAAAATTGAACCTTGCACATGCTGAGCAAGTGCTATACCACTGAGCCATATGCCCAGCCTTCTCTCCCTTTTTGTGCAGGGGGAAAGGGGAGTATGTTGACAGAGTCTCACTGTGTAGACCAGGCTGGCTTTGAACTCATCTAGAGACCATCTGCCTCCTGAGTGCTGGGATTAAAGGTAGGCATAACTTTGCCTTTTTTGAAGTTAATTTTCACTAAATTGCCTAGGCTGGCCTTGAATTCACTCTTTAGTTTATGCAGGCCTTGGACTTAACCCTCCTGAATAGTTAAAATCACAGGCCTATATCACCAGGCTCAGCTTTTAAGGTTACTACTAATTTCTATTCAGAGTTATTAAAACAAATTTTTAAAGTCTAAAGGGTCCTAGGTGTAGAAAATATTGGCTATTAATAAGGAAATGAAAACACTAAACAAATTAAAGGTATCTTATTCTTTAAAATCTATAATTTTGGGCTAGAGCTGTAGCTCAGCAGTTAAGAGCAGTGGCTACTCTTCCAGAGGACTCAAGTTCAATTCCCAGTACCATGTAGTAGCTCACAACTGTCTGTAGCTCCCCCAGGGAATCCAGTGCCCACTTTTGGCCTCCTTGGACACCAGTCATGCACATGGTGCACGGACATACATGCAGGCCAAACACCCATACACATAAGTAAAAATAAATAAACCTTTTTGTTTTCAAGACAGGGGTTTTTTATTTATAACCTGGGCTGTGTTAAGTTCCATAAATTTATATCACATTATATAAATTGAGTTAGAAATGTTTAGCATATTGTTGCCATGGAGATTTGGCAGTTTCACCCATATAGTGGAGTAGGATTAAGAATTTGGAAGCCAGGCAGTGGTGGCGCACACCTTTAATCCCAGCACTCCGGAAGCAGAAGCAAGTTGATCTCTGTGAGTTGGAGGCCAGCCTGGTCTACAGAGTGAGTTTTAGGACTGCAAGGGCTATGCAGAGAAACCCTGTCCCCCAAAAAAAAGAAAGAAAGAAAAGAAAAATAGTTCCAGAGGCAATTCCATAGTTTGCCTGTGTAGCCTGGCTGTCCTGGAACTCACTCTGTAGACCAGGCCGGCCTTCAACTCCTCTGCCTCCCCAAGTGCAGGGATTAAAGGGATGCGACACCACACCTGGCTAAGAGTAACAGGGTTTACTCACAGCCATGATATGTCTCTATTAACCCTCCCCAACTTTGCTTCATAAAAAAACAATTCAAGCCGGGTTGTAGTGGCACACACCTTTAATCCCAGTGTTCTGGAGGCAGAGGCAGGTGGATGTTTTTGCATTCAAGGCCAGCCTGGTCTGCAGAGCGAGTTCCAGGACAGGTTCCAAAGCTACACAGAGAAACCCTGTCTCAAAAAACAAACAATTCCATACTGGATTCTTACTGCTCTGTTTCCTTATGAATACCTCACTGACCTTGAGCAGTTAAACAACTTTGTTGAAATTTACTGTCCATATCTGTTCTATCTGCCTGTGTGGTCATAATTAGGAGTAAGCACTTTAAACACAATTAAACATTGGCTGTGGAGCTGCTGCTAGGAGCCATCTATTAGCCTGAAGAGGGGGCTCAGCAGTTAAGAATACTTGCTGCTCCTTAGAGGAGCTGGATTTGCACCCACATGGTGACTCAAAGTAGTCAGCCGGACATGGTATTAATCCCAGCACTCAGGTAGATCTCTGAGTTTGTAACTGGATCCAGGAGACCCAACACACTCTTCTGTCCTCTCTGAGAGCACCAGGCACACATGTGGTACAAACATACATGTACGCAAATACTCATACACATAAATTAAAAAATAGTAGCACTAACCCAGCCTTTCACCAATATCTTCACCCTCATTCTGTCAAGGTAATCCCATTTTGGTCTAACCATGACTAATGACCACATTCACTTAATCATGTCCTAGTTTGGATGGCTCCCAGCCCTTTATCCAGAACCCGTACTTCTGCAAATAAGTCAAATAAATTCTGTGCAGTCATTCTTGATTGGATTATGAATAAAGGTCGAAATCTAGGTGTAACCTCCACTCTTGACAATTGAGAAACCTTCAGAAATGTGCAGGGGTGGTGACCAGGAAGAGGATGTACATTAAGACACTGACAGACATGGCATAAAATGGCAGTGTTTACAAACTTGGTCAGGACAGAACTCAACAAAATGAACACAGACCACAAATGTCTATCAAGTGTGTTACATACTGACACTGGGATTTAGCTGAGGCCCTACTTCTTCAATTCTACTCAGAGTCAGCCCTCTCAATCCCTTCCTCTACTCCTTGGTTCACACGTCAGCTCTGGCTCTGGTCTCTGACTGGACCACACTGACTCCTGAGAGACAGTGAGGCCCGAAGCCTGTGGCCGTAAAGGATCATGGGTTATTCTACTGCCATGCCACTTGCGCCATTGCTGCGGCTGGTGTATGTACTTCAACTTGTATCTTTTCTTTAGGATTACATGCGTCAGGCAGGAGAAGTGACGTATGCAGATGCTCACAAGGGACGGAAAAATGAAGGGGTGATTGAATTTGTGTCTTACTCTGATATGAAAAGAGCTTTGGAAAAGTTGGATGGAACTGAAGTCAACGGCAGAAAAATCAGATTAGTTGAAGACAAGCCAGGTTCTAGACGGCGCCGGTCTTACTCCAGGAGCCGGAGTCACTCAAGGTACTGTTGACATTGTGAGTGGGCACTCTATAGTCATTCACCAGCTTACATGGACAGTGCACTCCTCTCCTTTCGGGTTCTCAGAGCTTATTCTATGTGGGTCAGTAACTCAGGACTTTGAACTGAACATTTATTTGTGAAACTCTGGAACTCTTACATCACAAATGCAAACAGAAGTAAAGTCCTCTTTCGGAGGCAGGAATCAAGGCTCTCACCTTTCTTCTGGAGAGCTGAGTCATAGCCTGGGCTAGAAGCAGTGTGGCCATGGTGCCTGTGCTTTCTCTTCCTGATGAACAAGGCTCAAGAGTGGAGATCACCGGCCAGACCTGACCCACCTCCACTGGAGAAAACAGGCAGTGACCCAGCACAGCTAACCCAGGGTCAGTAAGGACCCTTGTGGAGACAGAGTTCACAGGGTACACAGGGCTGTCTCTCTAGCAGGTGAAGACCTGGGTGAGGGTAACTCTCCCGGAGTAGAGAGCTACAACTTTTCATACATTTGTGTTGAAGTGAGGCTGTCTCATGAATTTTCCCACAATTTAGATTTCCTGTGAACTCAAGGCTAGGGCTTGCAACGTTAAAGACGGGGCTCATTTCAGCAAGGCTATGGCCTTAGTAGTGCTCTGTGCCTAATTCCTCTCATACCGTAAGTAGCAGCTGTGTTTACTGAGTAATGTCTAGAAACAAATGGTGTCTCTGGATGAATTCTTTCTGGTGGGCGGGGTCCACTGAGGTCGTGATTCTAGTGCTCAGGTTGATTCTGTCAGCTGTCACCAGAGCCCTGTGTCTTCAGTCTCTGTTTGCTTTCCATCCGAATGCACTTTACTGCTTCCCCATACCTTTCCTCATGGTCGTTTCCAGACCTCAACGTTGAAAGACCAGTTTGCGCTGGGCGGTGGTGGCGCACGCCTTTAATCCCAGCACTCGGGAGGCAGAGCCAGGCGGATCTCTGAGTTCGAGGCCAGCCTGGTCTACAGAGCGAGATCCAGGAAAGGCGCAAAGCTACACAGAGAAACCCTGTCTCGAAAAACCAAAAAAAAAGAAAGACCAGTTTGAATGTGTTTGCAGTATCCTGCCTTGTTTTCTTTCCTTCCTTTGTAATCATTACAGACTGTTATGGTTATGCTGTGTTTAAAAGTTAATCGTAAGTTACAGCACTTACCTAAATGTCCCCAAGAACACAGACAATACATACTGTGTCTTTACCAAATATCAAAGCCATATTCATATTTACCTGGTTGCTGCATGGATGTCTTTATGCTGGAGTGTTTCCTGGCCAGGGTCCAGCTCAGTCATGTAACAGAAGTTGTTAAGTCTCTTTAACCTGGATCATTCCCACCTCTTGTCATGGACTCCAGCACTGGGATTACAGGCATGCACACTGTGCCCAACTGTTGTGTGGAGCAGATGGTTTTTGATTGAAGAAATGTCTTGGTTGACTCTAGACAGCCTCCTTTTTATAGAATTAAAATTCTTTGTGTATGGGTATTTTGCCTACATGTATGTCTGTATTGTGTGCACCTGGTATCTGTCAAGGCCAGAAGAGGCATCATGAGTCCTGGGATTGGAATTATAGACCACCATTGTGAGCTGCCATGTGGATGCTGGGTGTCAAACCTGGTTCCTCTGCAAAATATGCCAGTGGTCTTAACTGCTGAACCAGCTCTTCAGCCCCTCTAGACAGCCTTTTATTGGCAATCTTTGTTTGTTTTATGTGTATGAGTATTTTGCTTTGCATGTATATCTGTGTACCATGCCCATGTTTTGTATCTGCTGAGGTCAGAGGAGGAGGGTATTAGATTCCCTGGAACTGAAGTCACAGATGGTTGTGAGTCACCATGTGGGTGCTGGGAATTGAACCCAGGTCCTCTGCAAGAGCAAGTGCTCTTAAACACTGAGCCAGCTCTTCAGCCCCTTGTTGGTAATTTTAAATTTTCTTTTTCTAACTTGTGTGGTGGTACACACCTTTAATCCCAGATCTCAAGAGGTAAGGCAGGTGGGTTTCTGTGAGTTCAAGGCCAGGTCTACCTAGCAAGTTCCAGACCAGCCAAGGTTAATGAGGCCTTGTCTCAAAAAAGTTCATTTTTTCTTTCCACAGGTCTCGCTCTCGAAGCAGACATTCCCGGAAGAGCAGAAGCCGAAGCGGCAGCAGCAAAAGCAGCCATTCAAAGAGCCGATCCCGATCCAGGTAGGCCTGCAGCTTCCCTTGTCCTGGCCCGCTTCCACGCAGTAGGTCGAGCCCCGGGTGCCCAGTGCTCTCTCCACTCCCTGACTTGCAGGGGGTCTAGTTAGCTGTTCTCACCCAGCACTGTGTCTTCCAGGTCAGGTTCCCACTCCCGCAGTAAGAGCCGCAGCCGCAGCCAGAGCCGCAGCCGCGGGAAGAAGGAGAAAAGCCGGAGCCCTAGCAAAGACAACAAGAGCCGCAGCCGCAGCCGCAGCCCGGACAAGAGCCGCAGCAAGAGTAAAGACCATGCCGAAGACAAGCTCCAGAATAACGACAGCGCTGGCAAAGCCAAGAGCCGCAGCCCCAGCCGCCACGACAGTAAAAGTCGGAGCCGGAGCAAGGAGAGGAGAGCAGAGGAGGAGAAGCGAAGGAGTGTGAGCAGGAGTCACAGCCAGGAGAAGAGACGCAGCCAGGAGAAGAGCCTTCTTAAGAGCCGCAGCCGAAGCCGGAGCAAAGGGGGCAGCCGCAGCCGCAGCCGCAGCAAAAGCAAGGATAAGCGGAAGGGCAGGAAGAGAAGCAGGGAAGAAAGCCGCAGCCGCAGCCGCAGCAAGAGTGAGCGCAGCCGCAAGCATGGCAGTAAGCGTGACAGCAAGGTCAGCAGCAGCAAGAAGAAGAAGGAGGACACCGACCGCTCCAGGTCACCATCCCGCTCGGTGTCCAAGGAGCGGGAACATGCCAAGGCAGAGTCTGGCCAGAGGGAAGGCCGGTCTGAGGGCGAAGGTGCAGGCCCCAATCCAGAGCCCCGAGCCAGGTCAAGATCCACTTCCAAATCCAAACCTAGTCTCCCCGCAAAGTCGCGCTCCAGGTCAAAGTCAGCTTCCAAAACGCGCTCTCGGTCCAAGTCTCCATCCAGGTCTGCTTCCAGGTCGCCCTCCCGCTCTAGATCCAGGTCCCACTCAAGGTCCTAACTGGCTCTGCCACGCTGGAACTGCCGAGAAGTCTTTTGTACATGTTGGTAGCCGTAGCACAAGAGTGAAGTAGAACACCCTCACTGCTGTACATTTAACTCCCCGAATGGTGTGTCTCCAATTGTTCAATCTCAGTGCTTCCTCGGTACCGCCTCCTGGCGCCAGGTCTCCCGCTCCACTGAAAAGCAGCTCCTCAAACCTCCCTTTACTCACAGTAGGACATCCAAACGCCTTGGCTCTCAGGCCTGGCCATGGCTAAAGGGAGCTCGGCACCGGACGGCTTCTCGGGCTGGAATGATGGCATAGGTAGGTGTGGTGAGTTCAGCCGTTTGCCCTTGAATCGATGCCCTTTGATGTATGCCACGTAGTGAAAGTGCAAGTCTTCAGTTTCCCGCCACTTTGGTTACTATTTCTGGACTTACCAACGTTGTGAATAGCACAGTCACGAGAAATTGATACCTGCATAGCCCATAGGAAGTAAACTGTAGAGTCCATATTCTGGTATTGTGATTATATTGTTTTATATTACAAAAGAAAAGAATTTTTTTTAATTTTATTTTTCCCCGTCTTGCAAAGTATAGTGACCCCTGTTTCCATTAAATTTGAATAAAGACTATTTTTGCTTGACAAAATTTCATCGTGCTTGAATCTAAATGGCATTTTCTGATGTCTCATCTGTCCTGCTTTTTTTCCTGTGGTGGGGAAGCAGGACTTCCCAAACGAGTTTGTCACCCAGCAGAGTGAAGGCAAGTCCCCAGAATTTGTGGTTCTAGGGGTCTCTTGAGAAGCTTGTGGTCCATCTGAGGAGAAATGAGGCCATTTGGAAGGAAACAGCATCACCAGTGAGTTCTTCACGAACAAATTCCGTGCTTGTCATGAGTTCACCCCATCATGATCCTGTATCACTGTCAAATCTGAACTGAAAACCAGGGGCAAGCTGCTGGGTGACCTTGTCCCAGTCACTCCTGCACTAACTGCTCCTTAGCTCAGGAGGTGCCCCAGACAACGGCTCCAGTCTGCTTGAGGGGCAGCGCAGCAAGGATGACACCAGGCACCTTAGTACATGGGGCAAGCTGGGAGGACAGAGCGCTGTACAGGAATCTGTTGGGATCTGTCCCTAGAGTTCAGGCTGATCATAGACCTGCAGGGTCTGGAACTACAAAATGAGACTGTTCCCTTTCCTTCCCAGAGTTTCTGCCTGTCTGTGAATGGCTAACACTGAGAGCGAGCGTGCATTCGGGGAAGGCAGCACCGGGGCTTAGGATTGAAGACATGGTGTCACGAGGTCCACAGGTGGAAAGAATAAGTGAGCACAGTCGCCCAGGTTGTTTTTGAATAACGGGTAGGCAAGCCTGGCAATGATGCCCAGATGAAGGTATGGAAAGAGTCTTTAGTGCCGGGGAAGCCAGCCGCTGTGCTGGAGGCCTGCAGGCAACGCCTCTCGGCGTAAAAGACCAGATACATGGAGCAGGGGCGGGGGGGGGGGGGGGGGGGGTGGATGACGGGAGAGGGCATAAGAAAGACCAGTGAGACATGGCCGGCGGCCTGGGGAGGCGTTCAGGTGGCTGGTGGTGGTGAAGCCACCCTGAGCTGGGGAAGACGGGGTGACTGGCTCAGCTTGGACCATGGGATCCAAGACCAGTCTAGGCAGCCAAACTGTGTGTTTGGCTCCAAGTCTCCTGTGACCTTTCCATACCTTTATCTGGGCTCCTCATGTCATCATGGCGAGGTGAGGAATCCACCTCAAGATGATACAGGTCTCCAGTGGGTGTCAAAGAAGTGTCTCCTCCCTACCCCTGTAAGGATGGGGTTTTAAGTGTGGTGGTTTGGGTTTTTGTTTGTTTGTTTTTGTGTGCCTTTTGCCTGCGTGTATGTGCACACCATGTGCATGCCTGGTCCCTGTGGCAGCTATAAAAGGGTGTCAGATCCCCTAGAACTGGAGTAATACTGTGAGGCACACGGGTGCTGGGTACTGAATCCAGGTCCTCTTCAAGAGCACCAAATGCTTTTTAACACTGTCTCTCCAGCCCCTAAAATTTAAAAAATTCATCTATATTTTACTCTCATAATATTTTTCCATCCCACATTTCAAGCTGTGTTGTCCCTTTGACTTCTAGACAAAGTTCCCTTTCTAAGTTAAGCTCTGTGGTGGACGTGGGAGAGTTCTCGCTTACATGTACGTGGCACATTGATTCTAACCAGTGATCTTTCGGTGCACCCGTATGAAAACTCTGTGTGCCCAGATCCCTGGCGGTGAGTTTTGCTGGCAGTTCCAAAACATGAAGCTCTGAATAAAGACACCAAGGAAGGTGTGGAGCGTCCTCGCCTCACTGCAGAAGACAGACATTCCACGGGCATCGTTAGCCTTGTTCTCAGTGACCTCTCAGGCTCTGTGTTGTCGGCCCTGTGGCAGCAAGGAAGCTGTATGCAGCATGCCATCCGGCCTCTCCAGCATTAGGGCCACGTTTAGAGGTTAGGAAAAATGGGTCCTCTTCTCATGGAGCATCACAATGCTACTTGTCTGGGATCCTAAGGGCTGGTGTTTGGCCATGATGGATGCTGCACACCCTCTTCACCTCATGAAAATCACTGGGGACTCTCCTGCCTCCTCTGTGAACTCTGTCTGCTGTGTTCGTCTTGGACCACATCGTCTCCTAGAATATTGGGCCAAAGATATTAGCACTTGAGGCTGAAGTTAAGTAAGGTCCTGCCCGTGCTGCTCTGCCCTCTCACAGTCGAGTGGATAAAAGACCCTCTCTGGCAACAGAGAGAAGTCCTGATTTCGAGTACTGCCACTTCCCATGGGTAGGCGTGCTCATGGACATTAGATCACCCAGTTAAGACGAAGGTGAAAGCTTGGAGGTGGGGTGCTTTAGCCAGTGTGGCAAAGGGCAGCTACAGCGCTCTGGGAAAATCCTCATCTGTAATCGTTACAGGAAGACATGAAACCACATCTGAGCCCCGACTGAAGTCAAGCAGGTTTGTCATAGGACCGGGGCTGGCAAGACATACGAGGGGTAGAGTGCTTGCGTGCATCTGTGTTGGGTCCCCGGATTCCCACAAGGGGGCAGGCAAGAACCAACCCCCAGGAGCCGTCATCTGGTCACATGCACCAAGGTGCATACACATTCCTGCACTCACACACTTGTTCACTTTTTTTTTTTAAGTTAAATCACTGTGTAGCGTGGTGCACACCTTTATTATTACCACTTAAGAGGCAGGCAGGTCAGAGACCTTGTCTCAAAAAAAAAAAACTGCTATAGTACGGCTATTGTGAATATTTTATTACATTTACTGATTGTATGTGAGGAAAATCGTGCATAGCATTTCTCAGGAAATCAGTTCTCCCCTCCGTGTGTTGTGTGGATTGAACTTATTGAGCCATCATGTCAGCCCCTGCTGTGAAGATATTAATTGCCCTAACATTTGATCAAAAAAGCCTGCTAAGGGTTCCCAGGTCACCTCACAATGGCAATGGCAGAAACGGCCATTTTTCATCTCAGCAGTGAAAAGAGCAAGGCATGCATGCTCTCACCCCCACTCCCCACCCCCTGCAAATATGAAGTGGAGGGTTCCCAAGAAAGAGTCACTGTAGTCTGCTTTGTTGGGGCTCTGAGTTCACACATGCTTGGCCTCGGCTCCCCACCTGGGGTAGAGGAAGGAAGACAAAACAGAAACAGCCCAGCCAACCAACAGCACTGATGGGCTGTTCGGATCATTGGGTCCCATAGTGTAAGGAGAGCAGACAATTGAAAAGGCAAGGCAAGACAGCTGGAAGGAATCATCAGCAAGAGTGAGTACTGCTCTTGCAAAGGACCCAGTGTGGTTCCCAGCATCCAAATCAAAACAGGCTTTCTCTGTAACAGTCCTGGCTGTCCTAGAACTCACAGAGATCCACCTGCCTCTGCCTCCCAAGTGCTGGGATTAAAGGCGTGTGCCACCACCACCCAGCTGCATCCAATGTTACCTGTACTTACATCTTTCAAGGAAAATATTGAATTTGTCTTTTGCTTATTTTGTTTTTTGTTTTTCAAGACAGGGTTTCTGTATGTAGCTTTGCGCCTTTCCTGGAACTCACTTGGTAGCCCAGGCTGGCCTCGAACTCACAGAGATCCGCCTGCCTCTGCCTCCCGAGTGCTGGGATTAAAGGTGTGCGCCACCACTGCCCAGCAAATTTCTGTCTTTTAAGACAGTTGACTCTAACACTGGCCAGCCTCCTGAACAGCTGGGATTACAGAAATGAGCCACCAGGCCCAGGTGAAAGACATACTTGGAACTGAGGAACGTGAAGGGGCTGGGAGTGCGGCTCAGAACCTAGCTTGCATGAAGTCCTGGGTTCCAACTCCAGTACTGTGTAAAAACCTGGCATGTGAAGCACGCCTGTGATCCCAACATACAGGATGTGGATACAGAGAAACCTGTTTCCACAAGTTTTTGAGGTAAAATCCAAGATTGCTGACATGCAGCTAAAGTAGTCCCTAGACAAACTGTTACAGTAATCGATACAAGAAAACTAAGATGAGTAACTTCTCCCGTAGAGAACTGGGGGTGGGGACTGGACCCAAAGCTAGCAGCAAAATGTAGTACAAATGCCAGGGTGTAAATGAAGCTGAAAACAGGACACTGAGAAAGCTAGAGATGTTTTCTCTCTGTTGAAGGCAATATGACAGAGCAGCCAGGGTAAGGAATACAAGCATGTCCCTAGTGTCAGGACTGAGACTGCGCAGTCCTAGCCTCGCTGGCTGATGTCCTGGACTGAAATTTGCCAAAACAACTAAATTGTTCCAATAGGCCTGGCATATTCAAGAACTTGAGTCAGTAACTTCCAGAAACGGGGCACCCAGCCACGCTAGTAAGTTCTATCAGCAGGAGATTCAAGCTCATCCCTGGCTACACAGTAAGCTTGATGCCAGCCTGGGATACATGAGGCTGTCTCAAGATCTTTTTCTTTAAAAAAAAAAAAAAAAAGAAAGAAAGAAAGAAAAGAAACAGATTTTTATGTGTATGGTGTATGGTGTTTACCTACATGTATTTCTGTGTATCATGTATGTGCAGTGCCCACAGCAGCCAGAAGAGGGCATCAGATCACACGGAACCGTAGTTACAGGCAGTTGTGCCACCATGTGGGACTGAGAATTGAACTTGGGTCCTTGGGGAAAAGCAGCCAGTGCTCTTAACTGCTGAGCCTTCAATTTTTTTTTTTTTAAAGGGAATGATCCTAAACCTAAACCTCTGAATTGAAGTTCCCTCTTCTCAAGTGACCCTAAAACTAGCCAGAACAACTGGTATCTATGGTTCTCTCTCCCCTCTCCTCTCCCCCCTCTCTCCCCCTCTCTCCCCTCTCTCCTCCTCCTGTCTCCCTCTCTTCTCTCTCCCCCTCTCCTCTCTCTTCTCTCTCCCCCCTTCCCCTTTTCCCCCCTTTCTCCTCTCTCACCTCTCTCCCCCTCCTCCTCTCTCCCCCTCCTCCTCTCTCCCCCTCCTCCTCTCTCCCCCTCCTCCTCCTCTCTCCTTCCTCTCCCCCCTTTCCCCTCCCTCTCCCCTCTCCCCCCCTCTCTTCTCTCTCTCCCCCCTGCCCCACTTCCCCCTCTCTTTCAATACAGTCACACCCTAGCCTAGTCTAGCCCAGAACTCATAGTTATTTTCCTGTTAACTCAAGTGCTAGGCCTGCAGGCACACCTGCTTCTGTCTCCTGAAGCGCTATGCAGCAGACTGATAGTGTGGCAGGGTGTCCAACCACAGAGTGGGCTCCTGGGGCAGCTTGTGCGCCTGGGAAGGTGCTCAGAGGTTAAGAGCTGTCTGCTCTTGCAAAGAACCTGTGTTCAGCTCTCAGCACCCACATAGTGGTTCATATGGTTCATAACCATCTATATGGTAGTGCACACCTTTAATCCCAGCACTTGGGAGGCAGAGGCAGGCAGATCTCTGAGTTTAAGGTCAGTCTGGTCTACATAGTAGTTTCAGGACAGCCAGGGCTCCATGGAGAAACCCTGTCTCCAAAAAACAGGTAACTCCAGTTTGAGAGGATCCAGTGCCCTCCTCTAGCATCCTCAGGTATCAGGGACTATGGGGGTCCAGCCCCTCGATAGTCCCCTCCCAGAGTCTGGGAAGAATCTACAACCAGCTGATAACTAATCTTTGATGAGAAGAAATGAATCTATGTACACGAAACTCCTTAGTCCATACGCTTTATTATTCTGTGTCAGTTACAAGCTTATATTTCTGTTCTCGTATTTAGCTCATTTCTAGCCTGATTTCTCTCTACACTTGTCTGCGGTCCCCTCTAGGTTCTATCTTAATTCCTTCATCTAGTTCTGCCCCTTCTAGGTTCTCATCCATCTTGTTCTTTCCCATATCAGCTCCGCTCCCATCTCCTTCTCTCTCATCTGGGTCTTCCTCACCTAGTTCTTCCCCATCTGGCTCTTCCTCATCTTCCATCTCGTTCCTCTAGTCCTCTCTTCTAGCCCTTCAATCTAGTTCTTCCCCATCTCAGTTTGTTCCTCTCAAGTTCTTACCCATCTAGTTCTTCCATTCTCTTTTCTCTTCTCCGTCCTGTGCCCTGGAAGTCCCGGTATATAAAGGAAGGGTCCAAGCTAAATTGTGTAAAGCTATTGCATAACGTCCACCTCTCCTAGGCGGTGTCTCCTTGTGGAATTTACCTTAAGTCAGGAGACTTGCCTGTGAGCTGCTATCATTGTTAATTAGTCCTCGGAAGTTGGACGCCCCCGCCCCCCCCCCCCCCCCCCCGTTGGTGTTTCCTGTAGTACTTGAAAGTGGCTAAGGGAGATAATCTGATTCCAGAGAAAGCCTTTCCTGAGGCTGTTCTCCAAATACCTGGAATGTGTATGTCCAGAGAGTGATCAGTCCACACTGTCAGCCCTTCTTAGGGAAAAGTCAATGGGGAAAACTATGAAGGCACACATGATTTTCATAACAGAATACAGCTGATATATAACAAGCCAAGTAACACCAAAAACTCCTTGGGATTTGGCTTCCTCTGGAGGAGTTCCCTGATCCCTCCAGGTAGTGACTTTGCCATAACCAGCTGAGTTCTTACGATATATTCCTGCGGCCTGCTGCACTCAGGCATTATATGCATGCAATGCACATATATATGTAGGCAAACATGCATAAATTAAAAAATTAAAAGCCAACTCTTGGTTTAATGATGCAATAAAAAGCTTATATTGAAAAGTTGGAATTTCAAAAATAAAAAATACTCATATTAACACCACTCAAATAGGTAGAAATCTAATGAAATATGTAAAAGATATATGAGAAAAACTACAAAACTTCAGTGAAACAAATTAGAGACCTAAATGAAGAGATATCCCATGTGCATGGATGTTGTTAAAATGTCATTCTTAGCCAGGCGGTGGTGTTGCACGCCTTTAATCTCAGCACTCAAGAGGCAGAGCCAGGTGGATCTCTGTGAGTTCGAGGCCAACCTGGTCTACAGAGTGAGATCCAGGACAGGCTCCAAAACTACACAGAGAAACTCTGTCTCGAAAAACAAAACAAAAAAATGTTGTTTTTTCCAACTTGAATTACACAGTACAGTCTCCATAAAAATTCAAATAAAGTTGTCTTATGCCCATAAACAAGCAAACTTTTAAATACACAAGGAAATACCACCATCACCCAAAAAAATCAAGAATATTCAACACAATATAAAGAACCAAGTGAGACCAATGCCATCCAGGCTCGAGGTTTACTAAGACCTCACAGCAGCTGAGAGGTTCTTCTAGTTCAAGAGAATAGATCAATGAGACAGAATGAAAACACAGATGAACTGTAGCAGATGTTTTCTCCAGTCCTGCCCAGTCCCACAGACCCCACAGCCACTTATAAAATAATCACTCAGAAGCTTATATTAAGTGAAACTGCTTGGCCGTTAGCTTAGGCTAACTACTTACTAACTCTTACACTTAAACTCAGCCCATTTTACCACATGTTCCATGGCTTTACCTCTGTCCCATTACATGTTGCTCCCTGGTGTCTCCTGACCCTTAACCTTCCACTTCCCAGAATTCTCTTTGTTTGCTTATCCCGCCTATACTTCCTGCCTGACTACTGGCCAATCTGCATTTTATTTATCAACCAATCGGAGCAACACATATTCACAGCATACAGAGCAGTATCACCCATCAATGAACTCACAGGTAACTGCCCTTTGCCAGAGGAACAAAAACAGGAAAAATGAAATCCTTTCAATGTTTCCTTTGGAAAAGAATAGACAGCCACACTCAGAATAATAAATCTAAACCAGAATTTACAGCTTCTAATAAATTTAGCTCAGGTGCCTCACACCTTTAGTCCCAGCACTCGGCAGGCAGACTTCTGTGTGTTCAAGGCTAGCCAGGCAGGGCTACACAGAGAAACCTCAGTCTTGAAAAACCAAATATAAATGAATGAATAAGAAATAAATTCAACTCAAACATCAACATCAATAGAAAACAAAAATTAAGGCAAGAGACTTGTTGCTTACCACCAGCCCTGGTGACCCAAGTTCAACTACAGGAGCCCAAGCAGTGGAAGGCGAAAACTGACTCCTGAAAACTGACCTCTTCTGACCTCCATACTTGCACAATGACCCACACAAATAAAACACAAAACTGTAAAACTCTTAGCAGACACTGGGAGAAAAACCTAGGTGAAGTTGGGCCTAGAGAGAATGTTTTAGACATAATACAAGTAGAAATTCATAATAAAACTTGCCAAGTTAGACTTCATTGAAACATACTTCTGCTCTGGAAAATTAAAAAAAAAAAAGGTGAATGGTGGAGTAACGGCTCAGCAGTTAAGAGCACTTGCTAAGTTCAGTTCCCAGCATCCATCTTGGGTGGCTCACAACTGTAACTCCAGCTCCAGGGGATCTGATGCCACCTTCCAGCCTCCACGGGCACCCGCACTCCCATACATACACATACTTGTAAACAAAATATATAAAGTTCTTAAAACTCAAAAGAAACCAACCAATCCATTTTTAAAATAGGCCAAAAATCAGAATGGACTGTAGCAGGCTTCTTTGGCCCACCAGCCCCCAAATCATGACATGGAGACTTATTATTAATTATGAAAGCTCAGCCTTAGCTTAGGCTTGCCCCACTAGCTCATGACCTTATCTCTCCATACTACCCATGCTGCTTCCTCCATATCTGACTGGCAATTCCCCCTTACCTTCCCAGAGTTCCCTCTCTGCCCGAAAGTCATGCCTATACCTACTGCCTAGCTCTTGGGCATTCAACTTTTTATTACATCAATTACAGCAATACATTTTCACACAGTGCACAAATATCCCACAGCATTTCCCCCTTTTTGTCCAAATAAAAAGGAAAAATTTTTACTCTAACATAGTAAAACTATATACAATAAGAACAATTATCAAGTAAGAATTACATTCACAATGTTTAATCCATACATATTTGGCAAATTTGGAAAAAGTTTTGCATTATCTATCTTATCTTGGTGAGTCCAAAGTTTTGTACCTAATTCACTTTCTACCCTAACTTGTATTACCAACCTAAAACTATCTTTTTAGCTCTCCAAAACATTTTCTTAGATAAACAACTTAAGCTTTTATGTCTCTCAACCTATACACTTTATACCTCTTTTATGAAGTTTCTTTTCTGAATTTGGTAACAAGAAAAACAGTAACTACAACTCTCTCATCTTCAATTCTGTCAGAGACCTGAAAAGGATATAATATTACCTAAGTAAACAGGAAGTAGAGAGCAAACATCTTCCAAAACTATAGAAATAACAGAAGCAACTGGCTGCCTGGACAGTCACCCAAGGTTCCTCTGTAATATTGGGGCATCCATCTTTGACCTGCAGGCCTAGAGTATCTAACAGACTTTTCTGTGAAGCCGTAATTTTGAAGGACTGTCCTACCTTGTCTTGGCAAAGTTCAGCAGTTGCCTTTTGTGTCCTGCTTGTCCAGTTTGGACAGCATTCTATCAGTAATCGAATCAAGGGCAGTTTCTTTGCCCAGTGGCTAGCTTTGCCACATTGAAAGAAAACTCCATATGGAGGTTCTCCGATGCCCATCATCCTTTTTGAAGTAAATTGGTGCTGCCAGGAGCAATCATGTCTCACTGTCATGAAAGCCTTATGTTATTAAAATGTCTTAAATGCCATATTCTATTGGTCTTTGAAGTGTTTGAGGACCACATACCTAAAATATATTTCTATTTAACCTTGAAAACACAACTAACAGGACTACAAATTTGATTATTACAGATGACTGCTAACCTGTATTTATAAATTATACATACATTTTTAAATGAGCTACATAGGTACAATACCTTAAACAAGAGTAGAAACATATATACACTAACAAAAATAACCTTAAATTTGTTACAATATCAATATACAAAATCAATATCAATATACAAAAATCCTATCAATGTATTTGAGATTAATAGTTGCTTTTTAGTTTAAAGTAGATTTAATAATCTCTTTTATCCTATCCTTTCCATATCCCCCCCTCTTTCCTTAAACCCAGTCTCCCTTGCTTAGTTTCCTCCCTTACAATGACCAGTAATGTAGCTGGGAAGTTTTCCTGTGTCCCGCCCAGTCCCACAGCTGCTTGGTCCCAAGTAAATACACAGAGGCTTATATTAATTACAAACTGTATGGCCTATGGCTCAGGATTCTTACTAAGTAGCTCTTTCATCTTAAATTAAACCATTTCTATTAATCTATATGTTGCCACGTGTCCGTGGCATTACCAGTCTGCTGGCATCGTATTGCTCCTTGGGCAGTGGACTGATGTCTCCCTCATCCTACTTTTCTCTTTCCTGTATCTCTGCTTGGATTTCCAGCCTGCCTCTAAGCTGCCTCACCATAGGCCAGAGCAGCTTATTTATTAACCAATGGGAACAACATATATTCACAGCGTACAGAAAGACATCCCACAGCACTAACAATTTTGCAACTAACCCCTCAAACGATGACAAACATTCATAATCTACTCTACGACCAAAAGCCACCCACCCCACCTCTTGGTAATTTGGGCATCATGTTCTCTAGACTGTTTCCTGTTGTCTGAGGGCAAGGGCACATTTAGGGAACTCTGAGAAAATTGGGCCAAGTCCTGAGAAAGCTAGCTGTATTATTTGTTGTCCAGTCTCTATGTAATGGGAAAGTACAGAGCTTATCTGAAATCCTGGCAAGAGGAGTCAGTGAAGCTGGACCATCTCAACTAGCAGCTTTGAAGATGTTCTGTATGTAGAATTTTGAGGAAACTTCAACAGAGGCATTCTGAGAGGCTTGATCACGTGGGCTACTTGTCTTTATTGATGTTTGGTCCTTTTTTTCTGAAAAAAAAAAAACTTTTAAAGGTAACACATATATCTGTATTAACACAAGTATGGAATGTGCACAAATCAGATAAAGATGATTTTTTGTTTTATGTTTAAGCAGGTAAAAGGCATCTCTTAGCTTTATAAGTTTGTTTGAGCTTTATAAATCTCCATCCATGTCATATGAAAGGATGGTATGTATCAAGTCATGACGACTCTGTAGCCAACAAGATTTATCACATCTCATCTAGTCACAGAGTTGTTCCCATGTCAAAGGATCAGCTTATACATCACCTGTCTTGTAGTTTTAATTTTTTTTTAATGTTTGTAGCCAAGATCCTCAGGAGGTCTCCCCAAGTCAAATCTAATCTCAATTAACTCTGAAGGAAGCCATAGCCTTTCATTTCCTGTGGAAACAAAAGCACAGCCTCTTCCCCAATGCAACATACCTTTTTACTTCCATTCTGAAGCCAAGACCTCTCTATATAGGCTGGTTTAATCCAGCAGTCCTTTTCATAATCCAATGTCTCTAAGCAGCTGTTGTTTTTTTATACATTCACATTTAAAAAATTCAAAGTCAGCCGGGCGGTGGTGGCGCACGCCTTTAATCCCAGCACTCGGGAGGCAGAGCCAGGCGAATCTCTGTGAGTTCGAGGCCAGCCTGGGCTACCAAGTGAGTCCCAGGAAAGGCGCAAAGCTACACAGAGAAACCCTGTCTCGAAAAAACCAAAAAAAAAAAAAAAAAAATCAAAGTCAACAAAGCATCATACAGGATCTAGACACCCTGTGTATTTTCCATCTTCATGTGGCTTACATTTTTTATATCACTTTATTCTCTCTTTAAAGACTTTATATTTTTTTAATTTATTTATTATGTTTACAGTGTTCTATCTGCATGTACCCCTACCCTCCAGAAGAGGGCACCAGATCTCATTACAGATGGTTCTGAGCCACCATGTGGTTGCTGGGAACAGAACTCAGGAGCTCTGGAAGAACAGCCAGTGCTCTTAACCTCTGAGTTATCTCTCCAGCCCAGCTTTATTATTTTTAAACTTTATTTTTTTATGGCAGTCTATATCCATTTTCTTTTCTTTCTTCAGCATCTAAGCACATTTTAAAATATACTGTGCCTTTTTAGAGGTTTTCTCTGTCTGGACTTGGCTTTACTAAGCATCTGCAGTGTTCTCTGACTGACAATCTTAAACTGCCATGTCAGCCGCTGCATAACAGCTTAGTACATGGTGCTGGCACATGGTGCTGGCAGTTGACTCCAGCCTGCAGGCAGTGGCCGGTATCTCTGCCTCTGTATGCCAAGCACCAGCCCACCTGAGAGACTGCAGGACTAAGGAAGCCATGTTTGGCTCCTTGTCCAGAACTTTCCTTAGCTTTCTCAGGCCCTATGTTTGGATATATGAGCCTCCACATTGGACACCATATGTAGCAGGCTTTCGTGGACCACCAGCCCCCAAATCATGATACGGAGATGACATTAATTATGAAGGCTGGGCCTTAGCTTAGGCTTGTTCCACTAGCTCTTATAACTTAACCCATTTATTTTAATCTACATTGTGTTGTGTGGCTCATGACCTCATCTCTCCTTATTGCTTATGCTGCCTCCTCTGTGTCTGGCTGGCAACTCCCCCTTCTTTTTCCCAGAGTTCTCTCTCTCTACCCGGAAGTCCTGCCTATACCTCCTGCCTAGCTATTGGCCATTCGGCTTTTTATTACATCAACCACAGCAACACCTTTTCACACAGTGTGCAAATGTCCCACAGTAGTGGACACTGTCCTAGATTGGTATCTGTTGCTGTGATAAATACCATGGCCAAAAATCGACTTGGGAAGGAAAGAGCTCATTACATCTTACAGGCTAGAGTCTGTCATGGAGTAACGCCAGGGCAGGAACATAAGGGCAGGAACCGAAGCAGAACCATGAAAAAGTGCTGTTTACTGGTTTATCCATCTGCTGGCTGGCTTGGAACTCACTCTGTAGCCCAGGCTAGCCTCAAACTCACAGAGATTCTCCTGCCTCTGCCTCCCAAGGGGTGGGACTCAGCTTAAATTTTTATACAGCCCAGGACCACCTGCCCCACGGGTGGTACTGCCCACAGTGGGCTGGTCACTCCCACAGCAATCATCAAAGAAAGAAAATGCCCCACAGACTTGCCTACAGGCCAATCTGATGGAGGAATTCCTTCAATTGAGGTTCCTCTTCCCAGACGACTCTGGTTTGTGTCAAAAACTGCAGAGACATTGAGAAAGACAGCCAGGCCTGACGGTTCATGCCTGTAATGCCAGCACGTGGGAGCCTTGCATATCTGGAATTCAGTGTTTTCCTTTTCTACATAAAGAATATTGAGTTGGAGGCCAACGAGGCTACATGAGACCCCCTCTTAAAACATAAGAAGGTACCTGGTCATCGAAGGCCACCAGGCCCATCAAGAGCATCCTAGGGGGTCCAAATTAGAATGTGGCAACCAGAGGACACAGTTGTTCGTGCTAAAAACCCTTCACAGGGAGAATAATTTCTACCCCTCCTAAGGTCCAATGGCAAACCAAGAAACCCACCGAAGTTCACCCTGGGGAGCCAATGTGCCAATGTTTGTTGGGCTTCCTTACAGAGCAGAAGCGAGGGGTTTCCCACAGGGGTGTGTGTGTGCCCCCTCCCAACAGGCTGCACCTGGAAGCTTTTACCCAGCAGTGATGAGGGCTTCCCCAGCTCCCCCAGTCTTCCTGGCTGACATACTGGAGCTCCTCCCCTAGGCCAAGTGGGCGTTAGGACAGAATCGCACAGGACGGTGGTAGGGAGGGACTGGATACTCAGGTGACAGTCCCAAGGCCCTCCCACCCTTCTGTGAGAGGATGGACACGGGCCACCGAGCCCAGCTAGGATAGCCATTTGCAATGGGGTGCAGTGCTGTAAGCCCGAAGTCACTTGTCTCCCAGGACAGCACTCTCCACGTCCCCCCCCCCCCTTCCCCAGCTCTTACATTCCTTCCCACTTCTTCTGCACGGGTCCCAAAGCCCTGGAGGGGATGACATAAATGTCTGACTAGGCTCCAATTCAACCGGGATACGGAACCCTCGTGTCCTTCATCATGCCTGTCTCCAGAACACGGCTGTTGGCAAGTCTTGGGGTTGTTTTTCCCCCTCTATTACAAGACTCAAATGAGGAACTGGATAAAAACAGATGGGAAAACGTCCCTCGGGACATGGGTAATAGCCTATGATTGTAAACACACATGTGGGCAGCATTTTAGCTGGTACAGCATTCACCAGTCAATAGCAGTGACGTCTCCACTGGAACCTGTGACTCCCTGGGCACAGGGTTTGGCCTAATTTCCCTATGCCGGATCTAATTTACCTCCTGGGGCGCGAGCCTTAGGTCCAATCAGAAAGCTGGTTCCATCCATAGCTGCTCACACCACCATGTCACTAGCCGGCACTTCCCCTGGGAAGAGTGCAGGACCCACAGCTGGATATATCTTTAGGCCTTAATTCTTTTTTTAATATTTTTAATATATATATTTAATATTTTTAACGATTTATTTATTTATTTATTTATTTATTTATTTATTTATTTATTTATTATATATACAGTGTTCTGCTTGCATGTATGCTTACACACCAGTAGAGGGCATCAGATCTCATTATAGATGGTTGTGAGCCACCATGTGGTTGCTGGGAACTGAACTCATAACCTCTGGAAGACCAGCCAGTTAGGCCTTACTTAATTCTTCCCCAACATAATTCATAGCCACCTCTGGCACTACAGGAGTTAGCTCACTGGTCGGGGACACTTGGGGCCCATCCAAGATTTACTTCTTAGTCCGGTGACCTCAACATCAGGGCCTTGCCATCAGCTCCGGAACACAACCAACAACTGTGACCGTGGCCTTTGTTGTCTTAGTGGCCTAGGGCTTCTGTAACCAACAACTCTCCTCGGAGAGACCCGCCTCCTGGCACTGAGATTCCCCCAAACCACTTTATGACCTCTGGGGACACCTGTGCTGACCTTCCGAGTACTCACAGTGACAGGTGCACATTTTTTGTGACTTCCCCAGTCACAGCCATAAATCTCCCAAGAGTTCCACTTCACCCTGCTTTGCAGCCCTGGAGAACTGCTCCCCCACGCTCGCGTCTTCAGGTGTGCGCATGCGTCTCTTAACTCAGTCTCCAAACAGACAAAACTCTCTAGAGATGAGCATTATACTACCTGGACCCTCTTCACCTTTTGCCCTCCCCCTCAAAAAACAAAACAAACAAACAAAAAACCCCAAACAGGCCATCCCCTGAATGTCTCCTTCTCCTTTATCCAGTTCAGCCGCTAAGTGGGGAAGCCGGCGCGGAAGCGGCCAGCCTCGTGTCCCTTTCTGCAATCCCTCCCTTACAGGAGCTGCATGCTCCCTCGGGGATGCCCCTCCATAGGTCGCTGATTATAACCCATAGCAGCATCCAGGTCGTCTCTAGATGCTTGCTGACACCTCGGCCCTGATGCATTTCTCCCAGGCCCCCAGGGCTGGTAATAGCTGCGCTAGACCTTCAGCCATTTAAAAACAACCCGCACTTCCGGGGTCCCCACCCATCAGGCAGGGGAGCCCCTCCACACCACCTGGAAGATGACTGCCAACCCTGGACTTCCCCGACCAACAGCCCCTGCCCCGGTGGGCACACCTTAGCTACATGTTTCACTACTCAACCCTGTCCATGTCCCTGCCACTGGCTCCCACAAACCCTGTAGGGACAAATCCCCATGTCAAGATTTCCTCGGCAACCAAGGCATCGCCCCCTCCCCCACCCTGACTGGACTTAATGTCTCATTCTCTGTGTCAGGGACAACACACCTTTGCTCTTCCCAAACACCTCCTCAGTTGTTCCCATTCTGATGTCTACACCAAGTGTTACTAAAATCTCTTCCCCGGGGGAGACATAAGCAGTGTCTGCCTTCTCCTAAGGTCCCAGTCACCAACTGAGGCATGATTCCACCGAAGTTCATTCTGTGAGCCGGTGCGTTTGTTGAGCCTCATTAAAGAGCACAGGTGAGGGTCGTTTATAGGGTGTGGTTGTCTAAAACAGACCACACTGGAAAGTCTTTACCCAGCATCCATTAGGTCAGTCGAACCCAGCCTGGATGATCCTTTGCAAGGGGGCACAGCTGAATGTACCAAGATGGCGGCTGTTTGGTTCAGGGGACAGTGCTGTGCAATAGTGTTCGACTCCAGATAGGAACGGAGGTGAGTGGCTTAGGGGTCTCCTCTGACCATGATGTTGGGGGCATGTAAGTCAGCTGAGGTGTGTAATGTTCCCTCTCCCAGACAGGGTCTCACTATGTAGCTCTGGCTGCCCTGGAACTCACAATGCAGTGAGCTCACAGAGCTCTACCTGTCTTGCCTCTGGAGTGCTGGGATTAAAGGCATTTGCCGCCGAGCCTGGCTTTCAAAACTCTTTTACTTATTTAATGAGTTGTTTGTTTACAGGCAGTTTCACATTCTGAAGCCCAGGCTGCCCTGGTACTCTCTATATAACCCAGATGGCCTCTAACCCACGGCACCCTCCTGCCCCAGCCTTCTGAGAGCTGGGGTCACAGCTCTCTGGGGCTGTGAGGATGAAGGGATGTTTTCAGAAAAGTCCCCGAAGGAAGAGAGACAAGCTCCCCAGAGTGTGGGTGGCACCACTGCATAGGCTGGGGGCTGGGAATTCAGGGAACACAAAGGGAGCCGAGCCCTAGCATTAGCCAGACACAATGGCCGGCTGCCTCACACTCCTACCATGACCATGCCTTCCCTGCCACGACGGCAGGGGCCTCAAATTGTGGACAAAAACAGACTCTTACGTTGCTTCCGTCAGGTGGTGTCCCAGCAGTGGGGAAGGACCAGTCCACCCACTTTAGTGCCCTGCAGCCAGAATAGGGGTTGGCAAACCCTAACCCAGACACGTGGCCTGTGAGTTCAGAAGGGTTTTTAGCATTTTCAGATGGTTGAAGATAAAATAAGTCATCCCAAGCGAAGCCAGGTCCACCCTGCGCCCAACCATGCCTGTGTGCTAAGGGCTTGTTTGCTGCAGGAGAGCTAGGCTGGAAAAATCTCAAAGCCTAAAATATTTGCTGAGCAGGGCTGGCAGCGCTGTGTGGTTATTCAACCACAGCCTCTACACCACATTGAGGGCACGGGAAAGAAAGGAGAAGGAAAAAAGTTAAAATAGGGAAATTTACACATGACACATCCAGAAAAGAACCAATTTATTACGATCAGCAGGGTCCACAGCGCTCTCCACTCCCTCTCCAGGGAATGAATCTCAGTGACATAGGACGATAAGACCCCAATGACGCTGACCAAAAAAAAAAAATCATTTCTATTTTATGTGTGTGCCTAATGTCCCAAGAAGTCAGAAGAGGGTGTCCAGTCCCTTGGAACTAGAGTTACAGACAGTTATGAGCCACCAAACTCAGGAACCAAACTGGGAACAAAAACTTGAACCTGGGGTCTTCTGCACAAGCAACCAGTGCTCTTAAATGCTGAGCCATGTCTCCCATGAAGCTGGTTTTTAAGTGGAAGGAGGTTAGTGTGTGTGTGTGTGTGTGTGTGTGTGTGTGTGTGTGTGTGTGTGTGTGAGAGAGAGAGAGAGAGAGAGAGAGAGAGAGAGAGAGAGAGAGAGAGAGAGAGACTGATTTCAAACCTAGAGTTTAATGCAGGCCAGGCAAGGGCTCTACTCCTCAGCTTCATTCCAGCCTCTAAGACTTCTTTTTGTTCCCTGTGGAAGCTGGAAGGTCTCCTTGGAAGATGGGCAAAATAGAGGGCCATTCAAGAGGGCAGGAGGAAGTGGAGCACTCAGACCGTGGTAGGAGCTGGAAAAGGCCCTGGTTCCTCAGCTTCAGCAGAAAGGATGAGGCCTGGGTGGGGCCTGCAACTTTGACAACCCTGCCAAGCCTCTGCAACCCTGAGGTTGTATCCTGGGAGGGATGAACAAAGGACAGGTCAGGAAGCCCCCTGCATGTTTCCCAAACTGAAAGCCACAAAGAAACAGAGTACACACTTCTGTTCCACACATAGGGATCATCAAAACTGAACATGAGCTATTAAAAAAACAAAACAAACAACAACAAAAAGCTAGGACCAGGGCATGCACTCTGGGGCACCGGAGGAGCTGGCAGTTGGAGAGGGACCGGCCCTTTGCTGCCTGGCCAGTGTGTACAGGACTTTGCCTCCTGATGGTTTAAGGAGCTGGAAGGTGAGATTCTGCACTCCTGGAGAAGGTCAGATAAAGGAGCCTCCCAAGGCATGTGAGGACTTCAGGACCCCCTCAGAATCAATCTCAATCCTTTTCTTTAATAAAAGAGCATGTATCTTCAGTCCTCACCTCCCAGGCAACCTCAGTGATTCTAGTCCATTAAAGGACCCTGAGCTGGCAGGTCTGTGCTGGCCCACACCTTTAATCCCAGCACTCAGGGAGGCAGAGTCAGGTGGATCTCTGTGAGTTCGAGGCCAGCCTGGTCTACAAAGTGAGTTCCAGGACAGCCAGAGCTACACAGAGAAACTCTGTCTCGAAAAAACAAAAAAACAAAACAAAAAGAACCCTGAGCTGTTCCTAGAGAAACACTAATCACAAGCACCGTGTGGCGTGCGCTGCACCTGGCCCTGGTTATAAACCAGGGCTGCGGACCTGATTGTGAACTGCTGCTGGGTGGGAACCACAAACCACCCAGAGGGCAAGAGGGAAATCAGATCTGGCAGAAGCTGGGACCATTCTCCCCTCCCAGACGTTAATCCTGAGAGGGCAGAGAAAAGCTGCCCAGGACAAAGGCGTTTACAAGGGCCTTATTTATAACCGACCTGGGGAGGGAGGCCAGCCAAGCCTATCACGCGGGCCGCTCGTAAATCCAGGCACCATGCCGCAGCCGCAGCCGAGCGTGGCAGTTGCCTTCCTCGCAATCCACCGCGCAGGCTTCGGTAGCTCGGGTGTGTGGGGGCGGGGGGGGGGGGGGGAGGTGGCATGGGGGTGAGCCATGAACCTACCATCCGAGCTGACTGTGGAACTTTCGGTGACTTCATTCATCTTCGTCTTTGGCCCTCCAGCATCTGGCAAGAGAAGAGGAATCCATCGGTGAAGATGTTGGAAAAGCTTCCTGGGGCATCATGGTGATTCTTCCAAAACCAGGAGTTTGGACGGGAGCCGGTAACGCAGAAACATATGTAGGCAGAAACACATTCGGACCATCCAGCCGAGGCTCCGGCGCTGCTGTCCTCTGGGGACATTCTCTCCTCTCCCTTACGGTGGGGCCTGAACTTCTGGGAGTACGATTGAGGTGATTGATCTGGCTCTGGGCAAATGTACTCAGGGCATTTTTTCCAGGCAGAGCTTGAGTGGTAAGACGGCTCCTGGGACGGCCTTGGGTAAGTTTAAACACTCCGGGCCATAGTTGTCCACCAGCTCTGTGTGGAGGGGGCTCTGGACTCACACGGACTTGAGGTCCAGACACTGTCCCCCACTTCACCTGCCAGGGCGGGCTCAGAACTGGGCAGGGCGGCATCCTCTCCCACCACATCCCACACGGGAGGCCGCCTGGGTACCATCTCACGACCCAGGGCCTAGACACCAGGAGGGCGACACCCCTGGGGGCCCCACTGCGGCCTGCAGCCCTGCTCTGTGAAATGAGTGGCCTGGCTGTGGACGCAAAGGCTCACCAGGCAGCTAGCTGCACAGGGACGAGGGGGACTTGGGAGTGGGCCCCTGTCCCCTGTGCCGGTGGAAGTCAACACAAACCTCAACCAGACCTGCTCTGTCTGATGAAGGGGCGCCGCTACAGGCCCGCTGGATGCCCACGTGAGGGCCGCGTCCACGCAAGCCGACCAGGGAAAATGTGTGAGCGGCCCGGTCAGGTCAGTGCGGTGGAATGTAGCTCGGTCGTTATGGAGTGGTTTTGCACTTCCTTACCCTTCGTTTCCCGAGGGTGCCTCAGCGATGCGAGAGCGGTGCAGCCCTCGCTGGCCTCTAAGAGCCCTGCACAGCCCGCCTTACGCTGCACGTGGCAGGGACCCGGGTGGATAGCTGCTCTGACCTCCCCAGGGGAGCAGGGTGGTTTGCAGGGGGTTCACACGTGAGGGCGGGTGTTCCTGGCAGATCAGCGAGGACGCGTGGGCACCAACTAGGGCAGCGGGCACATTCGGGCAGGGCTGCGGCCCGGCCGCCAGGGGGCGCGCCACACACACCTTCTCCACTTCCCCTAGGCTGGGAGCCTCCTGCCCTGCTGAGGGTCCAGAGCCCCTCCCCATGAGACACAGAGCCCGCGGCCTCATTAGCAGTGTAGTTTGTCACCGAAAGGAGTTGCCACACTCCCGGGGTATCTCCGTGGCTGATTCCTAGTTGTCTCTAAGAATCCATTTCCCAGCTTCCCGTGAAATCCTGGCTGTCCTCTGGGGTCCCCAACTCCTGCTTATTCTCTGGAGTTAGACTCCTGGGGACAAGGGACAGCAAACATCTTTAACCACAAAGACCAGGCAAGTGCCACAGCCTAGGGATGGCAGAGGACGAGCTTGTAGCCTCACCAGTCACCCCAACAGCTAACGGGCCTACCGTGAAGACTTTCTGCCTTGCGTTTCCCAGCCCATGCACAGAACAATCCCGGAAACAGCTACACATGGCTCCACGGAGGTTCACAACAGGCAGACGCTACCACACCAGGGTGGGTAGGCGACCCGCACTGCTGCTCTTTCTAGAGCTTGGCCTGTGCACAAAGATGCCATTTCCCAAACTTACAGCCCAGGCCCAGAGATAAACAGGCCGCTATTCCCCCAGTAAGCAATTTGCTCTTGGTTTTGTTTGGGGGGGTTTCTGCTGCTGCGACCTGCCAGCTGGGAGTCCTCAGGGAGGAGGACCCGAGGGACACACCTGCTGTGGAGAGGACCGACTGAGGTCAGCATGGGTGGGTGGCCACGTTTCCAGCCAGCAGACCTGCTCCAAGCCCTTGGCTGATCAGTTTCTCAAGTCATTTGTAGACCTCTTCCCTCCCAGGCTTTGGAGTGAAATCTCTTCCCTGCCCTGGCTCCCCTTCGGACTTCCTGGTCTGCCCCCTCCTCCTGGTCCAGGGGAAGATGTGGGTTCTGAGCTTGCTCCCTTTTGGACTTCCTGGTCTGCCCCCTCCTCCTGGTCCAGGGGAAGATGTTGGCTCTGAGTTGGCCCAGCTGGAACTTTTAGGAATGAGTGGCATCCCAGCTAACTGCAGTTGAGGCAGGGCTCTGCCAGGCCTCCTGAGGTCTTCAGAGCTGACTGTACCACTTCCTGGAGGGATGAGCTGGAGCTGCCCTAGGGCAGCTGCCGCCTCCACAGCCTTAGGTGGGCAAGTCTGTTGCCCCCAAGAGGGAAGCACCTGGAAGGAGCCAGGGCTTGCTGCTCAACAGCCAGCCCAGAAAAGAGGTTAAAGAAATTGGCCTCAGTGTCTCACCTTACGGAGGGACTGCTGGGGAGCCTCAGAGCCCTTTGGGTGGTTACTACCATGTCCTTGTTTTGGCATAAATGTGACCACAGGCAAGCCTGGATACTCTGCCAGGGGCTGGTTCCACGCTGATACAGGCGACAGCGTACCTCACAGACCTCACAGAGCTGCAGAGGAGGACTGCTAACCTTCCACCCAAGCACTGCTGTGGGAGCTGATGTCACAAGGACCTTGTTCCCTCAGTGGCTCCTGGATCACCAAGTTCTGCCTTCTCTTCTCTGGGCTTCAGAGAGCCAGAGCCCAGGTTCATTTTCCTCAGGCTGTGCGGGCAGCCTAAGGACACCTAGAAAGAGCTCATGTCACTCAGCGTAGAGCTTCCAGAGTGGAGCATGGATTCAGCGGGACACAGCCACTACCCTCTAAGGGCCTGCGCTCTGGTGTGACTGGTTCGGAACCCTGGGTCCCAGCTTTGTCAGGAAATGGAACCTGGGTTTGGGGTTCCGGACTCACCTCATGAAACACTGCTCACTGAACTGCTCCCACCCCCGCGGGCTCCTGCCCGTGAAGGATGCAGGGTAGACGCTGGCAGAGAGAACTGCGACTCCCCCAAGGCCATTCTGCAAAGATGGAGAACCCCATTCTGGCCCCTGGACAGCTCTGAAGGAGCTGAGGCATCTCTGGGTTAAAGTCACCAGGAACAGGGAGGGACCATACAGCCACCAGCTGTACCCTCTAGAGATGGCTCAGGCCTAAAGTGATGAGAGATTCCAGGCCCTGAGCGTGCTAGGGCTATGCTCGCCTGTCCGTCCCTCTGTCTCTCTGTCTGTAACTTGTGTGTGGGGGGGGCACACTGCACACACCCGCCCCTCTGCCTCCAGGATGGCCTCAGGGTGATGGCCTCGTATTTCCAGCTTCCACCTCATCCATCCAGGCTCCTCCCCGTCCAGAAGGAAAGGCATCTAGGTCACACAGAGGCCAAGGCAGAGTTGAGTGGGATCCAGACTGCCTGGGGATTATCACTGTCCCAACACAGGCCACTGGCCAGCCACGGGTCTGCAGAGACTGGATGGAACCATCAGGCTGGGAGGTCCCGCTGCAGGAGGCCTGTGGGAGGGAATGCTTGCTCCCCTCTCGGTTTCCTTATCTCCCTGCTTCACACACTTTCCGGAGCCCTCAGAGAGAATCAGAGCCAGGGTCACACCTGGGAACGGGACCTGTCACCACCCCTTCACAGCTCAGACCCGCCTGAAGTCCACGGACGTGGGCTGTTGGCATGCGCTATGTGCCAGGTGTTCAACACGTGTGTGCTCTCCTTTCGACTCTGAAAACACTGTGGTGTTACTTTTGTTCCTGCCGTGGAGATCTTAGGTGCTCTCTTCCTCTCCCTCCTCCTCCTCCTCCTCCTCCTCCTCCTCCTCCTCCTCCTCCTCCTCCTCCTCCCCTTGAGTCAGGGCCCAGCATGGCAAACAGAGTAGGGGAAGCCACAGGCCTCACACATGGTCCTCTATCATGGAGGGCCAGCTGGGACACACATTCCCCTGAGCACAAGGCTCCAGGAAGGAGCAGGGCACAAACAGCCTTGGCCCTGGGCAGTGCCGGCAAGGACCCAGAAAACAGCTCTCCAGTGAGAACCATCTGCGCTCACCTGTGTGCAGAGAGAGGGCCGCCGAGGAGGGAAGAGCTGGCCAGGGGCTGGAGCAAGGCCCAGAGCTCGGGAGGAGTGGGAGGTAGAAAGGGGGAATCGGTGTTCCTGACCGAAAAGCCAGGAACTGCCTGAGCCTCGGGGCGAGAGCTCGGAGGGGCTGGGAACCTAGAGAGATGCAGCCACACCGGCCAGGTGAGAGGTGCAGAGGCATTGCCCAAACAAGGAGGGCTCTGAAACCGTTTGGACAGCACCAGGGAGCCGCAGAGGGATTTCAGCCATGTCAGATTCAGAGTGGAAGGATGCGTGGTGCAAACCAGTTAGCAGGGGCAGGCATGGCCGGACCACCGGGACTCTAAGAGATGGAGTGGCCTGGAGAGGACAGTGGCTGCGGGGGAGGGATAGCCAGGCTGATTGATTCTAGATGAAGAGGGGGGGAAAATGGGCAGAGCTAGCCTAGGACTGCAGCGGAGAGTTAGGAGCCAGACCGGAGTGTGCTCTGGAAGTTAGTGGTGCCCTCGCCCGTAGAGGTTCGGGTTCAGGGACCGATCAGAACGCCCAGGCAGCTGAGAGTGAAGCTGGGCTTGTGGCCCAGGTCGGGGGACACCCCGGGAGGACAGAAGGACCGGGGAGGCAGGGGAGTCACGCAGAGGCCCAGCGAGTGAGTACGAAGCTGGGGTCAGCACAGACAGATGCCTCCGGAGCTAGCCCCAGAGAGCAGAGGGAGGGCGCCGTCTCCAGATCGCCTTGGGAGGCTCTGCGGCCGGGGGATGCCGGTCTCGGGGGCAGAGGGGCGCGGGCGGCGCGCAGCCGGCTCTCATTAGCGCGGGCCGCCGGCTAATCAATCCCAGGCGGGGGCTCCCGGGCCGAGTCCGCATCATGGAAACTGGCCGCGCGCCCGGCGGAGCGATCGGGGCCGTCGGCGGGGCCGGCCCGGGCGCCTCTCCGTCGAGGGCGCGGGCGGAGGCGGATCGCGGGGTCCGGGGCGGGGCTCAGCCACCCCGCGCCCTTTCTGGAGCCGACTGGGGGTTCGCGGGGGTCGGGGCCGGGCCTGCGGGGCCCCAGGCGGGGGTCGATCTGTGCTAGGCCCGGGCTAGGCCGCTTCTCTCCGGGACCCCGGGGCCGCCTCCGGCCGAGAGCGGACCCCCCGGTCCCCGCTGCCCGCGGTCTCCCGGTGCCAGGGCCACGGCGAGCGGCCTCCTGGAGCGGCTCCAGCGTGCGGCCCCGACCCCGGGGCGGTGCTGCTCCGGCCCGGACGCGGCCCACGGAGGCCTCGGGCGGAGGAGGCTGGAAAAGAGGCCAGGCGGCGGGAAAGGGGGATGATTCATCCCCGGGAGCCCGAATCGGAAACACCGCAATCTGGGAACAGCCTTGCCTGGGCCGACGAGAGATCGGGGAGGACAGTCCGTCCGGCGAGGACCTGCGTCCGGCACTGGCAGTCCCCTGCCTCTAGCCCGGGTCCTAGTCCGGCCTTGGGGGGGAGGGGGAGGCCTCTTCTGGAGGAGTAGAAAAGAATCCTGGACAAAGTCCGCCGCTGCCTCCTCTGCTCTGACTGGCTGGTCTCGGCCAGAGCGGTCTTCCCAGAGTCTAGCTCAAGTCTCTCCTGCTGCAGCTCCAGTGCTGGCTGAGGAAGTCTGCAAGGAGGGGGCGAGCAAGGAGAAGCCGGAGTCAGAGACACCCCGGGCGGCCCTCGCTGCGGTATGTAAAGCGCAGTAGAGGGGGGAGGTGGGGCGCGCGCGCGCGACCTGCAGACCCAGGGCGGTCCGAGCGCCCCCTCCCCTGGTTACTTCGGGGCGGCCACGTGCGGGGGTGGGGTCGAGCCCAGGAGGTACTTACCCCGGCCGCGGTTTCGGGGGGAGGGGGTCCCCGCGCGGGCGGGCGGGCGGGCGGAGCGCGCGCAGGCTGCAGGAGCCCCGCAGCCCCGGCTGCACCCGAGCCCCGCAGCCCCCTCCCTGCGCTCCGCCCGCCCGCGGGCCCGGCCAACGCTGGCTCCCAGCTCCGCTGCGGAAAACCCGAGCGGGGGCGGCTCCCTGCCTTGCGGCCGCGGGAAAATCCGGGGGTGGCCGCCAGGGATCTCCAAGCGGCCGGCCGAGGCGGCCCCGCGCGTCCCTCCCCCGGAGCCCGGCCCGTCGGGTCAGTGTCTGCCTCTCTGCTTGGCCCCGCAGAGCGCCCGGACGACCGCGCGATGACGGCCGGGAGCCCCGGAGACGGCGGCGCGCGCAGGAGCCCCGAGGGCCGCGTCTCGCGTCTGGGCCGCCGCCTGGGCCGGCGCCGGCGGCCGCGCTCCCCCGCCAGAGCCGCTGCGGGTGCGGGCGCGGCTGCGGCTGCGCTCGCCGTCGGGGGCGTTCGCGGCGCTGGGCGCGCTCGTGGTGCTGGTGGGCATGGGCATTGCCGTGGCCGGCTACTGGCCGGGCCGCGCCTCCCACGCCCCGAGGACCGGCCGCGCGCACGGGCCACACGAGCGCCTGCGGCTACTGGGGCCGGTGATCATGGGCGTCGGCCTGTTCGTGTTCATCTGCGCCAACACGCTGCTCTACGAGAACCGGGACCTGGAGACGCGGCGGCTCCGCCGGGGCGTGCTGAGGGCGCAGGCGCTGCGGCCGCCCGACGGCTCTGGCTGGGATGCGCTGCTGCCCAGTCCGGCGCACGGGTCCCCGGGCACCGTGGCGGAGCCTGAGACTTGGGACCTGGCCCCGAGGCGGGGTCCCTCGCCCGTCCCGTCGGTGCGCAGCCTGCGGTCCGAGCCTGCCAATCCTCGCTCGGTGTTGCCCGCGCTGCTCCATAGCTACCCGTTGAAGGGCCCGGGGCTGCCGCCACCTTGGGGTCCTCGGACTCAGACTGGCCACGTGATCATCACGGTGCAGCCCTCTGGTTCCTGCATTGAGCACTCCAAGTCTCTGGACCTGGGTCTGGGGGAGCTCCTCCTGGGGACTCCAGCAGCTCGGGACTGTGCCCACCGAAGCTGGCCACGGCTTGACAGACTCAGCTTGGGTGGCTACGCCAAATTAGGAGGGGACTTGGGGGCCAGGGTCTGAGGTGCAAGGGATAACCTGCTGTGAGGCTACCAGCGTGGACCATGGGACCAGGACACCAGAAGTCCAGTGTCCACTAGCTGTTTCAGTCACCTCTGAGGCTAGGATGGATGCTGAGGTGACAGCAGCCGCTCAGGCTCCTGACCTGCATGTGTAGAGCAGTGCCAGCTGCACCGGGCAAGCCTCAGGGGCATGTGTTAATGTGGACACCAGCATGATTCAGCCTCAGGAATTTCTTCAGCCCCTGTGGCCTTAGCCCGGCACAGGTACCCGAGAGGCTGCAGGCTAGGCCAAGAGCATCCAGAGATGCACCGGTACCTTGGCAAACTCAACAGTGGTAGGTTGGGATGTCTCAGGCTGGGACAGGCTCCCTCCAAGGTGGCAATGGTGATGGACGTGGGACCTCCCGGGGAAGGTGGGCAATGAAGTAGAGCGCAGACCCTCTGCAGCTGTCCGGGGCAGTGACTGCACCTCTAACTGCTGCCGCTTCAAACCCATTCTTCCTGCAGCCACGTGGGCTGTCCCGGCGGGGCTAACTACTGCCAGTGCCCTGCTCCTGGGGTCAGACAGCTGTCCTGGAGACAGGTCTGTCCCACTTTTGCCGCAACGCCTCTCCCAAGTTGGCAGAAGGCACCCGCCAGTTCTCAGCAGTTCCTTCCACATTCCGGAGCTGCATGCACTCTGGCCAGTGTGGGCACCTTTCTGTACACAGCAGCTTCCCTTCCCATCTCCCCTGCCCAGGATTAAGGTTTAATTTTTTTTCCCACGCTTTTGTTAGAAGAGAAATTTTAAAGTGGATCAATCCTCACAGTCAGGTCTTTTTATTTTTTTTATGTTTATTGAAAAATGCCATACAAGAAGCAAGACCAAACACTTAACCTAAAACACGACAGGCACATCCGTCACTATGAAGGGTGCAGACAGCAGGCCTGATTACTGCCTAACTCACCTAAGGGTTTTTCAGTTGGACTCTGCTGCCATATTTTGTCAAATGTAAACAACTACTTGATATGATTCATAATTTTTAAAAAATTTACAAAGCTCCTTCATTTTTGTCATCAAAATAATAGATCTGAGAGAGATTTGTAAAAACAACCAGCCTGGGGCTTATATTTCTCATGAGCAGTGGGGATGCTGGCTAGGCCGAAACTCCAGCTCCACTTCTCAATGTGGGCCACGGGCCCCCAACCCCAGCTGCTCAGCATCCCCCAGAATACACTGCTGGCCTGGGGGAGGGTCCCCGGAGTTAGCCTCCTTGGGCCCTCAGCTTAGGAATATAGGGCTTGCTTTGTGGGTGGGTGGCAGAGATCTCATGTGGTTTGAAGGAATCTACTTCTGAAGTAAAAATAAAACTGCAGTTGGGTTTGTTACTGTGGTGTGCCTGAGTCACTTTGGGAAAATTCCTGCCAAAAAGTCCCTGACCCTGGAGACGGAACTCCCCTCCCCCATCACTACGTCTACCTGGACAGAGTCCGTTCTTCACACCAACTGCACAAAGAAAGAAAGAAAAAATCCAAACAATTACCATCTCCCAAGATCTGTTGCCAGAACCAGCAAAAGAGGGAGGGGAGACCTGGAGGGCTGTCACAACTCTGGTCCAATTTCCAGACAAAGGCAGCAGAGGAGCAGAAGTCAGGCACCCAGGTCTGAGATCCTGATGGGGGCAGCACAGAGCGGAGTGCTGAATGGGCTGGGGCCCTCTCTTCCTCCTCCTGGGTCTCAGCTGGAGTCCTTGCTAACCCCACTCCCTAGCACAGCCTCCTCTGGCTCAAGCCCACAGCCTGCAAGTTTCCTTCTGGGAGTGGAACCCGAGCCTGGCTCTCCTCAGAGCAAGCTGCCATTGGTAACAGTCTCATGGGAGCTAAAAAAGAAAATGCACACTCAAAACCAGTTCAAAGTCACTGTGTTTGTGTGAAGAGCATGCGGCCAGGAGGCTCCTGACATTACACACGCCCTTCGGCCGCTGCTGCTGCTGCTGCTGCTGCTGCTGCCAGAGACCCGCTGTCAACCCTCATGAAGTTCATTCCTAGCCTAGAATTAGGAATCTAAGAGGCTTCCAGGCAGATCTGTTTGTAGGAAGTAAGCTGGAGGATTACAGAGGCCCTGTTTGGGGGGAAAAAAAAGTCCCCAAATTCTCACCACCAACTGGGGACAGACATCAGGCTCCCTTTTCAAAACCAATATTTTAAAAAAGGGAAAAGGAGACCAAACCCAAACCCACAATAAAACAAAGCCCCCCAAACCTGACAGACTTCTCAGGCAGTGGAGGAGTGAACAGAGTTGGCTCACGCCCACCCTGACCAGGGATGACCACCAGGAGGTAAGACATACCCTTGCTCCTGGAGAGCACCCTCAAGCAGCTGCCTGTCCCCTCTTCCCTCAGCCACATCCCTTACCATGCCTGGTAGAGAGGAGGCCCAGGCTGAGGCTGGAAGCTCTCTCAGTAGGGTCCTTCTGAGGTAAAGGCGCCACTCCCCTGGGTGAGGCGCACCCCTGAACAACAAGACCTGATTTTTAAAACCTCATTAACTTTTCTTCCTCAAATTACAACTAAAAATGTTCCACTGGCACTTTTGGAAGTGCCCGATTTTTCTGTGAGTTCCGGTCTCCTGAGATGGGAGCAGGGAACAATGGGGGAAGCTGTTTCTGAGGAGGGAGAGGGTAGCTGGGGAGGTGAAGGCCACAGATGCATTCAAACGTTCACAGTATGAGCTCTATCTGAAGCAACTGATGTCTCTGACCTAAAGCTCCAAACAGAAGCGGGGGTTGGGGGGGCAGCACGTGCTCAGCCGAGGTCGCTGCCTCACCAAACACCCTGCAAAGGGAGGCCATGTTTCTGGGGTCTGTGACCAGGGCATTTGCCCTGCCTGGCATTCACTAGTGCATAGTTTCTGTGTCATCCAGGGTATGACGCTGGAGGAGGAGCAGGAGGTCCCACTGAGCTGGCTCTGGCCTCTACAGCTGACAGAGTCTCTGAGGGGTTCTGAAGAAGTCTGTGGATCCTGTCAGGGTCTGAGTTGGAAACGAATGAGAGGCAAGGCTGAGGGGTTACCAACCACCCCATAAAAAACCCAAAATGTCTTAAAAACAGTTCATAGACCAAAAAGTTGACAATTTTTGTATCACAATATAGAAAACATCTGTGGCATCTAGAAGAGTCTCGATAGAAATCCCAAATAGAAAATCAAGTTGGTTTTCTGTGGTGTGGAACAGTCTTGAAAGTCTGAGTCTGACTGCTGCAGGCTGGCTTCTTTATGATATGCTGGCTTCTCTTGGGTGGGGAAGGGTGAGGACCAGGCAGAACGGTCCCTAGAGGGGAGAAAAGCATGAGTTTGAACCCCCACAAAGGAGCACGCTTCCAGCACCCCCACCAGGTTCTCCTGGCTGTAACACGGTGAGCTGCACTGGCTGTCCGAGCAGCGTTCACTGCAGGCACTCGTTTATCTGCACTCTGTATGCCCAGCTAGTTAGCCTGCCCCCCGCCCCCAGCTCTACATTTCCCAACCCCTCCGTGTGTTCTTTCCGAAGCCTGGCCCTGTTCTCAGCTCTGTCCTCTAGGCCCCCCCCCCCCCCCCCCCCCCCCCCCCCGGTCCTGGCCCACGGATCCTGGTGTTGCCAAGGCAGAATAACTGAGTGTAGGGGACTCCAGAGGTGGTAACAGTTCAGACCCAAGTTAAGGTACCTCCTCCCCCCCAGTGATGCTGGCACTAAAGCAGAAGGACACACAACCTGGCTGCTCTGGTTGGAGCCACACAGTTAACAATAGCCTCTGCCTTACTTGACTGAGTTCCAGTGTGGACACCTCTTGGGGTCAGGGCCTCCCCAAGTGTCTAGAGTTCCTGAGAACTCTCTCTGGCTGAGATGGTGGCATCCCCCATCCCATCAGGAACACCCCTACCTGAGCTCACTCCTCAGAGATCTCGGTCTCCTGGTGGACGACCACCTTGGTCACTGACATGTCTGGGTGCTGTTCCTTGGCCTCCTTGATGGCTTGTACAAGGACCTGTGAAAGACAGGTAGAGCTGGTCAGACAAAGAGCAACCCAGCTGGTGAAGAAAGCCTGGGGCATTTCTGTGATGATGGCAGTACCAGGGTGGCACACGGCACAGCCCAAGTGGATCAGTACCTTGCCCTGTCCTATCTTGTCCTGTCCTGCAGAGAGAGGCTACTAGACTCAGAGCAAAAAGGCAGGGAAGGGTAGAGGTTTTCTTCAGAGAGACAGGCAACCTCAGGAGTGAGAGGCTTTGTTCAGGTGGTGAACATAGAGCACAGGCCGGGTTCAATATGGGAACAGGGGCCAGGCCAGGAAGGTGAGGGAGCACACAGGTTTTAAAAAGGAAGAGGTGTCTTTGGCAAAAGTGGGAGGAGGCAGGAAGACAGACAGGCAGGCTGACCTATGGCATGCTAGGACTGGTAAGCCCATTTATTTACTTAATCTTCATAACTGAGTGAGTCAGGATTCTGCTGTGAGTCCCACTCTGTAAACAAGGACGCTGCAGGCCACACAGATGCCAAGTCGCTTCACAGCTGGGAGGGCTTTTGAGTCTGATTCTCTCCTTCGTCACACAGTCCCTTAGGTTCCAGGGTGCCAGCCTGAGCTACTGTGACACCACTGTCCTGGTAGCCTGTTAGAGCTGTTTGCCCTATGGATCCTAAGGACAGTCTCCAGCCAGTCAAGGGGGGCATCTAGACCTCCACAAAACCTGCTGTCTCTGCTGCCCCTGCTCTTCCCTGACTCAGCTGTTACACTCTGGGCCCAGCTCAAGTCCTCTCCCTGGAGGCTCCACCTCCCTCTAAGAAAGCCTGGACTATGCTACCTTTCTTAACAGTCCATCCTAAAGTGCATCCCCCCATCCCCCAGAGCACACCACACCTTCTCCCACCCATAGCCTTCGGTTCCTAGAAGAAACAAGGGTCCCTGGCGCATTCTCTGAGTCATCTAGTATCACTACATCAACTCTAACCCATGATGATCTTCATTTTATAGGGTAAAGGCCCAGCTCAAAAGGTGCTAAAGGGTATACACAACAGGTCAGGGCAGAGTTAGGGTTCAGGCCTGTGCTACTTCAAATACCTTCTACCAGCCAGGCAGTGGTGGTGCATGCCTTTAATCCCGGCACTCGGGAGGCAGAGCCAGGCGGATCTCTGAGTTCAAGGCCAGCCTGGTCTACAGAGCAAGATCCAGGACAGGCACCAAAACTACACAGAGAAACCCTGTCTCGGGAAACCAAATACCTTCTACCCCACAGCTCTTGCTGTCAGATAACACAGCAGGTTTCAGCCCATAGGCCGAAGGCTGGTAGTAGGAAAGACCCATTGAGCTCAGCACCCAGGCTACAGGCCCCCACTTGGGCCTCCGGCCTTGCTTCTGGGACCCTGAGCACAGTACCCACAGCAGTGAGTCCCAGCCCTGCAGACCTGCCCCCTCCACCAGCCTCCTCCACCCCTTCTCCTTGGCAGCCTCACTAACAGCACCCAGCAGAGAATTGGGAACATTAATTCTGACCTTATTATTTGCTAATTGCTTGTAGCACACAATTAGCACCTAATTAACATAAAAACATAGAATTTTAGCACCCAGAAGGGCCCAGGAATTATCTGGATCAACCCACTCTCTTTTGGAGAGGAAAACATCAAATGTAAAGGATCTACCCAAGGTCACAAAGCAGGTTGGTGACAGCTCCAAGACAGAGTGAGCTCCACATCTCCAGGTGTCTTACCCACCTCCTGCTATCTGCTACTGTCCCACTCTGGGGCAGGGACGGCACCTCCTCTCTTGTTTCTGTGTCACCCGGGGAATAACATCTCAGGATCCATGGATGTGGAGCCCACATGCACCCGCCATCTCCGCCACACACACTTACACACAGGGTCTCACTGTGTAGCTCAGGCTGGCTGTGGTGAACTTCCCAACTACAGGTGTGGCCACCATGCCCATGCACCTCCTGTCTACCCCACTAACAGCCCCGCCCCGCAGGCTGCCATGTTTTGAGCCCCCTTGTTTTTCTTCTCAAGAGCTGAAGCAGCTGTTGGAGGAGGCTGCCATGCCCATCAGGACCCACTGCTGCATCCCCACCTGATCGTGGTCAATATCTCCATCTCCTGTGATCACAATTCTCTTCTCAATCCGGGTCTCAGAAATGCCACCTTTTACAGTCTGTAACCAGAGGAAGAGGTGAAGTGAAAGCCTCAGCCATAGCAGGAAAGAAAAGCAAGACAGCCCAGAAGATTCTAAAAGCTCTCTTCAAAATGTTTTCTTTGTTTGTTATTGTGAGAATGTAGCCCAGCTAAGCGCCATGATGCTGGTACGACCCAGAACAGCTCCTCACCTTGGACCACTAGACTCTAGTACACCGAACAAAAAGACAGCTCATTATTCACTACAGAAACCCAGAAGGAAGAGTGGTGTCCCTTTTCGTTCTTCTATATTTTTACTTGATTATTTTCAGCTTCAAACTGGGACCTCCTATTTTAAAGCAGTTCACATTATTAATGTCAAAAGAATCTTAAATAATCTCAAGGGGACAAATAAGGAAAGCCAAGATTTAGACACACGAAATAGTTGGCTCACTGTCAGCTCACTGTTATCTGTGTCTTATGATAAAGCCTGGCCAACATTTTTTCTTGCTTTTTTCTAAATTTCTTACCTATAACAAATTGCAGGTCAGGCGTGGTGGTACACACCTGTAATCCCAGCACCTCTGAGTCTGAGACAGCACTTGTGAGTTCCGGGTCAGCCTGGGCTACACAGTGACTTTCAGGCTAGTTTGGGTGAGATCTTTGGTGAGATGTCTCGAAAGGAAGGAAGGAAGGAAGGAAGGAAGGAAGGAAGGAAGGAAGGAAGGAAGGAAGGAAGGAAGGAAGGAGAGAGAAGAGGGGAAAGAGAGAGGAGAGGAAGAGGGAAGGCAGGAAGGAGAGAGAGAGACAGAGAGAGAGAGAGAGAGAGAGAGAAAAGAAAAGGAAGGAAGGGAGGGAGGGAGGGAGGGCATTTCTTCTAGTGCTACAGTAAACATGGACTGCCTGATTTTCTGTGGATAATTTGATTTTTGATGTTTTGTCCCCATTGTTTCCTATAAAGTGGTCTGGTGATTTCAGCATTTCAGCTCTAAACTATGGTTCCCGTGGCCTCAAGATGCAACAACAACAAAATGATCCATCAGGTCAGAGATCTGGTTTCTGACTCAGATAATATGGTTGTACCATATCAACAATCCCTGTCTTTAAACTGTGTGCCTGTGTGTGTATGCACGTTGAGGGTGGCACCCACAGCCTGTGCAAGGTACAGGCTGTGCAAGGTCTCCCACTGAACTATACCCTATCCCAAGCTGACATGTAGACTTCACCCACAGCATGATGGACAGATGTGGAATAAGAATGACTGTCTGTGGCTTTCCCAGGTGTATTCCGGGGAAGGTCTCGGGTCTTTCCACCTGGACGGAGCTGAGAGCCTTTGCTTATGTTGGTCCCCTCTATCTAGGGTGTAGTAGCTAGCTGAGCACGCCACTGGAAGCTGGTACCTTGGTAATCTGCGTCGTGGTTGTGCTGCTTGTGGTCTCAGATGTGATGGTCTGAGCTGTCAGCAAGACTCCAGGGTCTAAGTCCCCATTGCTGTCCTCCTCAGTCTGCAAAAGCAAGCACAAGTCATCAGGCCCCTAGGAGGCCTTGGGATGAGACCCCCAGGCGCAACGTGGCTCTTCAGCTGTACATCCTGCTTCAAATATCTACTTCCCTTACGGGGACCTCTCAACTAATAAGCAGAACCAGTCTCCTGGGAACAGGCTCCTTCTTAACAAGTTGGATGAGTGGAGCTAGAGAGGTGACCCCGGCTGCTCTGCCGGAGGCCCTAGGTTTGATAGGGCTATCCTTCCTTAGCACCTACATGCTAGTTCACAACCCTCTGTAACTCCAATTCCAGGAGATCCAACACCTCTTCTGGCCCCCATGGGCACCCAGCACACGTGTGGTACACAGACATACATGGAGACAAAACACCCATATACATTAAAAATAAAAACTGAAGCTAGGTGTAGTGGCACACAACTTTAATCCCAGCACTCAGGAGGCAGAAGTAGGTGGAACTGTGAGTTCGAGACTAGCCTGGTCTACAGAGTTGAGTTTCGGAACAGACAGAGTTACACAGTGAGACCCTGTCTCAAAACAAAAAGTTGAATGAAGACAGGTGTGGTGGCGCACGCCTTTGATCCCAGCACTTTGGAGGCAGAGGCAGGCGGATCATTGAGTCTGAGGCCAGCCTAGGCTATAATTTCACTAAGATGCTGAAGAATACACGTTCCTCACAGTAGTTCAGTAACTGGAGTGGATCTGAAAGAGGCAGGAGTGTGGCCCAGCTTCAAGAGTGGCTCCAAACTGCACAGGGACCACATTCCAGTTTACAAAGGCCGTTCAAGCATCTTAAGTAAAGCTGTGGTATGACAGCAACAGAAAGGACAGCACAGAACCAGTCACACACTGCGGTGAGAAACCTCGGACTTGAAACCACTGAGGGGTCGCGGTATTCTCACCAGACATCATGCTCTTTACACACAAGCAAGGCGGCAGAGGCATTGGCTCCTGGAGGCTGAGGTGTGTAGGGTAAAAGGGCCAGCCAAAGAAACCCACCCTGACCCTGAAACCAGAGCTAGTGAAAGAAATCCACCCTGCCCCCAAGGCTCAAGCCAGTGAAAGAAACACTGAAACCAGAACCAAAGAAACACACCCTGACTCTGAAACCAGTGCCAAAGAAAGACACTTTGGCCCTGGAATCAGAGCCAGTGAAAGAAATAGCCCTGGCCCTTAAATATTCTGACACCTCCACACTACTACATAGCGCACCAATATTCCAGCACTCAAACTATCCACATCACAGCATTCTGTAGTGATTATCAAAATTTCTTTCCGTCCTAAATACAATTAGAAGACTAAGTGTATGACCAAACATATACAAGGTGTGGGAGAGCTCCATCACAGAACAAAACTGGAAAAACTGTCTAAAGGACCAAAGACTCCCACACTAGCCACTGAGAGGACAGGTTCCACCTCCAGGAACTGAGCAAATGGAGCAGAAAGTGTCCACTCATGCACAATAGGCTTCAGCGATATTTCTGACAACAAACTATTATTGTAAGGGCTCCTCCTGTTGGGAGGGACTTAAATTACTTTAAATGCCAGGCTACACAACTAATCTACATAGGAATCAAACAAGGTCTAAGACTGCTTATTATGATTAGCTAAGAAATGGCATTAGCAAGAAACTAAAGAGATGTTGACAGGGGCCAGTGACAAGTGTTATAACAGGTATGTTGGGCAGTCAGAGCCGCACAGGCCTCCGTGACCAAGAGAGAAGAAAACTGGATGAAGACGGAGTTTACCTAAGGCAAGTGCTTTCTAGATAGCAGCCTGGAAACACTGGGCACTGGTGCTAGGGGGCTCAGAGAACTGGACTATTTTCATAAAGGGATTCCACCAAACATGCAGTAGATCACTCCTCCTCCTCTATATGTAAGTCACCAGAATAAACAGCTTCTGTCAATTCTCCTGCCTCAGCTCCTGAGTAATGGAGCCTGCAGGTATGGAACACCGTGGCTGGGTTTATTTCATTTATGAGCAGGACCACATTTAATCCAGACAAACAAACTCTGAGGTTCTGGGGGAGGGGAGGAGGATCAGGAAGGAGTAGAATCCCTGAAGGAGGCTGGCTTCCTCTCCACCAGAGGGAACACGCCCAGGAGACCAGACAGAGTCCCGAGCATACTCCCTCACACCAGTGCAGTGTTCACTAGCCTACTAACACCTTCTTCTGCTGAGGCCATCTATCTACGGAAGATGCAGACCTTTACACTTTACTCTTTACACTCCTACTATGTGTCAAGCACAATGAGAAAATGTTACCTCACAACATCTCTCAATACCTGAGGTAGAGACTGTTATATTCTCTGTGCAGTTAGGAAAACTGAGCTCCAAGGAGGTTCATTTGTCCAAGGTTCTGTAGCTGGTAAGTGTTCAAATGGCACAGAAGGGGAAAGAAACTTCTGTTTGAAGACTAGAATTTGGGATTTGGCACAGTCAGCACCCAGCTGTGGAATCTCAACTCACTTCCCAGGTTCCAAGTAGTTTAGGCTGGCTTCAAGCTATCCAGGTAGCCATGGCTGGGAATTGAACCTGGGTCCTCTGGAACCAGAGAGATGGCCTCTTAACCACTGAGCCATCTCTCCAGCCCAGGTTCTGGTCAATTTTCAATGTATATGCTACAAAGTTTTAAAACGTGAACATAAAGTTTAAATGGTATGCAGTCAGCCTCCCTCCCATCTCCATGGCAGGGACAATGTAAAGGACTCATTCCTCTGAATATGCAAGCTGTTCCCTTTCACATCCTCAGGCTAATGGTGTGTACAATCATGAAGCAATTTTTCTTTCCTTCCTCTCGGTCCTCTCCCTGCCAAGGCCCACTTGATAGCCTTTTTCTGTCTCTCTTGACTGACAGCTTTCCTCTTCTCATTTCTGAAGGCTACACTTACTTCTGTTCTTAGAATCATCTCTCCAGATCTGGTCATAATCTTGTCTTTAGGCCTGTCCCTACTTTAACACAGTCAACACGCAGCTTTAGGAATCCTCTTTAAAAGGCCATTGCTTTAATGATGCTACTTTATCACCTGCCACTGAAAACCTCAAAGCAATTGTCCCTCATCAATGAAAGCCCACACTAGAGAGTGGGGAGCACACAACACTGACCGTCTGTAGAGGTGCGGGCACGGGCAGACACCATCGCACCTAAACTTCCTCCAAGTCGTGCGGTAGCCGGCCATCTTATCCCCAGGGGAGAGCCAGGGAAGGGACAGACGGGGACTTGTCTGAGGTTATCAATACCCCTTTGGGGGCATACAGTGTGGTGTCTGACTGCAAGGCACACACTTTACTCTCCAAGCTCCCTAAGGGTGAACCATCCTCCAGCTCATGGTGACAGGAAGACCGACTGAGCCCCTATGCACTGTGCTCTACCACTGAGCTACACCCCAGCTCCTTGAATTACCTATTCACCCCATCTGAGTTTCTGTAGAGAACGTGCTAGTGTCTGATGTTTGTGTGGGTTTCCCCCTCTGTTTTCATTTTTGGCTGTTGTTAATTTTTCTAGTCAGGGTCTTTCAGGGTAGCCTGGAGGTAGGGAGCTCAAATTCCCAATCACCCTGCCTCCAACTCAAGTGTGGGGATTCCACCTGTGGGTCACTGCATCTGGCTGTTGCTGTGCTTATTGCCAACCCTTCTCTCCTTACTAGAATGTTCCCTATAGAGGGTGGGGACTGTCTACCCTTACATCACTTTGACTTAATACATAAAAGCTCAATAAACATGTAGAAATGAATTAAGAGCTCATCCTATAGAGGATTAACTTTTTGCCTTCGTGACTAATTAAAGAGAAGAGAGAGAAAAAAAATTCGACAGAATGCAACTCTAGCACAATCAAATTACCCAAAACAATAAAGTTTCACTGTAATTAGGAAGTCAAAGATTTAACAAATTTTGAACCTTCACAATACCATGGCATAGATACTAACATCGTGGGCCGGGCTGGTCAAGGCTTAATGACTTGCCCAAGACAGGAAACAGGAGCAGAATTGGTGCTCAGGTTTATCTGACTCAAAGCCCATGTTCTTCATCACACTAGAATAATTTTCCCAAATGACTGGGGTGGACGGACATATGGAGTCAGACCTATGGTAATTTCATTTGCTCTTCGTGCTGGGGGTGAACTGGGGTTGCACACACACCAGGTAGAATGTTCTTCCATCAAGTTAAAACCTGCAGCCCTGACATTTTGCATTTATTTCCTTTTTAAGATAAATTATTTTGAGAAAGGGTCTCATGTAGCCCAGGCTAGCCTCACACAATATAACTTCAAATGACCCTGAACTCCTGATCCTTCTGTTCCCACATCCAAAGTGCTGGCATCACAGGTGTACACCAGCCATGCCCAGTTTTAACTTTCTAACTTTTAGATGTGTGTATGCACACATGTAGGTGCAGTTGCATACATGTAGAAGTCAGAGGACACCCACAGGTCTCAGTCCTCAGGTGCTTTTCATCTGTCATTTGAAACAAGGTCTTTCACTGACATGTAGGTCAGACTAGTGGGCGCCAGGCTTCCATCTGAAGAATCTGGGGTCTAAAGTCAGGTCCTCCTGCTCCTGAGGCTGTGCTTTACCAACTGAACCATCTTCCCAGCCCAAAGCAGACCCAGGTGTCTGTGGTCCAGGGATTGAACCCAGGTCTTCATGCATGATGAGTACACCTATCAACTGAGCTGCCCAGATTCCCAGCCTTCAGTCCTGCTCACTGGGACGTCCTTAAATCAGTGATCTTCAAAGACCTATCCCAGAAAGCCTGACGTTATGCACAGTAAATGACCATAACCCAGAAGGAAGAAACCATTTGCTGTCTTTTGCCCAGTCTTTGTTCTGAGTATCAGCATCTTACCTGGGCGGCCTCATAGGTGATGGTCTTGGTCTCAGTGTGGACAATAGGAACATCTTTGGTTGGAATTTCACTTTTCATAGCGTTGGCAGTATCTGAGATGGTGACAGTCTGAGTCTTTACCAGAGGAGGCTGTGGACAGCAAAGAAACAGAGTTGGCCAAACCTTCCCACAGGCCTTGGGGAGCTGAACCTCTGACATTGATCTGATCAAAGCGTTAGCTTGAGTCAAGCAAAGGTTGGAGTCACTCTTCAAAGACACGATTCCCAAGAAGCCCTGACAAGGTGTCACATCTTGAGAAGGGTATTAAAAAGCAGCATTACTGTAATTACTTTCATAAGCTTAATGGAAAATTATAACACCAGACAGTTTATGACCGGCGATATAAAACACTTTAGACCGACCTTCAGAATTTGAATGTACAATATTTGCCAAATAGAAATCCCTTTCATTTGTCCTTGTGACTGTACATTATAATTAAGAAAACCAGGCACATTTCCCTACTAAATACAAATGTATATGGAGCAGCAGACGCCCTGGAACACATTTCTTGGAATTCATTAACTTCTTTCAAATCAATGTCAGACATTCACTTTGGATTTACTGAGAAGAAATAGTATTTGGAAAACCAGAAAGAAAACAAAAATCAGTTCTCCCACCACCTGGTGATTAATTTCAGAATTCCAAAAGAATGAACGTTAGTGGAATGGCACAGGCCTTCTTGCTTATGTGCTCACCTTTCCCGGGATCCCAATCACCCTAGAACTACCATTTGATTGTGATAAGGTTAAGTGGCCATTCACCTTAGTAGAGAGTTAGTGCCCATGATCACGGCATCCCAGGGGCGGGGGCAGTGGAAGTGGTGGGCTGCACTGTATAGCAGTCTACATTTTCATTTAAAACTCAAATGTTAGTGAGGAGCAATGGAGCATTTCTGAGCATGGTCTCAAAACCCTGAAGGCTCCTCCCCGCAGGAGTCTCTGTAATTCATCTCTTGTCAGAGCTTGTCCTTGAGAAAGGAAAGAAGAACATTCTTACACCAGCTCCACGAAAGCAGATAGCTGGAGTTTACTCCGCAGAGTTTGGTTAAGTCGTCAGAAGAGAAAACATGTCTAGTCCGAGTGAGTTCCTCTGTACGGCAGACACTGGAAACTGCAGAGGCCATGTCCTCTACCACCACCACTGCCACCTCCTCCACAGACCAGCTTCCGGCCCTCTCCCAAAGAGTGTCCTTAGACCTGCACCGTCAACTCAGGCACTACCTGGAAACTTCGAATGAGGGTGGGGAACTGGTTACCCACACGAGAGTCAAGAAAGGGTCCGCTCTGGGTCTCAAGGGTCTCAGCTGAGGCAACAGGCTCTTCACTACTGTCTGCCCTTTTTCCACCATGTTGTAGCTGGCAGGAAGCTGGAGTCACTGAGAAACTTGAGGCACTGGCCTGTTCCTCCACTCCTAGACACTCCCCACTTGGGCCTGCTGGCATCTCATTAGCATCAAGATAGCCAGCTGCCCCCTGCTCCTTCTCTTCCGCCTCCTGGCTGTTTATGGAGAGGGAGCCAGAACCAAAGCTCTGTGGAGATGCCGGTGGGGAGGTCATCAGGCTCTGACTAGGAACTACGGACTGCTTGGGGCACTCCCATTCAGAGGCAGGGTAGGTGGATGGCCCTTTTGTCACGAGAGCCACCTCCTCTGTGCGAATGCCATTTACACTCTACAAATAAATGAACACACACAAAAGCGAGATTGTGAGTAAGTGGGGGAAATAAGAGTGAAACTCTGAGAATCAGCAGTGACTTTTAAGAAGTCTCAAACATATTCATGCTATTATTACCAAGACTCTTAACTCCAAGATGGTCCAAAGACCTGCTATTCATCTATGTATCGGGAGCTTAAGCAGTTTCAACTTTGTCTGGACCACTATTAATAAGATAACAATTTCAATGCACCGCACAGTGTTCTGCACTTCATATGCCTACAGCCCTCAAAATACAGCATGTGCTTTCACACCTGAAGGAGTGACTCTGTCACTCCTACTCACTGCCTCAATTATGCAAAAGACAATGTAACTCGGGAGTTAATCAAAACATGTTCTTGATGAGTTCTCCTATCTCCAAACTGTATATATCATATTGGCCCCTAAGAGGAAGCTAAAATTCAGACTCTTGTCAGCAGGGAGACAGGAGTTGAGTCCACAGATGGCTTCAGTCCCAATCCTGATGTCAGGCCCAATAGCAAGAAGGGGAACGACCAGCAGCTGACATGCTTCTTCACCAATGAATGGCATAACACTCCAACCACAGAGTGAGAAAAGTCCAGGAGACAGAGTTCCCTCCTGGCTACATGTTTCTCCTCATGGGGACATGAGAGGGGTATGTATACATGTATATGTGGATACACATGTACATATTTAGCTTTTGCTACATCAGTTTTTAAGTTTGTAGCTCTGAAGCAGTCCATCATAAAACGTTAAGCACTGACATATATAAACTAATCTGAACTTAAAACTCACCATACATTCATTTCACTTGCTAGCTTGACTTTCTAGTAATCTTCAGTGTCACTGACTCTGGCTGCTATGAAGAGATGCTCTTTGGCAGGCCTCAAATCTCAGAAAGACCATTTTACCACTTCATATGCTATGAAGGAACTTAGCAACAGAAAGGGGATCTTTTAAGAAGGTGTTCCAGGGGAAAATACACAGCTTGGACCAGCTGACATATTTCAGTGTCAATCAATCAATCATCTATCTACCTCCCTGTCTACCATCTGTCTATCTAATTATATTTAAAAATCACTGTGCTCTTCTCCTGTAAACCAGACCATGTTGTGATGAATATAATTAATGCCCTCTTAAGGCCCTGAACTCTGGATCCACTTCATTCCTGAGCCATCTTCAAACAGGCAACTGATGAGAGAGCATCTGGAACAGGTACACGCTGAATCAGACGAGGACATCTTTCATTAGCTGATTATAAGTATTACATAGGGCATGCAAGAGAACTGAAAGTCTGGAGAATTTAGCTGTCTGTAGATCAAACACGAACTATTCTGGCTAATAGCATATGAATTTCCTCATATTTAAAATGAGACTAACATTTAGCTTGGCTTGTAGAGGTCTTAAGATCAAATACAATAACACCTATGAAAACACTTTGCAATTCTAAGGCACCAACCCACTTCACGTAAGTCAACCAATCAGCAGGGCAGCTACAATGTGCTAGGCCTAGAGAACACAGAACAAATCTGCCATTGCTATGAGCACACTGGACTACTTTCTAACATCCTTATCTCACAAGGTTTTGGGTTTTTGTTTTTTTCCCCTCCCTAAAGAGTTGACCAAAAGTAGCTGACAAACGGGCTTTCTCAAGCTGTTCAGCCACCCCAGCTCTGGGAAGGACCAAGCCCATTCACATGCAGATGGTAGCAAACTTCTCAGCATAATTTCCCCACAACTGGAAGGCTGGCTGACCATGACAGCTGAACAAGGGTCAGCTTTGTTGTTGTTGTTGTTGTTGTTTGTAAACGGCCTCACTGTGTACAGGGTCGCCCTCAATTAGTGGTTAATCCTCAAGTGCTGGGATCACAGGCATGCAACACCAGGCCTGCAAGCCAGGTTTGTGTCAGTCTGCAGAAATGATAGGTGACGTCCGCCATCAACAAGTTATTTGTTAATTAAACGCTGCTTAGGCTAGCACCTCTTTCTGATGCTTTGTTTTGTATGCCCCTGGGCAGCGGTGATGGCTTTCTTTCCACTCTGCAGTCCTAGGAACTAAACTCAGGTCATTAGGCTTGGCAGCAAGTGCTTTTGGCTGCTGAGCCATCTCTAGGCTGGCCCTTGAGTCTAAGTTGTGTACTGCTGAGTAAAATTAAACAGATTGATTTTCCCCTAAAGCAAATATAGAAGAGATCAAAGGTTCAAGCTGTAAAGGAAGTAATGTCAACAATAAACACTCAGAGTACCTTGCATGCATCAGCTGTCATAAAGAGACGACCAGCAACAGTTGGGTTGGTCCACCATGTACTGCACCCTAAGGCCAAGTCAACCTTTCTGGCTGGTGCTACTGTCTGATCTCTGGGGCAATACAGAAAACCACTTACTTGACATCCTCCTGAGCATGAGGAATGTACAAATGCCCCAAATTAAACTTCCTCTGTCACTGCCTGGCCCTCTAACCAGCTGCTTCCTTCATATCAGTTTCTATGCTGATAAAGACTAGCACTGTCTAGTAGACCAGACCGGAGCCCAGAGTCAGCTCCCACGCTTTCTCTACGCTCATTACCATTCTTCAACATTACATTTATTTTACTTAGTATGTATTTATGTGTTTGCATACAAGTGTATGGATGTGCACATGCATATCCTACACGTGGAAGTCAGAGGATGACTTGTGGGAGCCAGTTCTTTCCTTCCACCATGTGGGTCCCAGGAATGGATCTCTGGTGGTCAGGCTTGGCAGTAAGCGCCTTTATTCCCGGAACCACCTCACTAGCCCAAGCCATTTTCATTCGGTAACATTTACTCTACCTTATTGTCTGTTTTCAGATTTACACATAGCTTCACTCAGCTCCACCTGGTTTTTAAGAGTCATAGAAAGGTCTTCAACTGGGATGGAGCTTGCTGATTAGGCTAGGCTGGCTGGTCAGCAAGCCCAGGCATCCCCCTGCCTCCACCACTCTAGTGCTGGGATTTTAAGCACATGCCACCACACCTAGCATTTTTACTTGGTTTCTCACTCTTTTTTTTGGGGGGGGAGGGGGGGTTGAGACAGGGTTTCTCTGTGTAGTTTTGGTGCCTTTCCTGGATCTCGCTCTGTAGACCAGGCTGGCCTCAAACTCACAGAGATCCACCTGCCTCTGCCTCCCAAACGTGTGTGGGACCAACGCCCGGCGGTTTCTCACTCTTGCATGGCAAGTACTTTACCAACTAGATCACCTCCCTAGTCCCTCATTTAATTCTTTACTATCTCACTTTGAGGTAATCATTATCCTTGTATTATAAATGAAGGAATGGAGAGTTTAAGCAAGTTAGAGCTAGGGTTTATTTAGATTTAGCTCTGCTGTGGTTCTGAGGCCCCTCTTCTTCTCACAGCACCAAGTGGCTTTCTGAGTAGGACCAATGCATATGTCTGACTATGCTCAAAAGAATGACCATCACCACAGCCCAAGGATCCTATCGAAGGATCTATTTTAGTGGCTGACATTATATTTTTAAACATAAGACATTTGAAAAGATAGAAGGCAAGACTGGCCAGGGGATACAAAGTCTCATGACAAGAGAAACCCATAATCTGGCATCTAATGTCAGTGAAGAATCTTAACTGACAGTGCTGTTGCCTTTGGCCATGACCATCATCAGCACAAGCTACTATATTATATAACACTGCACAACTGCATGAAACCAAATTAGCCTAGAAACTATGAAGGGATCTTGCCAGAAATATGATCTGACATATGGCTGTGTCTGAACCATCCACAGTGAAAGGCAAAATTGAGGCTTTATGTGATTCTGAGGTTGTTGATCTAGCTGTTGCTTATCTGGACTACTGGGAGACTTGTAGGAAGAAGCAGGCTACAATAATAGACCAGATACCTGTACAAGGCACTGTGGCAAGATCCAGCTGGCTTCAAGCACATGATAAGGGCCAGGTGCACACCTCTAATCCCAGCACTTGGTACAGACAGGCAAGTCTCAGTGAGTCAAGGCCAGCCTGGTCTACAGAGTGAATTCCAGGCCATCCAGGATTACATAATGAGACCTTGTTTCAAGAAAAAAAAAATATCTATCTTATCTCTATGTCTATATATGAAAAGGAAGTCCACTAGACAATACTTAGTTGAAATGGAACATCATTTGAAGGTTCAATCTCATTTAAAAAGCTAATAGCTCCTGAAGCAGACACAGGAGATCAGGCATTTAAGGCCATACATATTTTGAGTTTGAGGTCCTGGGATACATGCAATTCTATCTCAAAAATGCAACACCCCATATTCCCCAAAAAAGTCATGGTTCATGCTAAATATGAGAATTTAATATAGTTTGTAGAAAAAACAGGATTTTCCCCCTAAAGGCTTTCTACTTGTTAGGACTGTATCTTCAAATTTTCAAATACTGTGTGTGTGTGTGTGTGTGTGTGTGTGTGTGTGTGTGTGTGTGTGTGTGTGTATAAATTACAAATCTGACTGTAACTTGATTTGATTCCTTAGTAAATTTTCACATTAGAAATCTGCTCTGGGCCAGGTGGTGGCGGCTGCTGCGGCGGCACACACCTTTAATTCCAGCACTCAAAAGGCAGAGGCAGGCAGATCTCTGTGAGTTCAAGGCCAGCGTGGTCTACAAAGCGAGTTCCAGGACAGCTAGGACTGTTACACAGAGAAACCCTGTCTCAAAAAAACAAAACAAAACAAACAAACAAAAAATCTGCCTCTGGAACAGTGAAGACATGCAACAGAAATTATGACTCGTCTGTCAAAGTCACATCAGTGGCTGAGGGTACAGATCAATGGCAAAGTACTTACCTACCATGCACCAAAACTCAGGGTTTGATCCACAATATTGGAGGGAAAAGAACAGTAAAAGCCCAAAGCCATGTGAGCAATTAGAAATATAAAATATTAATGATCACAGTATCCCTCAAATTCATTTAAATAACTTTGCTTAGTGATATACACTGAAGATAAACACTGATTGGAAGGAGTGTTTATATCTATCTACATGTTGATGGAAGGAGTGTTTGGAATTGAACCGAGAGCCTCTGCCGTGCTCTTAGCCCCTATTTCTAGTCCTTAAAATATTACTTTTGGGCAAAGCACGGTGGCACACGCCTTTAATCCCAGCACTTGAGAGGTAGAGGCAGGTGGACCTCTGTGAATTTGAGGCCAGTCTGGTCTACAGAGCCAATTCCAGGACAGTCAGGGCTACAAAGAGAAGCCCTAAATTGAAAAACCAAATACACACACACACACACACACACACACACACACATATAGACAAAGAAGCATGAAGCAGAGTAGTGCAGACATCTGGTCCCTACATGAATGCAGGTTTTTCCTGAGCATCTAAAGTGTGGCAACATTACAGATTTAATGGAGGAGGCTCATCTTTTCACCCTCTGTCACAAGTTCTCAACTAGGTCTGCAACAGGTTGTGTGTGTTGTGTGTGTGTGTGTGTGTGTGTGTGTGTGTGTGTGCGCGCGCGCGCGCATACGCATACATGCACATTTATGGTGATAGGTATCAAACCTGGGTCTTTGTACATGATAGGCAAATGTTCTACCACTGAGCTACCTCACCAGCCCTTATTCTTGGTACATTTTAGAGAACATTACCAGTTAGAATCTCTGATAGAAGAATGGAAATAGGCACACTATGCTTATATTTAAAAAATATTCCTGAACAAACACTGGACAGGCTATTTTGAGTGTGTGTGCACATGTCTATGTGAGTGCACATGCATACCATGGCATGCATTCCACAGGATGTGTGTGTGTGTGTGTGTGTGTGTGTGTGTGTGTGTGTGTGTGTGTGTGTATGTGTCAGAGGACAACCTCAGGTGCTATTTGAGAGAGGGTCTTTTCGAGTTCTGCTGTATGCCAGACCAGCTACCTCAAACACTTCTGCAGTCTCCCATCTCCTCCCATCTTGCAGGAGCACTGGGGCTGCTGATGCTCCCACCATGCCCAGCTATCTATGTGGGTAAATACTCGAGGATTCAAGCCCAGGTCCTCACACTTATAGGAAGGCGCTTTACCCACTAAGCTTCCTCCCCAGCTCAATGGGCTGTTTTAAAAGATTACTTCTTATGTAAGTATCCAATACTAAGAAGGATAATACTGATTAGTCACAAAATCTACCACCACTTTAAAGTATAATTAGCTCATTGCTGCTTCTAAGCCTCAAAGCATATCTTTCTATATTGCAATTACCCAAACATTTGCTTTCTGAAGTTAATATCCCCCAAGAGTGCCTTGGATTTAGCACCTTGTAACCAAGCCCACCATGGTTACTAAAAAACAACCAAAGGCTTTCATTTTTGTTTCGTAGTATGAAAAAAAAAAAAAAAAAAAGACTTAAGGCTGGCTTTTAAGTACCCACTTTTGTTAGTTTTGTTTTTCAAGGGAGAGTTTCTTTGTGTAGCCTTGGCTGTTCTGGAACTCTCTCTGTAGACCAGGCTGGCCTTGAGCTCACAGAGACCCACCTGGCTCTGCCTCCCAAGTGCTGGGATTAAAAGGCTTGCGTCACCACTGCTCAGCCTGAAGTACCTACTTAACGGTACAGTTGGCTCTGTAATATTGTCTGCCATGACTTGTGGCTTGTTGAAACACAAATATCTCAAGGAAAGTTGTTGACACACTAAACTCCTCAAACAGTGTTTCTCTATGTTAAGAAGAAAGGGATTTGTTAGGCTTTTTAAAAAAGTTGTATACTAATTTAAAATTTTGTGTGTATATATGCATGTGCAGGTACAGTGACCTGTGTGTTCACACGGAGTCCAAAGGCTGACTTTAAGTGTCTCGCTCAATTGCTCTCCATCTTATCTTTTGAGGCAGGGTCTCTCACGGAACCTAGAGCTGGCTGTGGTAGTAGCATCTTCCTTTTTCTGCCTACCCCAAAGCACCAGGGCCTCAAGTGTACACTGCCATGTACAGCTTGTTCTGTGGGCACTGGGGATCCAAACTCAAGTCCCATGCTTGCACAGCAAGCATTTCATCTACTGAGCCGTCTCCCAGTCCTAAAAAGACAAGTTTTGATAAGAAAGGGGAGTGACAGGTGACAGCAGGATTGGGGGTAGAAGGTTCACACAGAAAAAATCCCCCCAAGAGCACATTACCCTTGATTTGCAAACCCAATAGAAATGCACTGCACTGCAAAGGCCACAGAAGCGCAGGATCGAGGTTATCTTGCTAAGCACAGTAGGAAGACACTCAGCAGAAGAGGTCAGCTCCTGGTCCTTAACTAAAGTAAACAATAAATATTACAGTCACATATATCATCAACAATGTAATATTCCCAGATGGTTTGCAACATGCAAGCTAAAAAACGTAGACTCCAATCCTGATAACATCAGTTAACTGCGAGTGCTCTTTCTACATTCTTCTCTTTCAACAAAAACATAGCAAAGTTTCATGTCTCAGGGAAGAATGGCTCTCACTGCCTCAGGAAAAGGCTTAAAAACACAACAACTGTCACTATATATTAATATGATTAATATTTATAATCTTTTTCCTATTTTGAGAAACTATAAATATCAGTGTTTGCCTTGATTGTATAATAACCAGTAGGAACATCAGCTTGGCCATTAACGAAACAACAACATTCACTTTCAAAATCACTTTTAAATGGGCACTTGCAATAAAAGATAAATCAGATGTGGCAACAGCCTCTTTGGTAAAAGCCATGTGTAAACAGCACATAAAGATGACAAGGCAAGCAGCAGTAGCCCATTCTTCAGCCAAAAAAGGAAACAAATGAAGAACAAAAATTACAGAAAAGAAAAACATCCCTGGTCCCCACTCCCAAAAGCTTGTAAACAACAGCTTCCAGCACATTAAAACTCAGGCCACTGCAGCTTTCAAAGGGGCGTCAGGACCCGAACCCTGCAGCGGGGATAAACTAACAACAGCCACATGTGCCTGGAGGAGGTGACTTCAAGTCCTTCCCTTTACCACCATGCACTGCTCCTCAGTACCAGTTCTCTCTTGGTTTAAAGTCTGCATGCTGGAAACAACCCTAGTGCTCATGAGTCCCCATGAGTCTCAGTCGTGTTCAAGGGCCACTGCTGTCTCTGGTCTATAAAGCTTCTATCCGGGTAAAAGAGCTGATTTGGGCAAACGTTTCACCACACTGTTATTTTACTAGACTTGATAAAACTGGTTTCAGGATAAGGACATACAACAGAGCCTTTCTTTTCCAATGAAGGCAGTGAAACTTGCCAATAACAATAATCCTTCAGTTTTGGCTTCAAACAGTTTTGACCTCGAACATGCTAGGCATGGCTCTGAGCTAGCCTCTGCCTCCCCAAACGTAGTCTTTATGATTTTCGAAATGGTACTGTTATTAGATTATCCCCGGATAGGTGACTGTAAACACAAACAGCTTCAAAACCCATGCCTGATGCAAAATTTTAACTATTAGCTAATAGAAAATTTTGCCTTTGCACTGCACTCACCGCACGGACTCCACAGATCACATGGGAACCTCACATGAGCAGATCTGCACAAGTCGGGGGCTTAAGCAAACGTTAAAGGTTATGCGGAACTTGGCTGAGAAAAAAAGAAACCTTGGGTGGTCAGTTTTACCTCATTGCACTGTGAAGGGTCAGGACAGACCAATGGAGGAGGAAAGGAGCCAGAAACCAGCACAGAAGTTCCAGTCATTTACAATGGAACAGCATTAAATTTGTTAGCAAGACTTCACAGAAACCTCATTTCCAAAACCTATTAAAGTCTCTCTCTCTTTTCTTTTAAGAGACAGGGCTCACATGGGCCTTGACCTCATTGTGTGGACAAAGCTGACCTGAGAATGCTGATCCTGCTGCCTCCGCCTCCCAAGTGCTGGGATTACAGGTGTGTGCCACCATTCCTGGCTTGATTAAAGTCTTCATAAACACTTAAAAAATTATACCCCAACTTGATGTCTAGAAAACAGCATCTTGATTCCATGGAACTAAATGCAATACAAAATTATTTTCAGGTACTAGCTAGCTGTGGGTCCTCTCCATGAAGGAAAGTCCTACAGTAATGAAATAGCTTTCTGTGCTCACATGTTCAACCAATTCTGAAAAAGAATACGGCTTAGAGAAACACAGCAGCACTTTTTCTGTTATTTAGACATAACCACAGGTTATATATCTCAAGCTGGTAAACAGATCACTTCACAGTGTGGACTGTTTGGTGCTTTAGGTCCCCAACAGAAAAACACAATAAAAATCCAGAGCTGTGACACTGAGAGAGGGTTTACCCAAGGTGAGATAAAAGAAGAGACAGAGCCTCTTAATTCCGTATTAGAGGAGAATAAGCTCTCTGCACACCCACATGTTCACACCCACTCCACTCTTCAATCTTCAGTCTGATCAGAGTGGCAATACTGGATGGTTAATAACTACTAATTTATTCAGTGCTCTAAAAAAAAAGCACAAAAGGCAAATCAGCATAATAAAATGTGACAACTGCACGTTACTGTGACAGGTTAAATTGGTTAGAAAAAATTATTTTTAAAACTTGACACAAATAAGTCAAATGAACACAAAGTGATTTAGAGCAATATTTTGAGAATTGAACATATGCAAATAGATGCCTCTGCATCAGGACTAAGCAAAAGGCCATTACTGGGCGCCAACAGTATTTTCTATGTAGGCGTCTCGAGGTAACTAGCTGAAGCACACGTTCCCCTTCCCTCCCATCTCTCGTGGGTCTGCCTGTGTCCAATATCACCAGCTCTAACTTCCATAACAATTACTAGCAACCAGAAGCTGACTTGCAGTGAGAGCTATTCATCATAAATCTACACAGTAACTAAGTAATTAATATGAGAAAAACATCAAAGAAAACGTCCCCAAAGAGAAATTCTGTGGCAGCTTTCTTTAGGCTTAGTACCATGCTGAATTGCTAATGGATAAACAATTCATTTAACTAAGTATGAGAGCCAAAGGATCCTGGACAAGGGAACTGAAAGGAAATCGGGCTTGGGGTTTATTAAGAACTCCCAACAAACAGGTACATAGGCCAAAATACAGGGAGCAAAGACACTTTCTAAAGGACATTATTTTCTGCTAACTTACCAACAAACTACTGTCTCCAGTAGACTCTGAATCAGGGGCTTCTCATCAAAAAGTCTTTTATTCTGACAGTAATAGTCAGAAAAGCAAATGTATCCCTTCAATGCCTAATCTTAAACTGATGCAACTGTCTGAAACACAGAAGTGTACTAAGTGCTCAATGGAATAACATTTCACTCTAAAAAAAGATTTACTTTTGATTACGTGCACCTGTACATGTGGGAGTGATATGTGCAGTGCTTGCAGAGGCCTGAGGCCCTGGAGTTACAGGCAGGTATGAGCCACTTAACATGAGTGCTGGGAATTGAACTCAGGTTCTGGAGAGCAGCAAGCACTCTTAAGTGCCAAGCCAACTCTTCAGACCTCATTATGCTTTTTCCCCCCTTAAAGATTATTATATATATTATATTATATTATATTATATTATATTATATTATATTATATTATATTATATTATATTATATTATATTATATTATATTATATTATATTATATATTATGTATACAGTATTCTGCCTGCATGTATGCCTACTCCCCAGAAGGGAGTACCAGATCTCATTATAGATGGTTGTGAACCACCATACGGTTGCTGGGAATAGAACTCAAAACCTCCAGAAGAGCAGCAGTGCTCTTAACCTCTTGAGCCATCTCTCCAGGACCCCCTCATTATGTTTTCTAAACCATGCTGTGTTGGTCTGAATGAAAATGGTCCCCACAAGTGAAACTATTAGGAGGTGTGGCCTTTTGGGAGTAGGTGTGGCTTTGTCGGAAGAAGTGTGTCACTGGGGGCAGGCTTTGAGGTCTTAGGCGCTCAAGCAAGGCCCAGTCTCTCACTAGCTTCTTGCTCTCTGCCAATCCAGATGTAGAACTCTCAGCTCCCTCTCCAAAACCATGTCTGCTTGCATGCCAACATGATGATAATGGACTAAACCTCTGAACTGTAAGCCAGCCACAATTAAATGTTTCCTTATAAGAGTTGCTGTGGAGCCAGGTGGTGGTAGTGGCAGTGTACGCCTTTAATCTCAGCACTCAGGAGGCAGAGGCAGGAAAATCTCTGTGAGTTCAAGGCCAGCCTGGTCTACAGAGTGAGTTCCAGGACAGCCAGGGCTACACAGAGAAACCCCTGTCTCAAAAAAAAAGGAAAAGAGAAGAAGAAGAGGGGGGGGGAGAGAGGGGAAGAAGAAGAAGAGGAGGAGGAGGAGGAGGAGGAGGAGGAGGAGAAGGAGGAGGAGGAGAAGGAGGAAGAGGAGGAGGAGGAGGAGGAGGAGGAGGAGGAGGAGGAGGAGGAGGAGGAGGAAAGGGTAAAGAAAGAGTTGCCATGGTCTTGGTATCTCTTCACAGCAACAGAAACCCTAAGACAAATGCTTATTAGATAATTCTAGAATCTGGTTAAAGAGAAGGTGTATTTAGGAATTACTATTTCTTTGTTTTATATAGGAAATTTGAGACAGATCCTTTAAACCCAAACAAAACAAAGTGGGTAGATGGGTAGTCAGCAAGTCTGTTAAGGCCACAATCAACACAGAGCACTTTGGAAGACAAGTATGGTGTCATGGTACTTCATGTTCCAGTGAAGATGCACCTGATGCCAGCTTCCAATTTCTAGCCATAAATAAAACAGCACCAAGGCAGAAGAACAACAAAAACAACCAATCAGCTTCTGGTTTGTGAAAGAAATCCAAAAACCAGTCCCCACAGGCAAAATTCCAATCTATCTTTGTTTTTGTGTGGCCATGAGCTAAGAATAGATTGTTCTTAAATGGGTAGGGAAAAATATTTAGTGGCATAAAAACTGTACAAAAATCAAACTTGAGTGTCCAATGAAGTCTGACTGGTATGCAGTCACATGGTCTCCTGCTGCTGGTTTTTAACTTTCACCATGCTGTGGCGGAGCTGAGGAGCTGTGAGACCAAGAGCCCACAGAGCCTGGCATCTCACTGTCACTCTTTACAGAGAAGCCTTGCCAACTACTCATTGACCTAATGTACAAAACTCGTGATACTTTGATAAAAACCACAAGAAAGATTTATCAGATTGATGTCAACAATGTATTTCAGATAAAGACAAACATTCCCTTTATGACATCACACTCCAAGATGAGTTTATACATACGAGAACGTACACCGGTCTTGATATTCTCAAGTGAAAAGAGTTGGTTTTTAGCTATGATAAAGGATAACTAAACCAAATTACAAGACGTTAACAGGAGAGATCAATATTTACCATAGTGGCATCCACCTTGAGGTCCTTTAAGTAAAACAGTGACTACAGAAGATTGATAAAGAAAAGGCATGGCCTCTGGGCTTTGCACAGGCTTTCCTGGCTGCCTGAAGGTACTGATTAGGCATACAGTGATCAAATTTATCTCAATACACAAGAGTCAATGTAAAAAAAGAGTTTATCCATTGCCATCTGCTATCAGAAATTTAGTTAACAAAAATGATCATTTGTTATATACAAGGCAAGGTGGTACCTGGGATACAAAGGTGACAGATGTTAAACAAAGATGAACAAATCGAGGGCTCACCTTTGACCCAGACAGCAGCCCTCAAAGGGCAAGGACCAAGATTAACTCCACAAGAGGGCTGCCTTTAACTCTAACAACTCATGTAGAGGCCAGACATTTCTTTCTCTTTCTTGTTTGAAACAAGGTCTCACTATGCAATCTAGTCTGGCTTCAACTGGCTACCCTGCCTCAGCCTCCCGAAAGTCAGCATGACAGGCTCTGCACAACCACACCCAACTCAAGGAAACTCTTTATAACCCTGCATTCAAGATTGATAAATTATGCTGTGGAGAAACACCCTGACTTAATGCAAGAGTGATTTATAGCAAAAAAAAAAAAAAAAAAAAAAAAAAAAAAAAAAAAAAAAAATTAAGCCGGGCGGTGGTGGCGCACGCCTTTAATCCCAGCACTCGGGAGGCAGAGGCAGGTGGATCTTTGTGAGTTCGAGGCCAGCCTGGTCTACAGAGCAAGATCCAGGAAAAGGCGCAAAGCTACACAGAGAAACCCTGTCTCAAAAAACCAAAAAAAAAAAAAAAAAAAAGAGTGACTTATACAAACTCTCAGCTGTCCACACAACACGGTCATCTATCTTGGGAAATACTGAAGCACAAGTCTCGAAATCTTGAAATTTCATTGTACTGAAGAGTCAAATGCTGGAGGGGAGAGGGGCTAAACTAAGATCTGGTCAGACCCTAAAATTCGGATATGCTATCTTTCTGCGTCCTTGCAATGCACACAAGAGTGCAGGAAGTAGTCATGTTTTCCCCTGAATTTCCCTCTTCCCCAACCCCTCCCACCATCCAGTTCTCCTCTCTGTTTTTCATTGCCCTGGGGGTCAAACCAGGGCCTCATGAATGCTAAGCACACACTCTGTGACTGAGCTGTACCCCGTTTTCTTTAAAGAGACAGCAGAGAAGGAAACTGAGAGAGGCTAATGCCTGTACTGATCTAGGGACTATAAAAGATAGCTGGGGTTCTATACTCTTCCCTCTTTTTAATCCTAGACTTATCTATTATTTACCCCAAAGAGGATTCTAATTGTGATGAATGAAAGGACACTGAAACCACCTCGGATATCAGTCACAAAAGATGAGGAAAAACATGTTTCAATAAGCTGCCATCTAGTCATAGAGTTAAACTATTATTAAAGTTATTTCATTTTCAGCCTGTATTTCAGACCTGTGGAAATAAGGAGCAGTAGTAACAGGAATTTTATTTACCAAATAAAATCCCCCTGAATTTAACCCTGGGGATCACAGCCACCCTTGTCCTCTCCTAGCCTAACCCCAAGTGTAGACCTTCATAACCATTGGGCCGCCTTTTCCCAGCCCAGCACCCGTGGGTTTCTCTATCTGGCGCAGTGCAGTGGCAGGAGGAGAGCAGGCTCACTAACACCACAGAGGAGTGTAGAGGAGCTGAAGGAGTCCCACAAAGCAGACCAGACAGACACCAAAAGGAGCTGCCTCCGGCTAGTGTCACAAACACTGCGGAGTGGGTAGTTAGGGTGTAATAAAAAAGTGAAGTTTCTCTGTGGAGAACACCGTAAAGTTCAGCATTTTATCATCTGTATGACGTGTAAAAGGGAAGGAGGGCCGCTGTGTGCAGAGTTCTGTGGAGCAACAGCGAGACAGTAGTTCACTGGTTTTGTCTTTTCTAAACAAATGACCACCGGGTGAAGTGCAAGTATACATTCTTATTGGTAACAAGCTCTAAAAGCAACTGAATCTTGACGGTATAGACTGTCCCATGGAATTATCCACAGAAGTGACTTAAGAGGCCCCTAGGTTCTCTGATGACAGCAGGATAGCTCCAGAGGTGACTCCAGTCTACTCTTGATCAACAGTCAGTCCCCTTAAAGTTTCTACTAACAATGTAAACAAAGTTGTAAACTTGCAAATGGAATCTACTTCATACTACAGATGCTAGCCATAAGCAAACAGCTAAAAAACAGGTCTAAAATATAGAAGCTGGGCCTATTCCCAAGTACACTCTACTTGACGAATACCATCTGAATTTATTAAAAGACGGATAAATTTGGAAAGGCATTTTTAACTTCACTAGTTTTAAGTGCTTGGTCAAATACCAACCAGGAACAGACAGAAATAAACATGGCTGTTTGCTTACTTCCAGAAATAAGAATCTCAAGAGGCTCATGTGTGTCTGTTTTTTCCTTGAATTCTATCTTCCTAGTCCCTCAAAGACTGAGGACGGAACCGTCATCAGTTCATGAAACATGCTGCAGGTCCGTCTCATGAGGTAGATTGGTCTGAAAGGTCCTAGCTGGAAATATGGGCACCAAATAGTTAATTGATTTCCTCAAGTCACTCTAGAAATTACCCACGGGAAAACAAGGCAAAAATCCAAGACTTTACACATGTCGTATAGATATCTTTAGTCCAAATTACTTATGGATCTGCCATGAAGAAGCCGACCCAGGGCAAAGCGATACCCAGTCATTGGGATACCCGTGGTACTGAGAACAGAGTGAAGTGGGGGAAGGAAGTAATGCTGCTTGCAGCTTCAGGTACCAATCCTGGAGCATCAACCTGAGATCACCCAGGGCTGGAAGAGCCGATGTTTGTCCTCTCATAGCTATGACAGGGCTATCTTTTGAGCCGTGTTGGTCAGCTTGTTCAGTAGAAGGGTTTGGCGTCCCCTCTTAGCAGCTTCACTAATGAGAAATGGCTTCTTTGTCAGCAAAGATCTCTGAGGATCCTTGTCACACCTCAGAACACAGAACAGCACCACTGGCTCACACTAAACTTTTAATGGATTTGAAATAATTCCAATATAAAAGGAAACAAAATTCAGGGTGACATTTACAATAATTAATAAAAAGTTGTGTACAGTGATGAAAACTGGAACTTTAGGAAATATAATTTGAAAGTTACAAAAGTACTGATAAAATTTTAAGATTATTTTCCTTTTAATTCCTAAAAAAAGACTTACAATAACATAACCAATGCTAGTTTCACTTATTTCATTAAGGAAATCTCACATCTGTTTCACAGATAAAGGGGCATACTTATGATTATCACGTTCTGCCTTGCAAAGCAGTTTTGCAGTACTTCAGGTGGCTTTGCAATCCCTCTTTTCTTACGAGTGAATCAATAAATATGCTTATTTACAAAATATTTGTTATAAATAGACATAACAACTTGTGACACAAACCATATACATTCAATTTTTTTTTTTAAATCTAGCCTGGTCTTTGCTTCTTTTTTCCAGTTTTTTGTTTTCTTTTAAACTCCAATAATGACAGAGTACCATGACAGTTTTCAATAAGTATCAGATAATCGTGTCTGTCGAGACAACAGATCAATACTAGTGAGCATCGAAGAGCAGCAACAAAATCTTGGTTTTAACTGTTTCTCTCTCTCATTCCCTCCCCCTCCATCGTTTCAAAGGCAAAATTCATCTTTAGAAATTTCATTGATCAAAAAGCATTAAGAAGTAACACAAAATATAGTAGTCTCAATGTGATGACCCTAGTAACTCAGAGTCCTAGACAGAATTTGTGAAGCTAACAATTCGTCCAGATTGATGCATTCAAATGCCATAGAAAGCAAGCGACATCATGCAAGGTTAATAGTGAGGTCAAAAACCACCATTTTAGGCATCCAAGCGGTGCTCCGAGGAGGGCGTGCTCACCGTTACTTCAGGGAAGCCTCACAATCAACATGCAAACTGGCCACGTGTCACAGTAGAAGCTTAGCTCTCAAGGCTATTAATTAGAAACAGCTGATCTCAACACAAGTGTGAAGTACAAGGAAACAAGGTATCTTTTAAGCTCATTATAACAGCTAAATATTGCTTCTAGCAATAATTACTTAAGCCATAGGAAATGATAGTATTTTCATTTAGAGAAAAGTGTGTTTACATACAGATCTTGAGTTAATCTGTACTCCAGGACTTTTAAAGGTAGGTAGTCTGAAATTTTCAGCCCTGGCTGGAGGCCTAGGGACACCAGCACCATTTCCCTAAACCAAATCAGCTCTGTGTATGAAAAGACAGCATTTAACCTCGGCATGCTGCTTCTGCACAGCAAGCAGGATACAGTCGTCTATCCCGTACAGCTCATACACACTGACAAAAAGGCCACAGGTGTCACAGCCCCTTCCAGAAAAGGCCTTTGTATGTACTGACTCCACACTCTAAGAAAAAGAGTGGTTATAGATTTTGGGATTAAAACTATCATTTTAAGGCTTTTGAAAGGTTGGGAAGTTGAATTTCTTCTTAAACTACAGAGCCCATGCCGCATAAATGGCTCTAGGAGACTGGGAAAAGAGTCCATCCAATAATGTTTTCAGAGTGTCCCAGCCTCTGTGAGACACAGAAAAGGAGGACACAGCAGCAGTCCACAGTAAGAGCATGCAGGGTGGCTTTGGTGGGTACCACCTGCCATGCACCTCAATCTGATTTGCCTAAATGTGTTGACTTCGGGGCAGGCACGCTGGCTTGGACAATCCATTGCTACTCCTTTTCCCTCACAATGTGTACTCTCCAAAGATCCACATTTTATTATCGGACGGGAAACATGACCACAAAAGGTCTCTATAACAGTGAAGGATCAAGATCAGAGGCATGATGTAGGCAATTACACATTTGAAGCCACAGATAGGAGTTCACTGGTTTTAGTCTTGACATGTCAGATGAGCACCCTGTTTTCCAATCACAGAAAGATCAACCACCAAACAGCCAATGCAAGGACCAGGAGAAAAGACATCATGAAAGGAATACGAGGAGACGGGAAAGGACTAGAGTAGAGGAGGCACTTTTTGAGAGCCTTGTGTTCCTCAGGGATTGGAATAGAAACCTTGGGAGCAATCTCTTCATTTTCTTGCTGAGGCAAGGTTCTCTCAGTGGATCTCTCTGGCCTTTTAGTTTTCTCTTCACCCTGTACTAACAGAGCACGTTCCTGTGTCTGCTTTCACGGTAGAAGATCAAGAAAGACAGAGAAAGATGAACAAAATGACAGATGGAAAATGCTTAAAAGTGATACTTGGGGATGTGCAAAGGTGTGGAAAGGTCTTTTGGATGCTCTTGGTTTTAGCTTTTCTTTACTTTGGCAATTTACCTAGCAGTTTCTGTAACCCAGCAGGTTTAACTATGTAATTAAATTAAAATTTAGTGTTCTGAATAAACTGGCATTGGAAGACTTGAAAGTCCAGGCGATCGCTGGCTTCCCTTCATTCCATCACCTGTTCCTCAGTGAGGCTATTCACACATCATTTTTTTTTTTCACTTATGGATTCAGGTTGCTTTAAATTGCTTTAGTGCTGCAAATAATCACTGGATCAGGCAATGTCAAGAATGAAGCATTCTTGTCACGAGTAAAGTTACTTTTACTGACAAATAGAATGGCAGAATAGAAAGAGCAATTTTCCTATCTCTTCAGAAAGACTTTAAATGCAACAGCTCGGTATGAGAATTGGATTTTGCTCAGGGGACTAGAAGTAGTAAAGACTGCAAAATAAGAACAAAATGTATAAAAATTTATAATGTACCTCCAGGGTCTACCCTGGGGTGGGGACAGGGCAAAGAAAAACAAGAAAAGAAAGGAAAACACATTCCCACAAGACCTTGAGGGATTATACACTTAGTGAAAGATCCACCCCCAACTGGCCAACTGAGACTCTCTCCCTTGCATCTCTGCACTCTGCTCTCTGTGGTCAAGGCGAACAGTATCTATGAAAGGAAAAACTTGGCTCTGAGCTCTCTTAGTTGAGCCAGCCTTCTCTGGTCAGTTTGGAAGTTGAATACTGGTTCTTTGCACACCCCCAAGCGATATGTATCAGGGAGAAAGTAGCTAGGGGACTGGTCAGCAAAAAGAATAAAAGGAAAAGATAGGATGCAAAATTATAATGATTTTTAAATGAAGATAAGGTGGGAGAAGAAAGACAACATAAAAAGAATAGGGTATAATTAAATTCATTTTCTCTCTGAGTACATATTAACATCTTCATGCAGCTTTCCAAACAGCCATGCGCCGAAATAAGCAAATTGAAAACTGCAGATGCCGCTGCAGTGGGAGTGTGATGTGTTAGGCCAAAGGCTGTGGGTGAGGATTTACTAGTGTAGCAAAAGAAAAAACGTGTTCAGCCACTGTTGCTGAGTTGTGGGGTTCTCTGCTTAGAGCCATGACCAGAGCAAGTTTTAGTGAGCAGCACAGTCACAGCAGCAGCTTTACCTCTGGCCCACCAACCTTTCTTTCCGAGGGGAGGGTAGAAGTTTTCTTCACCTGGTCACACACAAATTATTAAAGTTCAGTTGCCTCGCAATGCAACGACAATGCTGCCCAAGGCAGGAGAGGTATCCCCAGAGAACAGACACGTTAGCCTAACCGTAAAAAGATAGGCCAAAAAGTAGAGCTGTCCCAGTGGAAAGACGAAGACAGTACAGTCACTTACTCCATTATTCATTCAGAGGGAATATATATGAGTGCATAAAGTTAAAATCATCTGAGCACCCCTCAGGGGTCGATTTGAGTTTATGATTTGAGTTTATGAGAAGTCCTTTCTTTAAAGTTCACAGAACGGCACTGCCATCCCCAAACCAGCCTTAGGATGATTTCGAAAGGGTTTCTATTTAAAGACATAAGCTATTTTCTGAAAATGGAGACCAATACGAATTTACCCAATAACATCCAAGACAGCATCAAGTTACCTTTCAAGCTACTTTCAGAGTCCAAAATAGAACTAGAAAAATATGCAGGTACAGTTTGTAGGTGGGAGAGGGTGTTAATAGATGAGACAGTAACAAGCCACTCATGTGTAGAACACCAGAGAAATAAGCAAGGGCATTTAAGATCATCCATTCTATAAACAGGCCCAACGAGACAAATGGCTTGTTCAGAGCATTTCATTAAGCTTTGATTGACTAGACCTTCTCAGTCAAATCAAACCACAACTATCCTTAGACCTTTCTGAGTCTTACTTCTGAGGACACATCAAATGAATTATCTGCCTTTCAAAGTGGTGGTCTTACCAGGAGGGGTTATTTTCCTAGTTTAAAGTACACGCTCTAGACTTAGAACACGAAACTAATGGCCATGTATGTCTGGGAACAGGCCTGTGAGGACAATGCATGGGAACAACTGTTTCCCACTACCCTAATGACTAGTCAGCTGCCTGTCACTGAGGTGTTCTCCCAACTCACTTGTGAAAGCGTTAGCTAATTTAATCTAAACTTGAAAAACACAAAAGGTTTTCTTGGAAGGATTTTTAGCCTCGTCTGTAGCTGCAGAAACTAAGTAATAAATGATATAACTGGATAGTTTACCAAGAATCCTGAAAAAAATTTAAACCCAATTTGTGTTTTGTTTTAGAAAAGAGTCTCACTATGTTATCCAGTTCTGCCTCAAAATCCTAAATTAGGCAATCCTTCTGCCTCAGCCTCATAAGGAGTGAGACACAGGGGCATGCCTGGTAAATCTCAGGTTTTATTGGGGATATTAGTTTGCTTTTCTCAACTAAAACTGCTATTGTTGGGGGGGCACAAAGTAAGCACACAATTAAAAAATACATAACCAGTCATTAAGTTATGGTGACTGTTCATATAAACGACATACTGGCTAGAGATAAAGACTTTAGATGTAAGTTTGACGAGACACCACCTTTAAACAGATTTATTCATTCTGAGGTAGGGTTTCCAAAGCAGGAAATAGTAACAATAATAGAGAACAGACCCTGAAAGGTACCTCTGAACGCTTCTGACCACTGTAACTGTCTCAGAATACAGCTGGTTGAAGGTTTGATGTTATGCAAGATAAATCATCAGTTGTTTTTGTGAAATTGAGTGTTCTACATTCTCTGGCTTTAGGGCCTCCTTTGTTTCTTATATAACTGTGAGCAATCATTCCAGACATTTCTAAGTTGTACAAATGTTCAAATAAAGTTTTTTAAAAAATGTACTCCCTTCCAATTGTGACCTAAGTTTAGCAAACTCTCTGGGCCTGGAAGGCAAATTTTGAATATAAACAAAGCTTTATTGGCATGAAGTCAATTTATAAACACAAACTAGCCAGAAGCAGGCAGCTTCAAGCAGTTCTCAGAGCCCAGACATCCACTAGTAATTCTAAAGGACTCCTACAATTGAACTGAGCTGTATACATGACCAGGAGTATTTGATTATTAATGTTTTATAGCAGCAACAAACTGCTAAGGCACCAAAGCTAAATTTCAGCTCTAAACTTTCAGACACAGAATATTAACATACATAATTAAAATACTTATTGCATTCAGCTTCACAGTCATGTGGACAAAGTACTTACTCCATCTCCAGTAGGGACTTGCCCATTGATGTTAAGAGTTCGGAAGGGTGAGTGTGTGGATAAGCGCTTGTCCCACTCGCTAGGTCGTGGTTCGGGTACCGATTCCATAAAGTTCTTTTTCAGCTCACTGATGCTGGCATGATGCTTTTTGATTTCTTCTTGACTCTTGTCTAAATCCTACAGTTGAAAGGACAAAGAGGTAAAACAATGAATAATTGGGACAAAAAACACACCAAGGGCAACCTATCAGAGACTGGGCACTAGTAGAAAACACCACATCCAAGCAGACATTACTGGCCTGTATTTTGCATTAGGATTGTAAATATACAACACTGTTTGCCTCTTTTCTTTTTCTTTTCTTTTCTTTCTTTCTTTCTTTTTTTTTTTAAGTGCTGTACTTGGAAGCAGTGAAGCATCACAATCCCACAGCTCTTGGAGGTTGAACTGCCCAAGAAGAGCTTGCTCCTTAATTACGTAACTCCTCTTCCACAAAGGATGCAAAACCAGATCTCCACCTCCTCATCCTGAAAAGGTAACCCCACAGTTCAATTAGCCTCAGCTTGATGAGAAGTGACTTAGGCTCAGCTCAGGCAGGATGGAGATAGCAACAGGGAAACAGATGAATGATGGACATGGTAAACGACCTTGACTTCTACTGCCTACCATCCTTGGTGCGCTGCAGCACGGCAGAGTCCCTTTCCGTCCACTGCAGTACTTTTGCTTCTCTATTACTAAGACTTTTTTTTTTGGTTCAAAAATTTATTACTAAAATTCCTAGTTCCAGCCTCCAAAGTCAATTGTTACTACCTCTAAAAAAATTAAACGACTTTAAAGATTTTTAAAAATTATGCATGTGTATGTATGTGTGCATGTGCAGGTCAGAGGACAACCATCAGGTATCACCCTCAGAAACACTGTCCACCTCTCTTGAGGCAGGCTCTCTCATTGGCCTGGAGCTTACCAAGAGTAAGGCTGGCCGGCCACCAGGTTCCAGGGATGCTCCTGTGTTCATTCCCCCAGCGCTGGGATTACAAGTATGTACCACCAGCCCAGCACTTTTACATGAGTTAAGGGTATTGCACTTGGGTCCTCACACTTTACAATTATATACATTTCTTTTTCAGTATTTTCCCTACAATATAAAATCTTATGGTTTCTCAGTTTCACTTCTCTTAATACAATTCAAAATAGGGACTTACTGGGGCTGGGGGATGTGGTTCAGTGAGAGTGCTTGTTAGCACTCATATAGCCCTAGGTTTGACCGTCAACACCACCCACAAAAGAACTTCCAAAGACAGTCAATAGAGTCTCATATCTCTCCTTGATAATTGTTCCAGCGTTTGAATACTGGACAATTAGAGGTAGATGAAAAGTTCTTTAAGGTAACAGTCTAAGGAGAGATGATCAAAACTAAGGCTAATAAATCATAGGCTAAGACATTCAGTTTTTTTGTTGTTAAAAAGAGATACATGTTTTTTTTTTTTTTTATGAAGGACATCAGACGAAAAGCAGTCTGATAAATTTAACTTGAAAACAAAGACTCAAATGTTCTTTGTCTAACAATACACACACACACACACACACACACACACACAGAGAGAGAAAACCTCAAAAGTTTGAGTTTCAGGTCACAATAGCTGGAGCCTGAAGATATAAAACAATCTTGTGTTTATTTCCCACCAGGGCAACATTGTATCTAAGAAAAGCATGATGCTAAACAGACCTCCCCACACGTGTGTGAACTTTGGGATTCATCTATTTTTGGCGTTGTGGGAAATAATTTCATTTTGGAAAACAAAAATAAAAACAAAATAAAATGGAATTTTTTTTGGATCAAAATGTGTTTACAAGTTTTTTTTTCTGTAGGCAAGAAAGATCTTAACTAAATAAAACTTTCTTCAAGTCACTATCAAGGAGAAAACAATAGAAAACCCAGGGACTCACGTGACATCTGGACCCTGGGGCTGCTCCTTCCAAAACTCATGAACTAGCCTCTTTTCTTTCCGTTTTTGTAGGACTGACCCATGTGTATTTGCTTTGAGAGCAGAGAGAAAACTAACCCCAAAAGTAACTGCAGCTCCCCACAAAGAGCATTGCTTGCTCAATAAGAAGAAATGTGAGTGTATCTCAGGAACATGAGCTTCCCTGGGGGGATGCCTGTCATAGCTGAGAGCAAGGAGGGTCGTTACCAGCTGAAGAAAAGCATGTACAAGCTCTTGGGCTGAGCAACTGAGACCCATCAGGCTTATGAGAGTGTGACCCAGGTCCTGACTGATGTTAAATCTGTTTTGGCCAAGAACAACTGAACACATTTATGATGTTTAAAAGTACAAACAAGGCAAAACAAAAACAACGAAGAGATGCCATGACAAATATAATTCTGACCCAGCCTGAGCTGAGGCTGCTGATTTGTAGCTCTTCTTGCCTAGCTTCTGATTGGTTTGGAACCTGAGAAAAATACATTTTTCAATAAAACTGATAGTTTCTGAGGGAGCTTTCTCCATCCTTCTTAGCTGGCTTTGTTGGAAACCTGTGGGGGCACAGAATAAAATTAAGATCTCAAAGGGACCTGTTCCAAATAGAATTTGTCATAGACAGTTGCTACAGGTTCTCTCTGGGAGCTGGAGGAGGAGGCGGCAGATCTAAAAATGAACTCGACCTTATTTGTGCCAGAACAAAGCATTAGTGGGGGTGTGATAAGAGAAGGAGGGAAGGGATGCTTAAAAAAAAAAAAGAAAGAAAGAAAAGAAAAAACCTGCCAGAGCGACAGATAACTTAAGAGAAGTTCCTTGGGGGCACTTTTTACAAAAACTAAGGAATGACAGTCAAATTATGTCAGGTTATGTTCAGTCAGGTTAGATAATTTTTGAGGGCTATCATCTTGTGATTTTAGCAGCAATAAAACCAAACACTTTGTTAAATGTAAAATGTTCTCAAAAAGCAGTTAGTAGTTTTAAATTCCAAACACACACTTATTAAGAAATCTCCTCCCAGGGCTCTCAGAAAAAAACACAGCATAACAGGAATTTTTTGAGTCTCAGAAGCCACAACACACCTCGTGGAACACATGACAAATATATGATTGGCACAGCAGGTTCAGGGAATGTGCATTTAGAGTGGGGAGGTGTCACACCAAGAAGTAGTGATCACTGGCATGGTTTGTCCTTCCTAATCTCCAAAGACAAGACCATGCAGGCCTCAGATATGGGCTAAGACAGAGACGTCCCGTTTCCAAGTTTGAAATACTCAAGAGTCTGGTCTTAGAAATATTTTGTTATATGAGACAAATATATGTAAAGCACTTGGCATTGTGTCTATCATTCAATATGCAATTAATGAAGGCCATCCATAATTTTTTATTATTTACATTAAAGTACCTTATATAAGTACCTTATATAGCAGATACTCGAAATATAGTTATCAACAAAAAAATGAAAAAAATGAAATGAGATTAAATAATCTTTATAGGCCAATCAGTAACGACAAATATATATATACATACACATATATATGTATATATGTATATATATATATGCAAAATTTGGCCTTTTTGTTGATTTTTTGTTTTGTTTTGTTTTTGTTGTGAGACTAGGTCTTATGTAGCCCAAACTGGCCTTAAAATATAAAGCTGAGAATGACCTTGACTCCCTGATCTTCCTGTCTCAGCCTCCCAGGTGTGGGGATTAAAGATGTCCCACTGTGCCTGACAAGAGCTCCATTTTTTAAAGTTTCTTCAACCTCTCAGATTGTATATATTGAATACACGGCTCTTCTTTCAGGTCTCAATCAATACTATCTCATGGATACATCAGCGCACACCTGCAATGCCTTCAAGAGGCCAAGGCAAGAAGGCTATTGAACAGGTTACCTTCATAGAGCCCTGGCCTACTCTAGAGCAGACCGCCTGGAGCAAAGCACAGTGTTACCTCTCACAGTCTTCCTTCACAGCTGCACTGTGGCATTGCTCTTCACTCAGTTTTAATCCTCCCCTCAGCTCCCCACTCTGGAAGCTTCCTGCAAGCAGAAACCATGTCTGCTGTTCCCTTCACAGGGAAGTTCAATCCCTGTGAGGAAAGAGTTTATATTCATTTCTTTAGGTTCTGCCTTGAGTTGTTATAGTACATAGTCTTCAATTTCTATACAGGAGTCTGCCTTTCTTTCATAGAGACTAACTCCAATTTCCTTAATTTTTCTCATGGAGTTCTTCTAATCTCCAAATTGGTTTTACATTTCACATCCAGCATATAGCTCCAGACTAGATAAAGTATACAAACTGAGGCAAAAAAATCTGGCCACTGCTGAATGTAATAGGAAAAGAACCTTAGGACTCCTATATGCTACTCTTTCTGAGAAGAAAACTGTCATTAAAAATCATAAAACTCGCCGGGCGGTGGTGGCGCACGTCTTTAATCCCAGCACTCGGGAGGCAGAGCCAGGCGGATCTCTGTGAGTTCGAGGCCAGCCTGGACTACAGAGTGAGTTCCAGGAAAGGCGCAAAGCTACACAGAGAAACCCTGTCTCGAAAAACCAAAAAAAAAAAAAAAATCAATCATAAAACTCCTATGTCAAATCCCAGCTTTACCAACTTACCAGCTCTCTGGCCATGGAGAAAGTACTGACATTTCCTGACTTCAATGTTTTCATTAAAAAAAAAAAAAAAAACACACCACTCACAAGCTTGCTTTTATGGTTAAGCCTACAGTAACCACCCTCAAATGCTGGGCTTGCTTCTTTCTTGTTTCTTCCTTTTCCTTCCAACTTTCTTTAGCAATGTTTTGCTATCTCCAATGGGTAAGCCCTTATCAATCGTGACCACTTTGCCTCTTTTGTTGATACTCTTCTCAGTTCAGGAAAAAAGGAAGAAGAGTGCAAATTTGTTTCTTGGGACATTGAGAGATTATACTCTTGGAAAATTCAAGAAACTTGATATTTGAATGTTCTGAAAGGGGGTAAAACAGCAGAACCATGACAGGGAGAGACAGTTCCAATCATATATTTCTCTAGATAGTATGAGAGATGAAACTCTAAGTTAGGAGAGATGATTGCGTATCTTCATGTTTACCGACATGCAAAAGCACTTTAAACCTAAAAATCTCACATGCAGTGTCATGCAAAACCAAACGCAGCATAGGATGAAGGGGATCAGCAAAGACTGCAGAAGGTTCCAGGCAACCAACTGAAATAAGCTTCAAGTTCATACAAACCTCCAACATTAAATTGCTATGTCTGATATAAATGTTTTCACCATCTAGTCTCTCTCTCTTTTTCTGTGAAAATGAAAGGGGGAAAAACAGAAGCATAAAAAATTAAAATGTTGTTCTTGCGGGGGAACGAACTGCAAATTGGCAAACAAACAAACAAAAAAACCAGTTAAAAGTAAATGTCTGCAATGCAGCATATGCCAACATGAAATGGTCACAGAACTACAAGGACACACAGAGAGCATGGTTACCAGAAAAGAATGGATGACCTTGTTTGCAAACAATGGAAAGCTGTGATGATGTTATTTAAATAGACAGTGCTCCTGGCTTCATAGCTTCTAACATAATAAGCTGTTTTATGTTTGTTTTTGAAATTGAGCTATTTGAATATTACCCATATACATATGATATATATATACACACATATATATCAAAAGCTTTGAACACCATGTATCATGGAGTGGAGAAATGCTGTAAAAAAAAAAAAACTTAGCTTTTTGGAGAGTTTTATACTTATGAATACTGCAATATCTGGATCTCTACAGTGTTCTGTATTTAATCAGGTAACAAGTATATCCAGTAAGAACAGGTTCATCCCACTCTGAGGTGGGAAATAAACACGCAGCAGTTAAACTCACCCTGTTAATTCTGGAAGTTGCTGCTATGATTGCTTTAGTGATAAATGTATATAAAATGATAATGGGTCTAATAGTATGATGCCATTGGGAAAGTTCCTGTAAAGTCTGAACATGAAAGGTAGGTCTGCCCCCTTCACAATATTAAGATACTTCTCTGCTGAAAGCTTACTTTGATAAAGCCTGTCAATAAACAGTCCAAGGTTCTAATGTCTTTGTGTGCATATACGTGTGTGTAAATGCACATCACAACTCCACTGTTTGAAGGTTCCCCACATATCGAAGTAATTCCTGGTGGAGAAAACTCAAGGGCTGGACCACTGTCTTTTTAACACACTAATCAGCACGGGTGAAATGATGGCGTAGTAGTGGGAAAGCAGAAAATGGCTAACCTTCCTCATTCTTATCAGATCTTCAGGCTTTTCTGCAAGCTTCTGTTTTGCCACAATTCAATAAAGAAAAAAAAATAAAATAAAATATTGGCTCATTGAAGTTTGCTTGAACCTTTTATTTATTTTTAAAGAGGAATGGGAGAGAATCAAAAATTGAGGGGTAGAAGGGGAAAGGGGCAAGTGGCCTGTTGGCACAAACCTGTGTTTGGTCACCATTTGAGGTAGGTACTGTGACCTCGGTGTGGGGTTTTTCCACCTACATTTAAGAAATAAAATAGTTAAACGGTTTAGGTTAGCAGCTTCCGTGAATAGCAAACAGCTTCATGAAGCTGGGGGTGAAGTACACTGAAGAAGGACCACCACAGCAGGAAGCTTTACTCCCAGTGCGGACTGTTAGCTCACCATCACAGTTTCAAGGCTGAAGAGGGAATATGGATAGCCAAATTACCAAAAAGGAAAGCTGAGTTAATCATTCTACTGATGAAAAAACATTTTAATACTTATTTACTAAAAAAAAGTACCCACTAAAGCAATAATCTAGCCTTAATACTAAGCCATATGCTCTTGTTTATGACCTAGAAGTATTCTGATGAGAGAGAGAGCGTGGAGGTCAGAAGACAATCTCAGGTGTCAGTTTGCACCTTCTACCTTGCTTAAGACAGGGTTTCTCTTGTCCACTGAGATGTATGTCATATTTTCCTGATTCTACCTCCCTTCTCTCAGTAGGGGTGGATTGAGATTCCAGACACAAGTGTTACTGCATCTGGCTTTTTGTGAGGGTTCTGAGGATTTGAACTCAAGCAAACACTTGATCCACTGAGTCATCTTCCCAGCCCTAGGAGTACTTAAATCATATTTAAGAACAGATTTATAAGTAGAGATATAAATGTGCAATATACATGATAGAAATAGTTTTTATAGTTAAAACACATATAATAAAGCATGTAAGGCACCAAACAGGTAAATACAAAGGAGCCTATTAGTTGTTCAATACATTTAAGGAGATGATTTTACTCTTCACTTTATCGAAAAAGAACATATCAAAATAAATTACACACAAATTGTAACTGATAGATGCAACTACTTCCACGTTGGCTGCAGCATCCAACATTCCAGTCTCCTCTCTAGGAAGCTGGAACCACAGCTTGGCAGACGGGCAAGATTTATGCTTAGTAGTAGCAGAGGAATACTATCCTAGGGATGCCTGTGTATCTTTGGAGTACCTCTAAAAATAACCATCTTACATGCAGAAACTGGAGTAATTATTCAAAAACCCGATTATGATGAGGAAACACAATGGAGTGAGCGCTGCATGCGGTAGCAGCTATTTCAAATTTAGAAACCGAATTGTCTTTTCTAAGGGTTAAATCAGTTTTGTTTTATTACTCAATTTTTATAGAACCTCATCAACTTGTGATTTTTGACATATTCTTTTAACAAAGCAGCATTGCTCTGGAGAACAATGTCACTGTGCTATTTCCCCTAGGTTGAATATAAAAACCATTAGGTAATATCAGACTTTGCTAAACCGCCAAACATATACGCACATCCAACCATGACACTTTCGTTTGTTTGTTTTTCAAGACAGGATTTCTCTGTGAAACAGTTCGGGCTGTCCCGGAACTCACTCTGTAGACCAGGCTGGCCTTGAACTCACAGAGATCCGCCTGCCTCTGCCTCCCAAGTGCTGGGATTAAAGGCGCACGCCACCATCGCCTGGCCCAACCATTACACTTTTAACTACCAGGAGTAATTAACAATTGGGTCATTCTGCTCTAGATCCCAGGGAACAAGTTAATTCACTTGTCTGAGCTTAACTTTTCTTAAGTAATAAAATAAAGAAAATGTCTGTTTTTGGTTGGTTTGTTTGTTTTTGAGACAGAGTTTCACTGTGTAGCCTGGGCTGGCATCCAACTCCATTTCCCAATATCTGGAATTACAGACATGTGCCACCATTCTCAAATTAAAACAGACATAATGCCTTCATAGAAATATATATACTCCGTAAATACTAGTTTAAAATTATTTCATAAAGCTTAAGTTCCTTGTTTAAACAATAACGTCCTTCTGGGTCCTTAGTAATCTAGCAGCAGAAAATGGAGAGCCACCACTTCAGTTTAAGAATTAAAGTAAAAAAGAAGGGAGCAGTGGCACATACCTATAGACCCAGCTACTAGGGAGAACAAGGCAGGAGGATTTTGTGAGTGCAGGAGTTCAAGGCTAGCCTGGGAAACATAGAAAACCCATTTCATTCTGTCAAAGCTCCAAGAGCCAAAGGAACCTATTTGTGAAGTACCTGCATGTTTTATGGGCAAAAGGAGAACTAGTGAGACAGCAGAAGATCAGAGGCATCAGCCATTCAGGAAGACGTAACAGTTTCAACAGCCAACACAGTCGGAAGTGCTAGCTGATATATTCCAACATTAAAAACTAAGCAGGTATTCAAAGGCCACACAGAGCCTGAAGACTAATGTCATGGACACCAGGCTGGTTACAAAAATCAAACACCTACCATTCATTTACTCAAAGGCAGAGAATCTGTATGTACTATTTAACAGTTGTTTTTTTTTTTTTTAAATAACAGCTGTCCACTGTCCTATGTTAAACCAGATATCGGTCTGGCTCCAAAAAAACCAGGCCTGATCTGCATGCTATCTGTATGCAAAAGAGAAGGTGCTTTTCCTAAGGCCTTAACAAAAAGGTCGTTTTTTGTTTGTTTGTTTGTTTTTTCCGTTGTTGTTTGTTTTTTGAGACAGGGTTTCTCTGTGTAAGAGCTCTGGCTGCCCTGTCTCGGAACTCCCTCTGTAGACCAAGCTGGCCTCGAGCCTGCCTCTGTCTCCTGAGTGCTGGGATTAAAGGTGTGCGCCACCACTGCCAGGCAGTGAAAATATCATTTTTATGAAGGCCATTTCTCATAGTCTCTTCACAAGTGAGACCTGCATCTACTTAAACAGACCTAAGCTAGCACTGTGTAGACGTCATTTTAAAAGCTTGTACATATAAAAAAATGAGCAGCCCAGTTATGATTTCTGGGAGATTCGCTAATTAACTGGTTAACTTTTCAGCTCAGTGCAGTGACTATGGGTATACTCAACTCAGCAGCATAACTTCTCCCACACAACAGATCTTCCCCGTATCTAGCTGTGTGCTTTCTAAAAAAACTGGGCTGGAGAGACGGCTCAGCAGTTAACAGCACTGGCTGCCCTTTCAGAGGACCTGGGTTTGATTCTCAGCACCTATATGGTGGCTCACACTGTGACTCTAGTTCCAGGGGATCCATGCCTTCTTCTGACCTCTGAGGGCACAAGACATGCACATGGTACACAGACATAAATTCAAGCAAAACATTCATACACATAAAATAAAAAAGAATCCTAAAAAATTTAGAAAAGATTTAAATAGCTATATAAATGTGCTTTATGCAGTATCTATTCTTTGGAAATCAAATTCTACAAAAACATACAAGAGGTTAACGAGAGATGATTTCTTTTGGAAACAATGAGAAAAGGCAACTATGATGGGAATCTGTAAAATTCTGTTGCTCTGAAAACATCTGTAACTCAGCACGCACACTAGCTGACGTCAGGTTTCTAAGACATACCTTCCACGCTTCTGTGGGCTCAGGCTCAGCCTGCTCAGACGGCTCTTCTTCCCCCTTCACTTCAGCCTTCGCAGCCTCCTTCGGGGTCTTTTTGACGCCCGGCCCTTCTGTGACCTGACTCTGAGCAATGGCTGGTGCAGACGTGGGCCGAGGACTTCGGTCTGTGGACTCAGCAGCTGCTGCTATGTGAGGAAAAGGAGATGGAAGACTAGGTGAAGGCAAGTGCCACTGTTCTGACCTTACGTCACAGAGTGACGCTGTGAATCCTGTATCTATCCTACAGAAGGCAAATACAAATCATTAATGCTTTTTGAGGTAGCTTCTGGCAACAAGACAAAGGCATCCTCAACAGAGAAACTAGAACATCCTAATGTCTGTCTCATAAATGCTGAATTTGGGAGAAGACTGAAAAAAGAAATCAAGGGTTGGGGATTTAGCTCAGTGGTCCTGGGTTTGGTCCTCAGCTTCAGAAAAGAAAAAAATAAAAAATAAAAGTGTGGGCCACTGTGCCCAGAAAAAAAAAAAAAGAAATCAAAACCATTTAATTTATAATCTGTTAGTTAAAAAACAAACTTACAATGAAGGGTAGATTCAGGATGGCTCTCCCAATAAGCCTTTTTGAATTAAGTATCTGTTTATTTTTAGATGGTTTCAGGAACCTAAACATCTAATTTAAGGGGGAAAATGAAGTCTGTTATTTTTGTTTCGTTGTTTTTTGTGAAGTCTTCTGATAGACAGGCACTACTACTGTTTTATGTGTGTGAAGGCAAATCTTTGAGCCAGACATTCTCCTTTAATAAATCATCTGATTAACATTAATTCAAAACTTCTTTCATCCAAAAACAAAGCATCAACTATTTGAGCCCCTCCCCACCTTACCAATGTCTTCCAGCCTGTTCTCTATAGTACTTAAAACACTGGCTCTCAACCAGGGCTTATTTTTCCCCCAGGACACTTCTGACAATGTCTGGAGATGTTTCTGGTTGTCACAACTGGGGTGGAGAGAGAAAGGCGGTGCTGACATCTAGTGCATAGAGGCAAAGGTGGCTGAGGCTGAGAAACACTAGTTAGCAGAGACACCTGCCTAGACCACTTCAGAGAGAATCCACAATACAGGCTGACAATAAAAACCTCTGCACATAATTAATTGCTGCTTGGGTTTGAACTATTTGGCATCTATACTTTAGGTAATTTAGTTCAAAATAGGGATTGAAGCTATAGCTCAGTGACAGACTGCTTGCCTAGCAAGCAGCAGGCCCTGGTTACCCCCAAAATCACAAAATAAAACAAGAAACAGTCATTTTTTTCAGTTTTTAATCTTCATTCTTTTCTTTTAGGGTTTAAAAGAAAATGCCCACACATTTTGTAATAAACCTTACTAACTAGACACTGTCTAAGAAAGTAAGTTTTTTTAAAAATGTGATTTAACTTTTTTTTGTTTGAGGGTCTTCTCTACATAGCCCTGGCTGTTCTAGAACTCAGTATGCAGACCAGGCTGGCCTTGAACTCTCAGAGCTCTGTCTGCCTCTGCCTCCTGAGTGCTGGGATTAAAGGTGTGCACTATCACATCCAGCTTTAATATTTCATTTTAACATTGTATTTAATGTCTATTACCAGTGTGTCTCTGTGTGGAGGTCAGAAAATAACCCATGGGCAATTGATTCTTTCCTTCCACTTGGGATCAGGGATTGAACTCAGGTTCTCAGGCTTGCATACCAAGTGCTTTTACCCACTGAGCCATCTCAGCAGCTCTGACTTAATATTTCAGATAAAGGACCATCATCCTTTCTTATACTGAGACTTTTAGTTTTAATACTCTTTGATGGAAACCTCACAATTTTATTATGTACTTTCTTTCCTCCTCAGACTACTGAACATAATTTATTCTGACACATTTAGATTTATAAACTTTAAAAATGAAGCAAAACAAAGGAATTCTTTAAGCTAGAACAAATTGAAAAATGGCAAGTTACACCTATCTTATACATATGACAAAGAGAGAAATGCTTATTATCCTGAATGATCTCCAGAGAAGGAATTTCTCAGAGGCTGCCTAGCAGAAGAACCGCAGAAACACAGAGCCTATTTCATCTCGAAGTGACAGATCTGTGGCCGCCTGCAAGTCCCCGTTGCTAATGGGTGCTCTCAGCTAGTCAATGCAAGAGTGGCAGATGGCAAAGCAAGCCTAACAAAACAAGGGAAATGACAAAATATTTCTCTCACAGTTGTGTTCAAGCCTCATATTACATGTGTATTCACACCTCCTCTCAAAGAATTGATTCAACTCTGCCTGGAATCACAGAAACATAGCCCTGGCTTTCAACACGTGCTATTTTGCCATATGAATTTGGTTCTAATCCAACACTAATACTGCAGAGCCAAATGATGTATGTCTCCAGCATTCCTACTGTGTATGGGAAAGTAGACACAAATAGAAAAACTAATGGGTAGACACAGAGGTGGCAAGAGTTCAGAAACTGGAAAACACCAGTTGCAGTGAACATCCCTCACTAAGAAAACCAATAAGAAACAGGCAAGATCCGAACCCTGAACATCACATGTGAAGCTCAGCCACACACAGTGGTGCTAGGAAAAGAGACTTGAGTTTCCTCATCTCTAGAATGTGAACAATACTAACTATAGAGGAGAGCTGGGGAAAGAATACTCAACAGATAGAAAAATATTTAATGAACTCTAAATTTCAATAACTTTGATCATACTTCAGTCCTTGTATTTATCTTTTATAGGCTAATATTATCTTAAGAATATGTTGGGCAAAAATTATACACACAGCAGCATATAAGCCAAATGAAGGATACCACTTAGGAGCCCTGGAGAAAGGCAAATTTTCTTCATTTTTGCAGTAAGGAGACTGCAAACTATAGATCACAATAAATATGGTAGGGTTGGTTTAAAAAAAAAAACATAGCTTTATTGGGATATAATTTACATACTGTACAATTTGCTCATTTAAAGTATAATTAAACATTTATTAGTATGTTAGTGATTTGTTTTTAAGATGCTTTGGCCTGGGCTGGGGAGGTGACTCAGCTGGTAACGTGCTCGTGGTGCACCCGAGTTCAGATCCTCAGCACCCTGCACCAGCTAAGTCACATCTGTGAACTCAGTCCTGGGTGGGGGAGCAGATCCTGGAGTTCACTAACCAGCCAACCTACCAAACTGGTAAGCTCCAGGTTCAGTGAGTGACTCTGTCTCAAAATATAGGTGGAATGTGGTCATGGGAGGCACTTGATGTCAACCTCTGGCCTCGATGTGCACTGTACAACATACCCACTGTAGCACTCACTCATGCGCGAGCACACTTTAATTCAGGAACAGAACATAGCTCAATGGCAGAGCACTTGCCTGGCATGCCCAAGGTCCTGGGTTTGATCCTTTGCACCAAGAAAAAGAAAAATGATAACTGTTTTTAGCATTATTATTTCATTTGTTGGCTATTAAGGATTCTGAAGTCTGTATCAAGAACACTTAACTTTAAAAAGTCAATGTCAGACTGGAGAGATGGTTCAGTGGTTAGGAGCTCTGGCTGTTCTTCCAAGGGACCTGGGTTCAATTCCCAGAACCCACATGACAACTCACAACGGTCTGTAACTCCAGTTCCAGGGGATCTGACACCCTCACACAGACAACACGCGGCAGAACACCAATGTACATAAAATAAAAATAAATAAATCATTTAAAAATTTTTTAAAAAGTCAGTGCCTTCCACTTCTGAAGGGTCTGCTCAAAGTGCTGGTGCTGACAACTCACAGAACCACTGATTTCAGTTACCATGCCACTGCTGGCTGACAAGAACAGACGCAGACTTGAAAGAGGTGCTGTTATTTTCTAATTATGTGTATTGATGTGTGTGTGTGTGTGTGTGTGGTGGGGTGTGTGCACATGAGTGCAGATACCTGCAGAGTCCAGAAGAAGGTTTGGAATCCCCCGGAGCTAGAGTTACAGGCAGTTGTAAGCTGCCTGATGTGGGTGCTGGAAACTGAACTTAGATTTTCTGCAATAGTACTACATGCTCTTAACTGCCAAGACATCTCTCCAGCCCTAATTTTTTGTTTTGTTTTGTTTTGGGGACAGGATTTCTCTGTATAACAGCCCTGGCTTCTGTTTTTCCATTGGCAGAACGGCTGCACCTGAATCTACTGCTATTTCAGCCAGTAACTACGGCTCTGCAGTTATGGCCTGCTTCTCAGGCAGAGGTCCAGCAGGACTTTTACATCCCACTGGATCCGCCTCCTGCTGCTGCCACCAAATGCAGTGTTTGACTAAATCTCTATCATTCTATTTATCAATGAGACTCGGGAGTCAGAGGCTGGGGTGGAAACCTGCTAGCTCAGAGAGGTTGAGGAACAACTAGCTGATGTTCCCTCTTTGCAGCGTCTCAAAAAGAGAGCATCCTTCTCCGCCAAACCAAAAAAGCCTGCCATATTCAAAGTCCCTCCCTACTACTTCCTCTGCGACTCTCTATTCTCCCAGACTCCCTCTGGTCTTTATGATTCCTTTTTGTCAAGTAGTTACTGGTTCCACTTCCTGATCCAAGTTTGATTTTATTTAATTAATGTAAACACACACTAGGGGTTCACAGTGTGATGGAATATCCTGCAACATTCCCCCCTTTTATCTAGATAAAAAGGTAAGGTTTTAACTCTTAATGCAGTAAAACTATATACAATAAAAACAATTACCAGGTAAGAATTACATTCACAATATCTAGTCCATTTGTATTTGGCAAATTCAGAGAAAGTATTCTATTATCTATCCTATCTTGGTGAGTCCAAAATTTTATACCTCTAAACCACTTTCTATCATAACTTGTACTACCAACCTAAAAATATCTTTTTAGACCTTAAAACATTTTCTTAGATAAACAACTTAAGCTTTTATGTTTCTCAACCTTATAAACTTTACATCTCTTTTGTAAGTCTCCTGGCTGTCCTAGAACTTACTCTGTAGACCAGGCTGGCTTCAAACTCAGGGATCCAGCTGCCTCTGCCTCCAAGTGCTGGGATTAAAGGTGTGTGTGCACCACCATCACCTGTCCCTAACTATTTTTTAAAGGGAAGTGGGGGGCTGGGAAAATGGTTTGGTGTGTAAATAGCTTGCTGCACAAATGTGAAGACTTGAGTTCAAATTCCTAGAATCTACATGAAGTTGTGCACAACAGTGTGCACCTGTAATCTCTGTGCTCTCAGGAAACAGACAGAATCCCTAGCAGCTCATGTGCCAGCTGGCCTGCTATACACAGTAACAATCTTCTTGTGTCTACACTCACGTTGTTGCATAAGCACATCCACACCCACACGCACCCCCACCCCAATAATAACAGAAGTCAAAACAAAGTAAAAGGAGAGTAAACCCAATAGGAAAAGACTTTAACTGCTTAGAGCAGTGGTTCTCAACCTGTGGGCCCTGACCTTTGACAAACTTCTGTCTCCAACACTATTTATGTTACAATTCATAACAGTAGCAAAATTACAGTTAGGAAGTAGTGTGAGGAAATGTACTAAAGGGTCGCAGAAGGTTGAGAACCACTGGCTTAGAGTAATATCTAGAATATTAAGTACTCAATGAATATTAATTATTAGCAACTTTCATTCTCTCCTTTCTACATAAAAATAGTGAAAGGAGTAAAAAGCACAGTTGGGGCTAGAGGAACAGCTCAGCCTAGTTTTGTTCCCATCACCCACACCGGGCAGCTCACCACTACCTCTAACTCCAGATACAGAGGCTCTAATGCCCTCTTCTGACATCCCAGGGCACCCACACTCATGGTTCCATAACCACACACAAACACACATGTGGTTGATATACTGTGCACCCCAATAAACTTATCTGGGGGTCAGAGAACAGCATAAGCCACATCCAACCTCACCTTGCCAACTTCTCAGCTGATCTTGTTTCTTCAAACTGGAAGCCTCTGAGTCCTCATCCAAAGAGATCTCAGCTGAACTGCTGCTAAAAGCCTAAAAGCTTAAAAAGCCTCTAATTCCTGGTTTTCACACCTTATATACCTTTCTGTTTCTTGCCATCACTTCCTGGGATTAAAGGTGTATGTCACCATGCCTGGCTGTTTCCTAGTGTGGCCTTGAACACACAGAGATCCTGCCTGCTAAGGGATTAAGAGTGTGTGCTGCCTGACTTCTTGCTTACTTAAAATGGCTGGCTTTTTCTCCCTGATCTCCAGGCAAGCTTTATTTATTAACGCACAATTAAAATATCACCACATTTCAGCACAAATATCACCACACACACCTACATATACTTAAAAATAAAATAAATCTTATTTTTAAAGCACACATCACAGAGGACAGTCCTGGCTTCTGTTTCTAGTTCTAAATAGCTTTCTGACTTTGGTAAAGTGCTTAAATTCTAAAGCTAAGTAAGAATGATAAACATCAGTAGACAACCATCTGAAGAAATGAGAAAAAAAATGTTTCAATAAAAATGTAAAGAAAAGTTGTGGCACAGTGGGACGCACATCTTTAATCCCAGCACTCCAGAGGCAGAGGTAGGAGGATCTCAGAGTTTGAGGCAGCCTGGTCTACAAAGCAAGTTCCAGGACAGCTAGGGCTACACAGAGAAACCCTGTCTTGAAAAACAAAAAGAAAAAAAGTAAAGATATGAATTGGGATAGCTTAAAATAAAATACATAACAGGAAAAAAAAAACCTTTAAAGTTGGGTCTAGCTAAGTGATATAGCATTTGACTTCAGAAAAATCTAGGTAATCAATACATATGGTTTCTGTAAATAAAGCTTTATAATTTGTTTAACTTACCAAAGACCATTAACACTTGAATTTTAAATTTTGACCATGTAAAAGAAATGGTACATCAGGCCCAGTGTCTATACAGCCCTGAAATGCCCCGTAGAGGGAAGGCAGGTTACATGGTGTCAGACAGACCTGGGTTTTTGTCCATACTCTTTGCATGTTACTATTTGTGATGTCTCAGCAAGCCACAGAGACTTTCCAACATCGTTTTCTTTTCTTTTCTTTTTTCTTTTTTTTGGTTTTTCGAGACAGGGTTTCTCTGTGTAGCTTTGCGCCTTTCCTGGAACTCGCTTTGTAGCCCAGGCTGGCCTTGAACTCACAGAGATCTGCCTGCCTCTGCCTCCCAAGTGCTGGGATTAAAGGCATGCACCACCGCCGCCCGGCCACCATCAGTTTTCATAGATGAAAAACAGCTTTAAAATCTAGCTCCTCACATGGAAGTTCAAGTGGAGGTCAGGGTCTTGCTTGGTAAGGAACAAGCTCTCTAGTAGTATCCCATGAATACAGCAAAGATATGGAGGTTGAGTGCTAACACAAAACAGAAACCTTGCTTCTCAATATCCCAGACTGCTCCCTTCTGGGGTCTCTCCTTCCACTAAAGGATCAAACCTCGGAATAACACTTGATTTTCTTTTCCTTGCCATTTCCAATACTTAATTGATTAGCAGTGCCGCCAGCTCTACTGCCAAATGAATTCCTAACTGCTTTCCTGAGTCGTGGACAATACTTGAGCAAGCAGTCATCGTCTCACCAACGCCCCTCTCCCTGTGTTTACTAGAATTTACATCTGTGCTGTCCAGACAACTGTTACATCCAGTTTTGGTTTTGCTTTTTTTCTCAGATGGAAAGCTTAGCTCCTCCGCAGCAGCCACATTTCAGTTCCTTAACCACACAGTGAACCTGAATCAACATCACATGTTCCCATTGGCACAGAAAGTTCTATGGGACGGACAAAGCTCATTCCTCCCTTCAGGAGTATGCACTTGCTACTCCTTCATCTGGAGTGTTCCATCTGGATGTGGGGATTGCTAGTTACTTCTCACAGTTCAGGTCTCAACTAAATGACATCTTCTGGGGAACCTTCTGAATTTAACCGGTTACCTCATCTGAGACAGCTCCTCCATCTCCCCACTCGGGGACATTTTGCACCTCATTTTTCCCATTTTATCTTCTTCATAGCATTCATGACTACCTGAAGTTACTTTGTTTTGTTTCTATTTCTACCTATGGAATGAAAACTCCATGCAGAGAAAGGCCATGTTTGATTCCCACAGCAGTATCTCCAGGGAACACCAGGCACATAGGAAATGCAAAACCAGTGTCTGAACAAAGTAAAAAAATGAGTTAAATACTTAGATAAGTCTATTGATATTCGTCCCTTGCTGCCCTGCAGTGAAACTTCACTTCTCATTTTCTTAAGATGGTTTTCTTAACTCTGCTGTTGAGTTTTTTTGTTTGTATGTCTGAGACAAGGTCTCCCTATGTGGCCTTGGCTGGCCTGGAACTCGCTGTGTGGAACAGGCTGGCATGAGATCCACCTGCTTCTGCCTCTGAGTGCTGGGAGTGTCAGGGCTGAAGGCATGCGACACCCCAGCCTGGTTCTCTTTGGTCTGAAGCAGACAGTAGCATCACCTTCACTTTACCACTGAGGCTCTTTGTAAATCGGAACCATACTTCCCAGGAGGGCACTGTGGTACCTTTGTAACCCCAGCACTCAGGAGGTCAGGACAGGAGGCTAAGGAGCTTGAGGCCAGTCTGAGATATAGTAAGCTCTTGTCTCAAAACAATGCAAAAACAAAACCAAAACCAACCAAACAAAAACCCCTTGTGCTTCCTTTATCTTTCTCTAAAGATCCCAGTAATATCTAACACAAACCTCCATCAAGGCTCCTGGAGGCCCGTTTGCTTGCTGTCCGCTCAAAGTGTGGGGCGGGCCTGTCAATCAGAGCACTGGCTTGCCTGGTCTGTGCTTGAGTCCGGCCACTGTACCGAAATTTAGATCCCAGGGCAAGAAATTTACTTTTGGGAATGGTGTCTGTAGAAGTGAGTCTGGGAGAGAAAAATCATAATAATTGTGTTATTTTATTATTTTATTTCAGTATTTTATTATTGTGACTATAAAACTAATAATCAACCAAGAATAAAAATGTTTCCAAATTCTTGTGGTTTTTTTGTTTTTTTTTTTTTTTTAGTAGTTAAGCGATTTCTAGTCAAGCAATCCTTATTGTAAGTCTACGACATATCTCAAGCAACCAGAATTAGTTTAGTTGGGACCTATATTAAAATCATTGTTAAGTCTCTATAGATAAGATATTATGGTTTTCAAAATGCCTGATAGCACTGGAGGTTTTACACTACATCCTTGAAATGTTTTCATCATTTCGTCATACAGGATATTGAAACATCCCAGGAAGAGGTTACTTGCTTAAGGCTACAAAGCTATTAAGAGGCTGGACTGTAACAACCCAAGCCCAGGCCTGAGTCCAGCTGCTGTGAAAACAACTAGAGCCCCTAGCAAGCACCAGGTCTCACCCCTCGCTTCTGCTGTCCTTTTCCAGTGCATGGAAAGGCACTCTGGGATCGCTGCAGCATGCTTTCCAACCAAAAGAGGGGGAACTAGATTCACTTTACTTAATCAGTCTCCTTGGTTCTCTCTCACCTGAGCTAAATAAAATGGCAGCCCTACAGAGAAGACACTTTCAACAGCAGGTTCAAGATAAATGTGCACAAATAATGTATCCTTGAGAAATACCTGAGTGAGAACAATACCTGAAAAACGTGTGATGCTCCACACACACTTTCCATAATTTCTTAGCTGCACGGTAACTGGGAAGCTTGAAGCCAATGGTACTTTCATATTGTTCTTGCTATATAGATACAAATAAACACAAAACATAAGTATTATTTGGTTATAGTGACACAGAGCCAGAGAAATATGATACCACCAGAGATGTTTTTAAATACAAAGAATATCTTGGGGTTGGAGAGATGGCTCAGTGGTTCCAAAGGACTGGCATTCAATTTCCAGAACCCACATGGTGGCTAACAATGATCTGTTACTCCATATCCCAGAGATCCAACATCCTTTTCTGACCTCCATGGGTACTAGACATGCATGTGGTATACAGACATGCAGGCAAAACATCCATACACACAATATTTTTAAAAATTAAAAAACAAGTTACATTAAATTTTTTTTTCTTACTAAAAGAAGCCTGTTCACTGAGGGAAGCTTTTTCTAAAGCAAAAAGGCCAGGAAATACATCTTCTACTACTTATGCATCTTTTTTTTAGAACACATACACAAGCATTCTTTACGAGACATACTTTAATCAACTTGACTGCTAGAACTGCTTTTCCTTAGGCACACACCTTCATTTGTAACTTTAGATTACTCAATAATCAGGGAGGGAGACGTCTAGTCATTTCCCCAGTCAGTCACTATTATGATGCAATAGGAATTAGTAATGGGAGCTAAACATTTGTCTCAAACCAGATTCCTTTTTTCTTTTTTCTAAAGGCAGGGTCTCACTATGCCCTGACTAGCCTGGCTATGTAATCTCAGGGCTCTGGAATTAAAGGTGTGCCTCCCTGTCCAGCCTAGATTCTTTTCATTTAACACTGACAAGTAAGAATCACAGTATTGACTGTGCTCAGCATGCTCGGTGTATGCACATACCGTGACTAGCCAAACCCAGCAAACTGGCACACAGACTAGCTCACAAGTCTTTTTTCTTTTCTTTTTTTTGGGGGGCAAGAATACTTAAAACTCATCCTCATAATGCTTTTTTTCTAGGGGGAGAGTCAGTGTTGAATGCTAAACCCAGGCCTCATACATGCTAGTGTACCTCTTAGCAACTGTCAAGAATACATTCATTTGTAACCTATAGTTAACACATTGTGCAATAAGGCTCTGGCACTTATCTCCTTGTTCTTGAATGATTACAAGTTTTCTTTTCCTGTTTAACTGACCCGTGAGCACCTTTCTGACTGAAGCAAACCATACTGGGCTATTAGAAACACAAGCTTTTGGTCTGGCCTCTTTGTTTCTACGTCAAGCACACTTTGTAAGATGGAAAAGGAAGCAGGTTCGCTTTGAGTGTGTTATTGCTAGCAATAGTATGACTAGATTCAAAATTATAATTTCCTACATGAAGAACTGAGCTCCAAGAAGTTATCTGCTGACTCAGCTACAAAATGGAGCGACCCTCGGCTGTAGTCATAGCACACTACTTTTCAGAACTCTGTTCTTCTCAACTGCTTCCAGAATGAATTACGTATTTTCACTATATAATAGACAGTTGAGACTTCTAAGCCAAGGGCTTCCAATAACATTTATTAATATTTCTGTGCATGTATATTTTTCTGCTTTCCTACAGTAAAATGCAAGCTAGTTGAAGAATGGCATCTTTTTACTTATTATTATATTTAGAGCCCCTAGAATAAATGCCACTGGCACACAATAAAAAACCTGTTTAATAGGCATTTCTTGGTTAGCCAGACATGGTGGTGCATGCCTTTTAATGTCAGCACTGGCACACAGGACAAGCGGATCTTTGCGAGTTCCAAGCCAGCTGGGTTTACACAGTTAGACAGTGTCTCAAAAAATTCTTTGTTGTCAAGACTGCTAGATTTTAACTGAGGGAGGATACTGATAAGCACTTGCACAGGTAAATGATTATGGAATGAAACAGTGCTTCAAGGCTCATCCAGAATTTCCAGGCTGAGACAGTACCACTTTTCACCAGCAGATGGTGATACACACACACAAAGCCACCTTCCATAAGCAAGGACAGGGCTTCTGTGCCTCCCGCTCTCATTCCGTCTTCAAATGGATTGGAACACAAAAGTCACTATCCTTCTTGAATATAAGGAAGCTCAGCTTCCGATCTTTCCAGAGTCTCTTGTTGAGGAAGTCGCAGAGAAGAAATTAGAGCTTTAAAAAAAAACACCCGGGGCTGGAGAGAACTCAGTGGTTAAGAGCAAGCACATGCACAGGACTCAAGGTCAGTTCTCAGTGCCTATGTCAGGTGGCTCACAATGGCTATAGCTCTGGTTCCAAGGGATTCAATGTCTCTGGCCTCCTGGGGCACCTACATTCATGTGCACATACCCATATATACCCCACCCCACCCCCATACACACTTAAAATTAAATCTCCAGGACAGGCAGAGAAACAGAGATCCTTTGTAAAAACACAAAATGAAAACTTCACAAAATTAACTCCTATTTAAACAATTAATTTTCTGTTGTACCACCATAGTTCTTCAATATAAAAGCTAAGTTGATGGGTATAAAATGAAATTTGACCACCAATTACTGAGGGTTTTTTTTTGTTTTTTCTAGTTTTGTTTTGTTTTCTAGATGTTAAAGACAGTTCTTATGTGGACAGGGTTGGCAGTCCTGACCCTCTTTCTCCATCACAAAAGTGTGAGGATCAGCTGTATGAGGACTTCTTAGATGACATAAGGGGAAATGGGGAGAAGAAATGTTTGATTTATTCATTCATTTTTTCTTTTTCAAGACAGTGTTTCTCTGCATACTGTCCCTGGAACTCACTCTGTAGACCAGGCTAGCCCCGAATGCAGAGATCTGCCTGCCTCTGCCTCCTGAATGCTGGGATTAAAGGCGTGCACCACCACCACCCAGTGATTCATTCATTCTTAAAACAAGGTTTTCCTTTGTAACTCAGGCTAACCCTGAACTTGTAATTTTCCTCCTGCTTCAGCCTTCAGGATTACAAGTGTGGGGATTACAAGCATTTGCTAATCAAGTCCAGCTAGATGGGATGTTTCAGTCCACATTTGGTTTGGGAGAAAAGAAAAACTTAAGTTGCATACCTCTCCAGGCCGGATCTTGATGAAAAAGCTGCTACGTTTATAAGAAATCTTTAGCACTTTGGGCCAAGGAAAACGGTTAATTCTCAACTTATCTTTGTAAACCAAAAGGCCACTAGAGCAGACTCCAAGGATAATATCCACTCCCTCCAAGTCCTGAAAAAGAGAAGCATCAGCATTTCACTGAGTGAAGTGTTCAACACATTATTGGCTTTTTAAAAAAAATAATTTATTTAATTTTATTTTATGTGCATTGGTGTGAGGGTGTCAGATCCCCTGGAAATGGAGTCACAGACAGTTGTGAACTGCCATGTGGGTGCTGGGAATTGAACCCAGGTCCTCTGAAAGAACAACCAGTGCTCTTAACCTCTGAGCCATCTCTCTAGCCCCACTATTGGCTATTATTAAATAATCTGAAGAGATCAATAACCCAAAACGGTTACAAAGCATACAATAAAGAAACAAAACTTAAGCTGGGTGGTGGCGCACGCCTTTAATCTCAGCACTCAGAGGCAGAGGCAGATGGATCTCTGTGAGTTTGAGGCCAGTCTGGTCTACAGAGTGAGATCCAGGACAGCCAGGACTATAGAGAGAAACCTTGTCTCAAAAAACAAAATAAAACAAACAAACAAACAAACAAACAAAAAGTCATCGTCCACTGGAGTATTTCATTTCAGGAGACCACCTTAGGGACCCCACTAGGCACCATGGTAAGAGTTATCACTATTAGGCCAGTGAGATGACTCAGCAGATAAGAGTTATCACTATTAGGCCGGTGAGCTGACTCAGCAGATAAAGACACCTGCTGCCAAGCCTGACAACCTGAGTTCAATCCCAGAATCCACATGGTGGAGTGAAAAAACTCCCAGGTTGTCCTCTGATCCCCACACATCCACTACGACGTGTACATGTTTATTATTGTATAAAGTTGGCACAAGAGCTGGGCAGTGGTGGCGCACACCTTTGATCCCAGCGGATCTCTGTGAGTTGGAGGCCAGCCTGATCTACAGAGTGAGTTCCAGGACAGCCAAGGCTCCACAGAGAAACCCTGTCTGGAAAAAACAAACAAACAAACAAACAAACAAACAAAAAAACACAAGAGAGATCTGACAGTAAAAAGTTTGATGTTAAGTATATTAAATTATAAATACTATTCCTAAGCCTAGAAAGAACACTAAAGCATTATATTAATGTAGCTAGTTATTAAGAAAAAATTGAAATATTAATCACATAATACAAGGAAAATAAAATGCACCTGAATTAATCATGATTATTTATCTAGTTAAGTAATCAAACCTAAAGTTAAATGATTCCAAAGTTAACTCTTCCTGACTACTTTTCCCTAAGATACATACAGAGAAAATTATTAGTAGCTAAATGTGTTATATACAAGAATTACAGAGATAAAGAAATCCAGCTTCAATTCAAAGACTACATAGCTGAGAATTTACCAGAAGATGTCTTCTTACGTTTTTAAAGTCCATGGGTTACAACTATCTTTCTCTTTTTAAAAAATTTTAAAGGGGCTGGAGAGATGGCTCCGTGGTTAAGAGCACTGACTGCTTTCCCAGAGGACCTGGGTTCAATTCCTGGCACCCACATGACAGCTCACAACTGTCTGTAACTCTAATTCCAGGGGATCCGACAACCTCACACAGACATACATGCAGGCAAAAACACCAACACACATAAAAATAAAAACTAAAAAAAATGTTTTTAACTTAATTAATTAATTAATTATGGGCAGGCACACACCTGCCACAACTGAAGTACCTGTGGAGGTCAGAGGCCAACTGCTGGAGTTGGTTCTCTCCTTCACCATGTGGGTCTCGGGGATCACACAGCTCACCGGGCTGGGCACCAGGTGCCTTTACCCACTGAACCAGCTTGTTAGCTTTCTTTCTCTTTCAGTGACATTACTGGGAGGAGCACTGTGCTTTGTAACGTTGTGAAAGGGCACATGTTATCTGACTCCAGCCACTCCTGACGCCAGCTTCCATTAGGAAATGAGAAGTAAAACCTAAGAGATTTCAGTCCTGCAAGTGCTCCTCAGCTGACCTTCTGAGGTCCTAACAGCACTTTCCAGGGTCACGGGAGCCACAGTGCCCTGCAGAACAATCCAGAGCACGGTGATGGCTTTAGAAAGCCGTGACGGCACAATGAAATTTTACTAGGACAGACAGAACCTAAACATGAAATCATAAGACATTCAGGCAAGGAGACTCCTGAAAATCATCCACAGGTCTAAGTAGAGACCAGATGCTTGAATGGCCTGATGTCTGAATGTTTCTGAATTCCTACCAAGTGATTTTTCTGCTTATTCTGGAATAAATAGAGCAAAGGAGAGTTCATCATCCTCTGAGATAAAGCTATCACATCTTTGAAGAGTTCTGCTAAACAACTTGTCATACTAAGCTAAAAAGTAGATTTCCCTGGGTTTATGCCTGGAAGCCATGATAAAATCTCTTCACTTTGAAAAATGTATTTATTTGAAACAGGGTCTTATGTATCCCAGGCTGGCCTATATAGCCAAGAATAATACTGAACTTTTGATCCTCCTGCCTCTGCTTCCCAAGGGCTGGGATTATGGGCAAGCACCAACACATCCAGTTTATGACCGCTGAGGACTGAACCCAGGACTTCATGCACACTAGGCAAGTGCTCTATCAGCCAAGCATTATCTCCAGCCCCATTTCCCTTTTGTGGCTAGGTATCTCTATTCCTTTATTTCCTACTGGATTGGCTTTGTCTACATCACAGGTACCAGATAAGTTCCTGTGGATCATCCTCAGGATCATCCCTTGCAATCTTTGCAACACCCCTAGCCATTTTAGTAGCCAGTTAGTAGCCAAGCAACTTGCCTTACTTAGGCAGGTCTGTGATTAAAGTTCATGCTTCTGATTTAACCAGTAGTTCTCAAAAGAGCGATGGCTTATTTGGGACGCATGAGTCACGTCACAGACTGCTGAGGTCCTCCCCACTTTCTGATTTTTAACTCTGAGAGAGAACTGAAACATGTATTTCTAACAAGTTCCTACATGGTGTTAAATGCCACTGACTCAGAGACCACACTTAGAATCACTGGCCTTGGGGAATGGTTCTGATTGAGGCATCATTAGTACCATTTGGAATGGTCATTAAGTCTAGAGCTAGAGCCTCTTCCGACCAGCTAATAAATCTGGGCAGTGCTCTGAAATCTGCACATTTAGTAGACACCCAGGTGATTCTTGGGTGGATAATGATGCTTGTGGAACTGAAATACTCCTTGATGCCTCTCTGTATTTTCAAATGTAACTTTATTTTAGAAAATACAATTTATTTTTCTCTAGGTGTTACACACACACACACACACACACACACACACACACACACACACACACACATATATAGGTTTTTCAAGACAAGGCTTCTCTGTGTAGTTTTGGTGCCTGTCCTGGATCTCGCACTGTAGACCAGGCTGGCCTCAAACTCACAGAGATCCATCTGCCTCTGCCTTCCGAGTGCTGGGGTTAAAGGCATGTGCCACCACCGCCCGGCTATCTTTACAATGTTTTGGTTGCAAATTTTTTTGTAAATAGGAAACATTTTATTGATACAGAATTTATATGCCACATAATTTTCCCACTTAAAATATAGAATTCATTTTTTAAGATAGGCATACAATCATCACACCCCCCACTCCAAAAAAAAAAAAAAACCAAAAACCCTTAAGAAGACATTTTCTAGCATGGCAGTAGTGGAACATGCCTTTAATCCCAGAACTCCGGAGGCAGAGGCAGGCAGATCTCTGAGTTTGAGGCCAGCCTGGTCTACAGAGCAAGTTCCAGGACAGCCAGGGCTACAAGAGAAAGCCTGTCTTGAAAAAAACCAAAATTAATAAACACCATAAATAAATGTTAAGAGGTATAAGATAAATCAAGTGTGCTACATACATTAATAGGTATGTGTCATATTCATATACATACAAGTTAATAAAGGCCAAAGTTATCGATACCTTTGCTTTGTGAAGATCAACTCCATACATGGACAACTTTTTGGCATTCTCAAGAAATTCCAAGTCAGCCTGAGCTGGAGTCATGGACCTTTGGCAGAATAAAAATAGAAAAGTCAGTGACATAGCAGAAGCATTTATGGTAATAACAGCTGAATATTCATTGTACTTTATATAAACACACACACACCAACATGTATATATTTTTGGGTCCTCAAAGTAATTATGGAATGAGAATCTTCTCACTACCTGAGTCTAAATAATTGAAATATACCTTATAAAACACAAATTTAAGAAAACCAGATGTCACCAATAAGCTACCAGAAAGGCAAACTCTTAATCCAACCATTTCCTCCACGCTACTCCATCCGTCTGGAGTTCTGCACCCCTCTCTTCAGCCCTTTTGTGTGTCACACATGAACTCCTCCTACTAATATTTTTTACCAAGGAGATGACCAAGTTAAATCCTCAGTATAATTTACAAGATCCTCTTAGCTGCCCTTTTCTCTCTATACCCTGAATTGAGTTATTATGGAAATTAAACTGGAGGGCAAGCTGATGCTATTTAACTGGGACTCCTAATGGGAGCAGATTTGATGAAAAGAAATTTGCTGGTAACAGATGGTGTCCTGCCCACTGATCTCAACAAATAAATTGGCTAATAGAAGCATCCTGATAATGGGGCTGTTTTCTGTTATTAAGATGTCTTCACTGGCAGGCATATAATGAGTTAGACTTGTTTGAAAACAGTCCATCTCACTGTCTAAACAGTCACGGTGCCAGCCTCTCCTTTATAAGTTTCTTCTCTTTTGAAGAATGTTCTTGAGCTGTTCTGTTAGCTCAAGACAAAGACATCACTCACAATGCTGCACAATTTGGACCAATTATGACAGTTCACAGTAACAGCAAGACAGAGCATCCCCAAGGAAAAACACACGGGCAAGCAACTTTCCCTTAAGACTGCCTGCAGCCATGGAAGCAGCAGGGGTGTCTTCACTTACCCAGGAAAGGTCTCTGCCAAACCCATCTGTCTTTACCCTCATTAAAAAAAAAAAAAAAAAAAAAAAAAAAAGATTCTTGGAAGCACCAAAAGGAGAAGAAAAAAATCACCTCAGCTTTCCTGAATAAATGTTTCATAAGCTCCATCCAAAGCATCACACCCAAATTTATTAATTGAAAGTGAAAACAAAGGGGGTTTGGGAACCTGTATGCATGTTATTCAAAACACCTCAGGCAACTTTTATAATTGCATATACCTTCCCATGTAAGTGATATGCTCTTCTACTTGAGGTTAGTCTCAGCTACTTTGTGTTTTTGTTGTTCCTATTATTATGTGTTGATAAACAGGACCCAGATCATGTCACCAGCAAATTAGAATTCAGTAAGAGGCAACAGGTTCAAGTCATGTCCTGTGGACTGGAATCCTGATCCCTGCCCTTAGAGTCATGTCTACATCTCCTTCAGCCCCTCTATAAGGTAAGAATCATAATGTCTATTTGTACATCATAAGTATAAACAATGATTTTTTTAGTCTTTGGTAAATACATGAAATGTGATTATTAAGATCAAATTAGACTGTGAAACTGCTTTGTAAACTATAAATGTTTATTACTACTGAAACCTTAGTTTCTAATAGTTCAGTGGTCCATCTACATACATATCATATAAAATTACAAAAAATTTGGAGCCAGGCACGGTGGCACACAATGTAACTGCAGTACTTGGAGATGGGAGCAGAAGGATAAGGTGTTCAAGTCAGCACAGGTTACATGAGGCCTTCTCAACCCCTACCCTCACTCCCAGGGATGGTGGTATATATCTTTAGTCCCAGCAATAGGCAAGCAGAGGCAGGTATATCTCTGTGAATTCAAGGTCAGCTGGTTTACAAAGCGAGCCCAGGTCAGGCAGGCCCACATAGTGAGACTTTACCTCAAGCAGATAAATTTGGGTGTGTGTGTGTGGGGAGGGTGTATATCACTTAAATTCACACACAAATTTTAAAACATTAAACAGAACACACACCAGAAGCCTTCTCTAGAGCTAGGGAGACAGCTCATTGCTAGTTGTGCAAGCATGAAGACCTGAGCTCAAATCCCTGCACCCACAGAAAAGCCAGGCAGGAGTGTGTACTGAAGGGGCAGAGACAGGAGAATCCCAGTCTTCCAGGTCCATTAGTGTAGCCAACCAGTGAGCTCCAGACTCAGTGGGACATCCTGACTCAAAAAACGAGGCTGACAGGAGCTGGAGAATTGGTATAGAGACGGTTCAGTGGTTCAAAGTGTTTATTATGCAAGCAGGAGGACCAGAGTTCAAATCCCAGCACCCATGTGAATAAAAGCAAGATGTCATTCCATCTCCACTTATAACCCTAGCAGAGCAGGACAGAGGCAGATTAGTTGGGGCTTGCTGGCTGCCAGCCTAGTGGAAAAGAACATGAGCTCCAGGTTAAGTGAGAGACCATACCTCAAAGGCACCAAGTGGAATATAGGGAAGGACACCTGATGCCTCCTCTCATCCCTGCCCACACAGGCGCCCATGCATGCATACACGCACATACCACACACAAAACATCTCACACACCATAAGGTGGAGAGCAACAGAGGAAGACATCGATATTACTCTCTAGCCTCCAAACATGCTTGCACAGGTACATGTTATCCGCATACATCACACACACACACAATTTAAGGTTTTTTCCCCTATATTCATTTTCAACTCTGAGGGACATCAATTTGAATATACATATTCAAACTATGTATCTAGGTAAGTGTGCTTCAACACTGTAGTATGAGGAGGAGATGGTAGGTAGAGATTCATTCTTGAAACTATTGATTGATGTTTTTTATGCTACTTTTAGATTTTTGAAACAATTATGGCTTTTTTTAAAAATTATGTATACATGTCAGAAGAGGGCACCAGATCTCATTACAGATGGTTGTGAGCCACCACGTGGTTGCTGGGAACTGAACTCAGGCCCCTGGAAGAGTAGCCAGTGCTCTTAACCCCTGAGCCATTTCTTCAGCCCCCCGTTTTTTTTTTTTGTTTGTTTGTTTTTTTAAAGATAGGGTCTCACTATGTGACTCTAACTGTACTGGAACTCACTATATGGACCAGGCTGGCCTCCCGAGTGCTGAGATTAAAGGAGTATGCCACTATGCTCAGCTAACAATTATGATTCTTTTTCTTTTCTTCTTTTTTTCAAGACAAGGTTCCTCTGTGTAGCCCTGGCTATCCTGGAACTCACTCTGTCGACCAGGCTGGCCTTGCAAAGATTGCCTGCCTCTGCCTCCTAAATGCTGGAATTAAAGGCATGTGCCACCACTGCCCAGCTCAATTATGACTTTTTTTTTAAGATTTATTATGTATACAGTGTTCTGCCTGTATGTATGGCTGCATGCCAAAAAGAGGGCACCAAATCTCATTATAGATGGTTATGAGCCACCATGTGGTTGCTGGGAATTTAATTGAAGACCTCTGGAAGAGCAGCCAATGTTCTTTACCTCTGAGTCCTCTCTCCAGCCCCTTCAATTATGATTCTCAAGCCATATATCATGCAAATAATTTTCCCCTAAGCTATTGCCAACCTAATGACCCCAATATTCCTGAATTCTTCTGTATGTACTTCCTACAAATAAGGACATCCTTCTACAGTGTAAAAACCAGAAAATTAATACTGACACATAATGCCATATAATCCTTAAAGCCCATTCCCCAAGCTCAGGCAGTTGTTACAGAATGATCCAGTGGTAGATCATGCATCCCTAGTCTAACCTGGTAGATCTGACTGTTACAGAATGATCCAGTGGTAGACCGTGTCTCTAGTCTAACCTGGTGTAGATCTGATGCTTGGGCTCAGGCAAGTGCTTCACACTGAGCTGTATCCCCAGCCCGGGGTCATGTGTCCCTGACAGAACTATCACAGAAGTAGAGCTGTGCCTACACTGCATCCTATCAAGTGTTTATAATTTCAATTTGTCCCTGCACAGACGATGTCCACTCTATCACTGATGTATGCCAAGTTTCTCTGAAATTCTTCTTTATCTCTTTGTAGCTATTAATTTTATGAGAATTCTTTTCAAATTTTTTGAGTATCCTCCACAAATTATTTATTTATGTATATCATTATGGATTTATAGATTCCGGGTTGGGATTCTTGTTTGTTTTGGCACTCCTCAAGCTGAGCAAGTGCTGTGCTACATCCCCAACCCAGACTCTCATTTGACTCACTGCAATAGAATCACTTATTCTGCATATCTATTTTCCTGCCTAAATTGCCCAAATTTGGTCAGTGGGAGCTTCTACAAGAACAATTTTTGTCCTTCTAAACATTTCTCATCTTTTTGAGCATCTCTTCCCAGCACAGTGTAGAGTTAAAGTATGCCAGTATTTATATATGGACCTGTTTACATCTCTATCACCACCTAGTGTTACACTGGAAAATGACTATGCACTGAAACCTCCAGTTTTAATGCAATACCCTTAGGTTCTTTTCTCCCTTTCCATAATTTGAATACCCTTTACTTACAAATTACCCTAAAGATTTTGACTAATTGGACCAATATTTTCTTTCTTTCACCCAGTATATAAACAAGCTCTCATTGCAGCCTTTGAACTCTCGCCATCTAGATACCCTTCTCATCCTCTGATCCTACTTGGACTGAATTCACCACCCTAAGCTGCTTTCCACATACGGATGCCCTCCTTACTCTACTAGGGTTTTGACTCCCCATGTTAGACCACCTTGGACTCCTTCACTCTGGCCATCCATTTTACTGCCCCCACCCCCTGTATTCTTCCCAGGCCTAATCTACACATGGATGCCTTCCTTGTTCTGCTTGGACTCTGAATCCCAGTCCCCAGTGCCCATGCCCTGTGTAGTAGTTGGAATGAGAATAAGCCCCATAGGCTCATATATTTGAATGCTTAGTCACCAGTTAGTTGAACTGTTTGGGAAGGATTAGGAGGTACAGCCTTGTTGGAAAAGATGTGGCCTTATTGGAGATGTGTCACTGGGAGTGAGCTTTGAAGTTTCAAAAGCCCATGTCAGACCAGTCTTGTTCTCTCTGCCTGCTGCCTACAGATGAGGGTCAGCTACTGCTCCAGAACCATGCCTGTCTGCTTCCCACCATGGAGATAAAGGACTCATCTTCTGAAAGTGTAAGCCAGATCCTAATTAAATGCTGTCTTTTATAAGAGTTGCCTTGGTCATGGTCTCTTCATGTCTCTTCACAGGAATAGAACAGGAGCTAAGACACCCTATGAGTTGTAACTCCTCAAGCTAGACTGCCCTCTAACCCACAGATACTGCCCTCACCGTGCTGAGACCTGGATGTCCTAAACCAGAGGCCTCTTCAGCATGACTTGTTCAGGTCACCTATTGTCCCAAAAAGGTTTTTCCAATAAAAAGAATCATAGATATTTACATATAAAATAAGGAAACTATCGTTAAAAACATGGGGAAAAGCTCCCACAACCATTCCACCCATAGACATCTGTGCTTGTAAGTACAATATATATATTTTCTAAATTAAAGTCATAAGTTAGGGGCTGGAAAGCTTAGTTAAGAATACTTGCTAGTCTTACAGAAAACCCAGATTCAGTTCATAGCACCCACATGGTGGTTTACAATAATCTGTAACTCTAGTTATAGGGAATCTGATATCCTTTTTGGCATCCAAGGCACTGCACACATGTGGTACATAGACATATATGAGGGCAAAACATCTAAACATATACAAAATAAAAATAAAATATTTTTAAATCATAAATTATCTTTCACTTTAAAATGTAATGATTAAAGTTTTTTATTTATTTATTTATTTATTTATTTTTTTTTTTTTTTTGGTTTTTCGAGACAGGGTTTCTCTGTGTAGCTTTGTGCCTTTCCTGGGACTCACTTGGTAGCCCAGGCTGGCCTCGAACTCACAGAGATCCGCCTGGCTCTGCCTCCCAAGTGCTGGGATTAAAGGCGTGCGCCACCACCGCCCAGCGATTAAAGTTTTTTGCTAAGATTTTCCAGACCTCTGAAAGACATAACAAACCTGCTGGGAAGAGGTTAGGTATTTCTACACTGTGGAGCATGTATTCAGGGGGCTGGAAAGATGGTGTTCCAGAGGTCTCGAGTTCAATTCCCAGCAACCACATGGTGGCTCATAATAACTGTCTATAATAGGATCTGGTGCCCTCTTCTGGTATGCAGGCATATATGCAGATAGAGCACTCATACACATAAAATAAATAAATAAATTTAGAAAAAAAAAAGAATGTATTCAGGAGCAAACAACAATTTACCACTTGGAAGTCCTGCAGCTTATAAAATACCAAGCCATAGAACCCTGGCACCAGCCAACACTTGCTTACAACACAGAGAAGTTACAGCACACTTCACCTATACTGACTTATTCAGCAAAGGCATCGCTATAGAGCGAGCTCCAGTGTTTTATTGCTGTGGGATGGTCTGTATGTCAAATGTGTTGCTGATTGGTCAATAAAAAAATCACTGATTGGCCAGTGGCCAGGCAGGAAGTATAGGCGGGACTAACAGAGAGGAGAATTGAGAGAACAGGAAGCTGGGTGGGAGAGACACTGCCAGCCACCATGATGACAAACAGCATGTGAAGATGCCGGTAAAGCCACGAGCCACGTGGCAGGGTATAGATTAATAGAAATGGATTAATTTAAGCTGTAAAAACAGTTAACAAGAAGCCTGCCACGGCCATACAGTTTGTAAGCAATATAAGTCTCTGTGTTTACTTGGTCGGGTCGGAGCGGCTGTGGGACTGGCAGGTGAGAGAGATTTGTCCTGACTGTGGGCCAGGCAGGAAAACCCTAGCTACATTTTATAGCAGCTTTTTAACAATATTTGTTGCCTTTCCTGACTAAGGACTGTGATTTCAAATAATTAAGTGGGGGACAACTGATAGGTCTGCATACCTCCTTAGTTCCCATAAACAGAGGGCCACGCTTGATTTGCCAGTGTTAATTCAGTTGATTATAGCTTCAAAACTCCCTGTCTGGGCAAAGGGCACTACTCCAGTTTACGTTTGTGTAGGCTGTCTTCTGTTTGTCTGAGGAGTAGGGTGGTATTAGCTTGTACCTTTCAACACATTAAAATGCTTACACCTCAGGAGGAGTTTCTTTGACTGATTAAAACACCACGCTACTAGGCATATTAACGTTTCCATCTGGGTTCCTGTTACTAAGATTATCAAAGTGTCCAGAATGGAACAAGTAAATCCCATGATGGCAGACATCTACATTTTTCAGTCATAGAGATCTGTGATTGTTTAGTTTCTACTGTTCATCTAACAGAACATCAACTAGACCACATCCATCATTCCTTTGAGATTGTTCTGTTAACTACTAAGAGTGGTTCTCCAAACACAAACTTACATTGTTTGTAAAATGGTGATATTATATTGTTGTTGTTGATTTTATGGTTTTTGGGGGGTATGTAACAGGGTCTCAAGTAGTCCTAACTGGCCTTGAACTTACTATTGTAGCTGAGGTTGACCTTGATTTCTGAGCCTTCTGCCTCCAATTCCCAAGAGCTTAGATAATGGGTCTGTGTCACCACAGATGTCTGAGATATTATCCTACAAGTATAATCATTTGCTAAGTGCTTTAGATACATTTTCTGAGTTAACTATCAAATTCACCTTACCAGCCTCATTTTTTCTGGTAAGAAAATGAACTTCGGGGCCTTAAGTAACTTACCAAGAGGAACAGAGCTAAAAAGGAATGGGATCTGAATTCAAAGTGAGATGGACTAACTCATCTATGTGCCCGCTGTATAATCTGCTAAGTTCCCAAATGCTCTCAGCTGCAGGAATGCCTTAGATATTGAGGACTACAAAGTACTTTCCTTTATGTGTTAGACTGTGCTATAAATTTGAAAACTAAGCAAAACTTAAGTGTTCATTTATTAAATCTTAAAGAATAACAATAAACCCACTGGATTTTTAAAAACTAACATTTATGAAAAATAATAGCAAAAGATGAAAAAAGTTAAGCCTTTTTTGATACTACATTCAAACATGAGAGCAGTTTCTTATGTGTGTTCATGTGTGTGCATGGGGGTCTGCATGTGTATATGAGAGTGAGCACGTGCATGTGTGTGCAGGTCAAAGGTCAACCTTGAATGTCATTCCTCAGGTGCCTTTCACCTTGTCTTTTGAAATATGTCTCTTCATTGACCTCACCAATTATGATACACTGGCTGGCCAGTGAGCCCCCAAATCCACTTGTCTCTGCCCCTCTAGTGAGGCCCCAAATCCACCTGTCTCTGCCCCTCTAGTGAGGCCCCAAATCCACCTGTCTCTGCCCTTCCAGGGCTGGGATTATTAGCATGTGCCACCATGAGAGGCTTTTGACAAGGGTTCTCTGCAGGCTCTGGAGCCTGAACTCAGGTCTCCCTGCTTGCAGGGCAAGCACTTTATCGACTGAGCCATCTCCCCAGTCTAAGAGCAGTTTCTTAAAGAGTAATGAAATGTGAAATCTGAAAACAAATCAATGAAATTTCTGTGCTGTTAAATTCCTTACATGTTTGAAATGTCACTGGTCTACCTTGTAATTTGAGTGGATCTTTTTACTTGTGCATTATTTTATTTATTTGTTTGTTTGTTTATTTACTTATTTAGATTTTTTAAAGACAAGGTTTTTCCATGTAGCCCTGGCTGTCCTGGAACGCACTCTAGATCAGGCTGGCCTCGAACTCAGAGATCTGCCTGCCTCTGCATCCAGAGTGCCAGGATTAAAGGTGTGCACAGTGAAAAAGATAAATAACTTAGAATTACCATGGAAACAATTCTTGAGACCTCTTGAGAGGATCTTGAAAGGCATCAAGATCTGTGGACTATGCTTTTAGATCTGTTGGCTAGTTTAAAGGCTGGTTATAAAAGTTACGTGTGACACTGCACGTAAAGCGCTTAGCACATTATTGGGCATGTAGTAAGAGATTATTATAATTGGTGACTTGTAATTATCATGATTATGTAACAATTTTAAAAGGAACAGTCTAGCGTTAGAGGAAAGACTGTACAAGTCCTTCCAAATTAGAATCCTATTGTGATCAAATAACTATTAAAAGTATCATCAGAAGCCGGGCAGTGGTGGCACATGCCTTTAATCCCAGCATTCAGGAGGCAGAGGCAGGTGCATCTCCGAGTTAGTCGTCTCAGACATTAGTATCTTAGGATGCATAAGCCCAATGTAAAAAGTAAGTTTTGAGAGCTGGAGAGATAGATCAGCATTTGAGAGCACTTGTTGCTCTTGCAGAGGACCCAGGTTCAATTCTCAGTACCAACATGGTGGCTCATAACATTCTGTAACTCCAGTTCTAGGTGACACAATACCCTCTTCTGACCCCCATGAACACAAGGCATGCACATAGTGCATACATACATGCAAACAAAACATTCATACACATAAAATAAAAGAAGCAAATCTAAAAAAAAAGTTTAAAAATAAATTCTGGCAGTTTTCTTTGGACACACTATTACCCCATGAGAGTTAGGTAACATATGAGATGACTGCTACATGGGTCATAAACTTTAAAATCCTTATTATGGGTGTGGGGAATGGTTAAAGGCACCTGTCATCAAGCCTGAAAACATGAGTTTGAGTTCTGGAACCCACATTATATAAAGAGATCTGACCCCTGCAAGCTATCTCCTGATTTCCACACACGCACTGTGGATACACATACGAGGCATATATGCAGATGCGCACACATACAATCAATTAATGAAAATTATTATGGTTTTCATGACTGAGGTGTCTGAACCTTGGGGGCAATAAGACGGTCAGAACCAGGCCATACTGAGATAAAGGTCTCTCATTTGAAGCATCCCAGTCCATGTAATCTATTAGAGCCACCTCAAAGAGAACAGGACAGCTCCATAGCCAGACAGAACACTTGCAGCTACCACAGCAAGCTCCTGAGACCATGCTTTGGATTTCTCTTTGAACAAAATGACCTTTTAAATCTTTGTAACACAGTGCATGCTCACCCAATTCAGGATGCCATGCCAAGGTGATGTAAATCAATGCTAAGATCAGACTAAAGCGGCTTGTGAAATTTAGCTATAGTAAGTCATTCAAATAGAAAATGGGTGTATGGAGAAAGAAATACAGTGAGGGCTCATTTTAGTATTAGGTAACAGTCACTGGAGTTTTATGTCACGCATACATTTCCTTTTCTCAATGGATTCATTGCCTCATTTCTTCTAAAGCAATAATCTCAATTAGACACTTAAGGAAGCAGATCAGAGAAATGTTAAGTGCATCATCTAAGTTCACAGGGCCAGGACAAAACAGAGGCACGATCTCAACCTGCCTCAAACCAAAGATAAGCCTTGCTCTTGGTCATGATGTGTTTCCTCTCAATGATTCCAACTGTTTTCATTAAAAGCAGTAAAGTCGCCGGGCGGTGGTGGCGCACGCCTTTAATCCCAGCACTCGGGAGGCAGAGCCAGGCGGATCTCTGTGAGTTCGAGGCCAGCCTGGTCTCCAAAGCGAGTTCCAGGAAAGGCGCAAAGCTACACAGAGAAACCCTGTCTCGAAAAACCAAAAAAAAAAAAAAAAAAAAAAAAAAAAAGCAGTAAAGTCAGTGAATTTGGTAAAGATTTGACTTTACAAAATACTTTCAAGGGTACCATGACCCTCTGAATCCACCCATGTGCACAGAACCCAAGTTACAAGTTCTTGCTCTAAGGATCTTAAGGCACCTAATACAGCATACGTCTAAAGCCTGAAATAAAAAAGTTAAAGCAATAATAGTAATAGCTATCATTTATTGAGCACCTACTATGTGCAAGGCCTTGTGCTAAAAGGTCCCCCCCACACACATGTATTATCTCATTTAGTTCTTACCCTACAATGCAATGCCCATTACTCTGATAACCAACAACAAAAGTCAATAAACCTAGAAACAGAAAATTTTTTTCAATAAACCTGGAAACAAAAACAGAAACAAACAAAAAAATTTTTCATTACCCTGATAAGAAAACCAGTCAGAGGACTTGAATGACTTTCCCAAAGTCAAACAATAAAAGGAAGTGAACTCAGGGTGACTCTCCCTATGGTAAACACTGAATCAATAACAAGTCAAGGGTTTAAACTCAGGGCCAAAATAAATACAGAACATCTGGAGACATGTTCACCTGTAGGATTTATGCAGTTCCATGACTTTCTCTTCAAGTTCCCTGGTCTGATTTGGGGCCAGTTTAAAATCACTAACATAATCCACGCCATGCAGTTCTGGGTCATAGTCTCCCAGTTCAGACTGGATGGTGTAAGAGCCGAGGAGGGCTAAGGTTGCAAAGGAACAGGGCAGCCGTCCAGCAACGATGTCCTGCCGAAGCTGGAGACATAAATAGTATCTACATCCAAAAAAGAAAAGATGTGAATATATCAGTAACAACAAAAGAACACAGACAGACAGATAAAAAGGAAGAAGGGGGAAAAGAAGAAGAGAGAAGGAAGGAGGCTAAGGAAACACGACATGATAATTGTCCAGTATAGGATAGTGGGCACATGGCTAGTCACTGTAAAACTGCTTCTCCCTCTTATTTGAAACATTTTCATAAAACAAAAATACTGTAACTATGTTGAACAGAGTTGGAAAGCAGGTTAGAAAAAGAGGGAAAGCAGGAGACATCTGAAGGAGGTAAAGAAACTACTATTTTACTGAGCACAAACTATTACTATGCACACACATGTGCACCATGAAAGTGAAATGAACATGTTTCTCAGGAAAAGAGATGGCATCTCAACTGAGAATGACTTCACACAGAGTAACTTAGACAATGCTACAGGGTTTCCATAGCATTAAATAATCAGATATTAGGAATTGATCTTATTCCCTCATCCACATTTTCCTATATTTTTATTTTGTATACGGGTGTTCTGCCTGCACATATATCTGTGTACCATGTGTATGCATCGGCCATAAAGGCCAGAGGACAGAGTTGAATTCCCTGGGGCTGGGGTTACAGACAGCTGTGGGCCACCACGTGGGTGCTGGGAATTGAACCTGGGTCATCGGGAAAAGCAACCAGTGCTTTTAACCACTGAGCCATCGCTCCAGCCCCTCTCTCTTTTTAGAGAGATGAAAACTGAATCCTAGAGATTGTAAATTCCTCAGAAACCAGATCATCGTCAATGAAATCAGACTTAGGAAGTAGTTTCTTGGCAACCCAGCAATTCAATGCAACAAATATTGCCAAGCATTTACTAGGAAGAGGGCTCTTGATGACATCACAGGCGTGCATGCTCACAGCAGTATTGTTCACCATACAGTAGTTTTCCATTTAGTTTTTGTTTATCTTTGACAAAAATCAAATAAAAATAATTTTCTTAAAAATTCAATAGGTTGGTTTTATGTAAGATTTGTGCTATAAATTAAATGGGCTCAAAAGACAGGTCAGTTCATGGGGATGGTTTAAAAGAGAGATAAATAATTATCATGTGATTTTGCTGTTTTCAGTCCTATGGGGAATACAATCGGACAGTTGGATCTTGTCCTCCAAGCACAGTTTAAGAGAAGTCCCGCCCACCACGTATTGTAGAGTGGTATGTCATATGGTAAACAGGGCTGGCTCCTGCCAGGTTCCAGCCTTTTAGGCTCAGTATCTTCAAGCCTGTTTTGAAGGCACCAGAAACTCTGTACTTTAGACTAACCATTTATCATTTTTCTTCCTGAGTGGGGAAATTCTCAGAGCTTATGACAAGAATTACAGTTCTGTATTTACGTGCTAATTATTTACCTTGTTATGTCTTCAGTTAACTGTGCTGGGTCTGGCGGATAAAACTTCACGTTAAATGTGAAATTCCATGGAACACCTATAAAAATAAAGATAGGAATTTTGTTTTTATGTCTAAATTTCTGATCAAAAATATTGTTTTCCTTTTTTTCTTAAATCTTTCAACATTTTCATGTTTTGTGTTTTAAAATATTGCTACCTTGCTTAGATTCCACCTAGAAAAGCTAGAAGACCTCATTTATGTGGTGATACATTGTTTATAATCTAAGAAATAAAGCTTGCCTGAAAATCAGAGGACAGAGCCAGCCACAGAGTTAAACATAGAGGTCAGGCAGTGGTGGCACACACCTTTAATCCTAGCACTCGAGGCAGAGGCAGAGATCCATTGGATCTCTATAAATTCAAGGCCATGCTGGGCTACACAAGATTAATCCAGTCTAAAAGAGAAACAGAGCCAGGCAGTGGTGGCACACACCTTTAATTCCAGCACTTGGGATCACACACCTTTAATCCAGCAGTAGGAAGGTTGAAACAGGAAGTGATACGGCAGGGCAGAGAAAGGAATATAAGGCAGAAGGAGATAGGAATTCACTCTCTTGCAGAGGCTCTATCAGGCTGAGGAGTTGATGAGGGAAGAGGTGGTAGCTGTGGCTTGCTCTGCTTCTCTGATCTTTCAGTTCTCACCCTGATATCTGGCTCCAGATTTATAATTATACTTAAATTATAATTCATAATTATAAGACCATTTAGGATTTGTGCAACACATTTATTTTTTAATATTAGCATAGTCTTTATTATAGTAGAGTAGAACCACACATAGAACTTGTTTTAGAAATGTGATTTATAGTCTGCTCTAAGCTATCAGAAGTTAATGGGTACTCTTTTGCAATTTTGAAGATATTTACTTATGATATATACACATTATCTGAAATAAAAGTTCATGTGCAATATATACACAAATCAATGGATATAAAAGAAACAAAAATTTAAGATAAAATAAGTTCAGCAAAATAATATTATTTGAGGAATCTGTGTAAAGGCCACCTAGGAATTCTTAAACTATTCTCTTTTTAAATTTTTCATAAGTCTGAAATAATTTTTAAATTTTTTTATTACTAATTTAAAAGATTTACTTCTCTCATCTGTGTGCATGTGTTTTTTTCTATATATATATGCATGTGTGTGCATACATGAGCACACGAACATGTATGTAGATGCTCACAGAGGCCAGAGTTGTTATAGGTGGTTGTGATTTGCCTGACATGGGTGCTAGGAACCAAACTTAGGTCCTCTGGAGGAGCAGGAAGTGACCTCAACTGCTGAGACATCTCTCTAGCTCCTTATTTTCATTTTTTTTAAGTTTTTCGAGACAGGATCTCTCTGTGCAGCCTTGGCTGTTCTGGAACTCACTCTGTAAACCAAGCTGGCCTCACACTCAACAGACTCACCTTCTCTTCCTCCAAGTGCTGGGAGGGTGTGTCACTACCTCCCATCTTAATTAATGATTTTTTTCAAGTGACTTTCTGAGGCTAAAGAGATGGCTGGCTTAGCAAGTAAGAGCAATTGCTACCCAAGTATGAATTCAAATGTCCAGAACCCACGCTAAAAAGCTGGCCATGGTTGCACCCGCCTGTAACCCCAGCGCTGTCGTAGGGGCAGACCGGAGAAGTGACTGGGGCTCGATGACCATCAGCAGAGGTGCAGCTGCAGTGAACTTCAGACCCCTTCTTGTTGGAAAAAGGGGGAGAGTGACAGAACAAGACATCTGACATTTTCCTCTGGTTTCTGCTAGCAAGCACCACCCTGTAACACACACACACACACACACACACACACACACACACACACACACACACACGTAAGAACGTAAGTGGTTGCAATGTAAAGAAGCCACCGTGCAGTTTATCTCGCAAAGGTGCAAACAACTCACACTCTACCTCCAGATGTTCTACTAAACCCTACTCCAGGCATACACCCCAAGTCAGGTTGTTCTGCCTTTTTTTTTTTTTAACTGTAGGTTACAATCCATTGTAAACCATTTTGGTGGAGGAAATATCAGCACTAAAAATATGAAACAAATATAAAAGAAAACATCAAGATGTGACTCAAGGGTTAGGAATTGTTTGGTGAAATTTCTTTCTGATCAACATAAGTTTCAAAAATGACGCTGAGTAAGAAGAGTCACTTAATTTATATGACATGCAAAAGGTTTCAATATAGCCATATTTTTAAATAACCAAAACCCAGAAGTAAAACCAATCCCAAAAATTTGATGGAATAATTACCACAGAGTTCAAAAAAGTGGTGACCTTTGGGGAGAAAGTGGAGGCGGGTACATGGGCTAAAGGTTTTTTTAAAACATAATTTGGGTAAATTACATATAATTTTCAACATACAGAGAAAGTGTAAGCATATCCTGCCTGTGGACTATCACTGGTTTAACTTTTCTAAAATTCTAAAACTGTGTTAAAATTTTTTATTAATAATTTTTAAATAACTGGCTATTTTTGTAGTTTTTAAAAAAATTTTATGTGCATTGGTGTTTGTCTTGCATGTATGTCTGTGTGAGCAAGTCGGATCCACTGGAACTTTGAGTTACAGACAGTTGTAAGCTGCTATGTGGGTGCTGGGAATTGAACCCGGGTCCTCTGGAAGAGCAGCCAATGCACTTAACTGCTGAGCCATCGCTCCAGCCCTATTAATAAGTTTTTTGAAGAATTATTTCTGTATGTGTGTGTTTCATGTGTACAGCTGCTAACAGAGGCCAGAAGAGGTTACTGGAGTCAAAATTACAGGTAGTTGTGAGCTACCTGACATGCCACAGGATGAGGATGGCTGGCCTGAGTCAGCAAGCGAGGGCCCTCATCCAGAACCAAGAAAATAAAGGACCTTAAAGTTAAGCTGGCAGGAGGAAAAATGGCAGACAAACTCAGAAGAAGACACGAAAGGCTGGCTCTAAGGAAATGCCACAATAAAGGATAAAGCAGCTACTGTCTGCTGTACACAGGGTGACACATGAAGAGTGCAGAAACAAAAGCTGGAAGGAGTGCCCAAGCTGACAACAGACTTCTATGGATGGGAAGAGACGTGACTGAAAAGAAAGCCAAAGAGCTCAGACTTCCCTCTTCTGGTCCAAACAAAAATGCTAACGCATGTTATTTCTAGATGGATGGGGAGACATGGGTTTTGTTACACAGCTTCCACACTTTATTGAATTTCTATTACTTTAAATTTTTTTTTTTTTTGCTTCAATGTTTTTTCTTTTCTTTTCTTTCTTTTTTGGCTTATGCTAGGTAAGTGCTCTATCACTATGCTATATGACCAGTCCTAAACTTTATCCTACTTTTAAGAACCTGAGTTGGGGAGATAGCTCAGTTGTTAAAGCTGTTATCGATAGACACTTAGCAAATGCAGAGATTTATTCACAAATGCAAACATGAGTATAATAGAAAACTAATGAGAGTAATCTAAAACACAGAAATATGACTATTTATATATAGTGTATGTGATCATTTAAAAAACATAGATAGATGGAAGGAAAGATAGACAGACAGACAGTTAGGCAGGCAAGCAGGCATAAACAGGCAGGCAAAAGATACCAATACTCTGTTACATAAAAAAGATGAGTCGCATATTTAAATAGACACAACCATGGGTATGTGTTTATATACACTCAGACTTGTCTAGAAGGAAGACAAGAAATTAGTTACCATGGTTGCCTCCAGAAAAAGAAACTGCATGACTAAGACAGGGTAGGAAGATTCACCTTGTGCTATTTTCATTTGCACCTTTTAATTTTATACTGGATACCTGTAACATTTATTTTTTAAATTGAATTTTAAAACCATGTACAGCATAATTGCTTTGGTTGGTTTGTTTTGAGAGAGGCCCTCAAAGAGCTGAAACCCCGGATATGGGGTTTCAGATATGTGCATCCCTCCTGGGTACGTTTTGAAAAATTCATATCTGCCTAAAAATATCTTACAGATTATACCAGTTTAATTGATTAGATCTAATGATGTTTAAATTTTTCAGGGGCTACAGTGATGGCTCAGCAGGTAAAGGTGCTTGCCACCAAAGCCTGGCTACCTGAATTGAATCCCTGGAACCCAGGTATATAGGTGGAAGGAGAAACTGACTCCACAAAGCTGTTCTCTGACCTCTGCATACATGCATATGTGCACATGCACATGTATACTCAATAAAACTTTCAAAATAAATAAAATTGCCACGAGTATACACTAATTATATGATGGAAAGGTTAAAAAGGAAAATACCTTTGTAACATGTAAAGACCACTTTGGCTTCCTGACATTAGATATTTGATTCACTAGTAAAGTTTTTATGGATTTTCCCCCATGCTGTAGGAAGGTTTTCATCATTATTTTTAATAGAGTCTTGCTTGGGCTATCTAGCATGACCTGTCTCAAAATAGTAATAACAAAGACAATAATTATAAAATAATAAATTTCAAGCTTTTATCAGTGAAGAACAAATGTAGAAAGTTGCCAATTCCCCCCCCCCAAAAAAAGTTTTGCCTCTCTATTTTAAGAATGCTAAAACAAAAACAAAATGAAATAAAAAGAATGCTAAAACAATCATGTACAAGGTCTAAAGAAAAACATTTCATGATAACAGAAATGTTTCAAGAAAGAAGTGAACAGTTCTGGTTGGGTAACAGAGTTAAAAATCTGCTCGTCAGGATGAGTAATAACCACTGTATTTCCTGGAAGTTTCTTCAGAAATAAAACTAAAGTGATAGCTCACTGGCCTTAATCAAGACAAGCCATCTCAATGAGTCCATTGGGTCTGGGGCTATGGAATCCCAAATTGCACATTTTTCATCCCAGAACAGTAGTACGAGCAGGGCATGCAACAGCAAGATACACTCAGGCTACGGGAGAAGCCCCGTGGCTAAATGGCCAGTGGCAGACAAGTCTGCCTTCATTTTTCCTTCCTTAAATTTGCAAAAGGATGACAAGTAAAGCCTCCCCTACCTCAGAGCATGTGCTCCAGGGCCATCTGTGGATGCCCGAAATCTTGACGCGTACTGAACCTATAGATACCTAAAGGACACACTTGGGAACGTCTCTTTGGCCTAACCAAATTGCCCACATCACTACTCTTGCACTTTGTGGCCACGACTAAATAAAGAAAGGTTTCTGAGCACAAGCCTGTGATGGTCTATCTGACGAGCCACTCGTGTGCTGGCAGCCTATACAGTGTGGGTACTCTGCAGGCCACACGAGGTTTCATTGCCACCCAGAAAAGCACACAACCCAGAGGTTTCCACTGAACATTTTCAGACCACAGTTACATGAAATTGCAAAAAGGAGAAGCTACCATACAGAGGGAAAACCTGGAGAAAGCTAGAACACAGGAATGCGGTGGAGCTCTGCGTAAGGCCCTGACCTCAATCCCTAACACCAAAAAGAGAAAGGGAAAGGAAAAACAAAAGGACAAGAAGAACACAACAGTCTAGCACACTAAAGGACCAAGATCCAACAGCACACCCCTGCTGGTGGCTAGCACAGTTTCTGTCTCTGCCATTTTGAGAGCTGACTCCATCTTCATTATTTTCCTACTTCTGCTACTCTCCCCTATTCCTACTTTTCCAACTTCGATTAGTTGGGTTTTTTTTTTTTCTTCGTCTTTTAAGGTCAAAATCTGACCTACATCTCAACAGTGTCGACCTCTACTCTATTTTTCTACTACGGAATCGGCCCTTCCAGGGAAAAGCTTTATCTCTATTTCAAAGCAGTCTGCCACAGTCAGTGCTCTCAGGTGACTGACTCACAGCCAGCGATGGTTGGTGACCCTCTGGCCCACCTGAAAGAGACAACTATAAAAGGGCTGTATCCACTTACCTCGAACCTGCTTTTTTATTTCTTTGGCAGAATCCAGCCATGTCTGTAAAAAGAAGAAAAGGCATTCAGACGGAGCTCCAGAACACACTAACAATTCAGTACTGGAGGCAGCTCCCTGACCACCTTGGGAAACCACCTCCGGATGAACCTACATTTCCCTTGGAAACCTTTGCGTTAATTTTACAAAGCACAGTGGTTTCTCAGCAGCAAAAAAAGGAAGCAGAGGTTGGTTTGAATCCACACTCCAATATGTCCTGGCTGAGTAACTAGAGCCTCTCCATACCTAAGTTCTCTTATCTCTAAAATGTAAATTTTGTCAGAGTATCCATCTTACAGAGCTGCTCATATATGTAAGCCTGCTTGTAAACAGCAAATGTGAAATAAGTGTGTGCTATTTATAGTATTAGGGAAAGATTAGTAAAGATCTAGGACCAGGAGTAAGTGACATCATCCAAATCTTATTTTCTCCTCTAACCTTTGTCTTGTTCAAAATTTCTGTCAACACAGCCTCTGTGCACAGTTCATTGCCCAGGTAATGTCTACTGAAAAGAATATATCTTGCCCGCTCGAATGTCTCCCCCTTCTATGTTCTTCCACCCCACTTAAGAGTCTATACATAAGGCCGGGCGGTGGTGGCGCACGCCTTTAATCCCAGCACTTGGGAGGCAGAGCCAGGCGGATCTCTGTGAGTTTGAGGCCAGCCTGGGCTACAGAGTGAATTCCAGGACAGGCAGCAAAACTACACAGAGAGAACCTGTCTCGAAAAACAAACAAACAAAAAAAGAGTCTATACATCACTACAGCAGTCCTCTTCAACCTGCAATGTCCCCTGTGACATACTAGCACTTACAAAAAGTTTCACTACTAACAATCCTTCATAGGCCTCTGTGAGAGATGTTTAAAGATAAAAAGTGCTAAATTTCTAGTATTATTTAGAAAACCTTTTTTTTTTTTTTTTTTTTTTTTAAGATAGGGTTCCATTATGTAACTCTAAATGGTCTGGAACTTGATATGTAGACCAGGCTAGCTATGAAATCAGAGCTCTATCTGCCTCTGTCTTCTAAGGGCTGGGATTAAGGTATATACCACTACATCCTGCTTATTTACATTAGATTTTAAACTACTAAACTATTTAAAACTATAAGATACATATATACTTTGGGTGAAACTCAGTGATAGAATACATGCTTGCATGTGCAAGGTTCTCAGGTTTAATACCCAACACACACACACACACCAAGCACATACTTGTTTGAGCCCTGTCATAAAAGAAGCGTCTGCATGTTTTTCCTTGGCCTCTCACCTGGTCCAAAGGCAAGGGAATTCAAACACCAATGCTGAGTCTGCAGGGACCTCTGAAGACCCTCAGCTTATGTGCAACCCAAAATGCTTACTAATGGCAACAACTTTCTACCCTGTTGGAGAGGTGTCAGTTCCCACAGCAGAGGGCTCCATATTCTCCACTGTTTAAAGAGACTTCCCAACTCTTCCTTCTAGAGATCCCACAAGCAGTTTTAAGACCGGGGCCAAAATCCCCACCAAGCACTGACGTTGAAAAGGCAAATCCAGATCTGTGTCAATCACGTGGGACCTTCAAAGTCTAAGCTGGCTTACAGAACCAGCAATGCTTACCATGTGAGATGGCTAAGCAGGTAAAACCGCCACGCCAAGCCTCATCTAATCCCCAAACTCTTGTGGTAGAAGGAGAAAACCACTTCACAAAAAGCATCCTCTGACTTCCATACATGTACCATCCCTAACCCCAAACCCCTGACCCCCCCCATAAAATGAGTTAATGCATTTATAATTATTTTGAAAAAGATCAAAACCAAAGTTAAAAACAGATCAAAAGCAGAGTCAAGACCTTCTAGTGATAATAAAATCAGTGTGTATACGTCTATGTTCTGTAGTGGGTAGCTACGTGGAGTGGCCTTAATAATTTCACCAATAATGTTCAATTTAAAATATTCAATTCTCAGGGCTGGAGAGATGGCTCAGCTGTTAAGAGCACTGGTTGATCTTCCAGACAGAGGTTCAATTCCCAGCACTCACAACTGTCTGTAACTCCAGTTCCAGGGCTCTGACACCATCACACAGGTACACATGTAGGCAAAACACCAATGCACATAAACTAACACTACATTTAAAAAAAATCAATTCTCAGTATCTTATATAACCAACAAATGTTTGAGCAATGATTCCATGTGGATGGCATTGTGGTTATGAAAAAGACTAAAAATAACACTTAAGGAGCGGTCACTAATGAGAGAGATGATCAGTGAACAACAATTTGCTCACCTTGGGTATGAATGACTATGGCAGTGCTATGCTGAAGCTGGAACTTTAGGAAATGTTTCTCCAGGTATCTGGGAATTCTGAGTCTTGAAATATGAATCAGCCAGACAAAGGAGAAATGACAGAAATTAAGTGGGCACAAAAGTACCAAGGAGTTGCTGTGTGTAGCTCAGCATAACCTGAGCACAGAGGTAATTATGGAGGAGAGGTAAAACTGAAAGGTACTGTAAGGGTCAGTACATGGAGACAGTACTCTGTGCTAAGAAAGCTGGGCTTCATGAAGCTCTAGGCAAGTAGAAGCCACTGAAGGGTTTAAATTTTTTTTGTTGTTGTTTTGTTTTTCAAGATAGGGCTTTACTGTATAGCCTTGGCTGTCCTGAACTCTGTAGACCAGGTTGGCCTCGAACTCACAGAGATCCACCTGCCTCTGTGTTCTGAGTGCTGGGATGAAAGGCATGCACCACCACCGTCCAGTCACTGAAGGGTTTAAAATAAAGCAGTATTTGTTCTCAATTACAGTCTCTGTCTACAGTCATGTAGTAAAGGTTAAGGTTCAGGTGTCTTAACCTTTCCACCATTCATTAGCTGTACAAACCTTGATATGGGATGATCTTCCTGAACTTTGATTTTTTTATCATTAAAATTATAGGAATAAGCACAGTAGGTATTTTCTTTTGATGATGAAAAAAGCACATTAGTAATGCTCTCTCTTTAAAAAAGAAAAAAAAGTAAATTCTAGAAGGAAAATCTGATAAGAGAGACTACATTCACTAGTGAGTATCTTGGAGAGGCAGGTACAAACATTGTTACCAACATGAGACCAGGCAAGGACAAACATTGTTACCAACATGAGACCAGGCAGGTACAAACAATGTTATCAGCATGAGACCAGGCAGGTACAAACATTGTTACCAGCACAAGAACTGAAATTGCCAGCTGTTTATACTAGGCTGTGTTCTTACCTTAGAGGTTGCACTATCCCAAATAGCTAAACCAAAGTAGTCTTCTTCCAACAGATTTAGGTGCTCACAAACTCGCTTAAGCAAATCCTGTCCCTTAGCATGTTTCTGTGAAGACACACAAACATTAGTTAAGGCTTCTTCTTATTCTTGTATTCACCACCAGACTTTTCAAAAAGTGTTCTTTTCCAATTTCCTTTTTTACCTTTGGTAACTAATACATTATCAGATGGCTACACAGTCTAAACAGAACATGATTTATAAAACCCCTCTCTTCCTCAATATGTCAGCTTATAAATGCAACATATTATGGCACTTTGGAAATAGCCATAATGCTAAAATCCCACCTCCCCTATTTCTCCACCTCCATCCGAAAAAAAAAAAAAAAAATCACACCGCCAAACTAGGGTCTCATTATGTGATCTTCCTGCCTTAGATTTCTTTTTTTTTTTCTTTTCCTTTTTTTTTTTAGTCAGGGTGTATAGTTCTGGCTGTTCTAGAACTCACTTTGTAGACCAGGAACTCACAGAGATCCACCTGCCTCTGCCTCCCAGTGCTGGGATTAAAGGTGTGTACCACCACTGCTTGGTTCTGCCTTTGATTTTTTTTTTTTAAATTTATTTATTTATTATGTATACAGTGCATATATCCCTGCAGGCCAGAAGAGGGCGCCAGATCTCATTACAGGTGGTTGTGAGCCACCATGTGGTTGCTGGGAATTGAACTCAGGACCTTTGGAAGAGCAAGCAGTGCTCTTAACCTCTGAGCCATCTCTCCAGCCCCTCTGCCTTTGATTCTTAAGCACATGGACTGCCACACCCAACAAAGCACATTCATCCATTCTCAGGCTCATTCTATCTCTCATCATTTTTGTGCTGTATTTCCTGAACCAGTTACTATAGTCAACTAAATTACTAACTCAACCTGTCAAAACATAACTGTGGCTGTAAAAATCATTTACAAAGTAAGTATCAATGTGAATGTGCTATACCTGAACTGCCTACAACCTCTTTCTGAGAAGTAGGAACAGACAGCTGCCGTGGGATGTTCTGTATGGCAAATGTGTTGCTAATTAGTCAATAAATAAAACACTGATTGGCCATTGGCTAGACAGGAAGTGTAGGCGGGACAAGGAGGAGAATAAAGCTGGGAAGTGGAAGGCTGAGGTCAGAGAGACACTGCCAGCCACCATGATGACAAACAGCATGTAAAGATGCCAGTAAGCCACGAGCCATGTGGCAAGGTATAGATTAATGGAAATGGATTAATTTAAGCTGTAAGAACAGTTAGCAAGAAGCCTGCCACGGCCATACAGTTTGTAACCAATACAAGTCTCTGTGTTCACTTGGTCAGGTCTGAGTGGCTGTGGGACTGGCAGGTGACAGAGATTTGTCCTGACTGTGGGCCAGGCAGGAAAACTCCAGCTACAGACAGCCTGTAGATACTAGCTGTTACAACAGCTATTCAGTCGTGTTACAAATCATTTTCTTTACAAAGTCAAACCACTTCTAAAGCTGGGCACTTAAACTCTTACTTATAAGGAAGCATGCCCTAATTTACAGGCTGTGAATTAAAGTTAAAACAACAACCTGGCTCCTTTATTAACCAGCTAATCAACTGTGTCATTCAATTAACAATAGCTCAACTGTAAAAAAAGAAGTTTTATACCCATTTACTAAAAAAAACAAATATGTTAACTAACGCCTTCTGAGAAATACATACAAAAATACAAATACTTCAAAAATTACAAATTACTAAACCCAGAGCCTTTTGTGTGTTAGGAACATGCACTATATTGAGTTATGGCCTAGCTGTACAGATCTTTTTAGTACATACATCTGACACACCCTTATCTTAATGTATTTTAAATGACTACTAGTAATTTGCATAATTGTTCATTTAGTATTAACTCATTTATATAACATTGTTTAATTTAACCTTTTTTTTTCTAATTTCACTCTAAATGAGGGTCAATAATTTGAAAATTCAGGTACAAGTCCTTAACCCTTTCATTCATAATTCCCAAATCCAGGAGTTCTAAAAAAAAAAATCATAAAGTTTATCACTAAAGCTCATTTGTTGAAAATTTCTGGCTGTTTACAACCTTCATTTACCCATATTAGAACAAATATTACATGTTTTTGCCATAGAAATAACATGTTTGATTCAGGCACAGTGGCACATGCCCATAATCCTTGCACTTGGGTAAAGGAAGCAGGAGACGCCTAGGCTACATAACACCACCAGCCTGAGGTACATGAATCCCCATCTCAACAACAGTAACAACACAATTACAAAATTAAAAATATAGTCAGGTATGGTGATATTTTGTTGTACTCTAATAAAACTTGCCTGAAGATCAGAGGACAGAGCCAGCCACAGAGTTAAACATAGAGGACAGGCAGTGGTGGCACACACCTTTAATCCTAGCACTTGGGAGTCACATGCCTTTAATCCCAGCACCTGAGATCTCATGCCTTTGCTACTAGAATTTGGGAAGTACACACGCCATTAATCCCAGCACTAGGAAGGAAGTGAAATGGCTGGGCGGAGAAAGGCATATAAGGCATGAGGAGACAGGGACTAGGCCCTTTCAGCTAAGGCCTCAGAAGCATTCAGGCAGAGGATTCATGGAGCTGGCAAGGTGCAAAGAGGCTGTGGCTTGTTCTTTGTCTCTCTGATCTTTCAGCATTTACCCCAATATCTGGCTCTGGGTTTTTATTATAAGACCACTTAGATTTCGTGCAACAGTTGGACAGTGGTGGCTCATGCCTTTAATCCCAGCACTTGGGAGGCAAAGGCAAGTGGATCTCTATGAGTTCAAGGTCAATCTGGTCTACAAGGAAAGTTCCAGGATGGCTAGGACTATACAGAACCCTGCCCTGAAAAACAAAAAACAAACACAAAAATTAAACCATATATTCTGTGTATATATATATATATATATATATATATATATATATATATATATATAGAATGCTTGTGGTTGGATACATTCATATTTGCACAAAATTTGATTCAGTAATAATAAAGCTCAAGCACTAAATAACATGTTTATCCATAAAAGCTATTAGTACTTGTAATAATTGTGTATATAGCAACCACAGCACAACTGGCAACTACTGTTCTATAAAGCAACAGTTAACAGATGTTTCAGTTTGTTCTGAAGGAACAAAGAGAAAAGCTGAATAACTGATTCTTTTACTGATTCTCTGATCTGTGTGTGTGTGTAACATGTACATACATGAGTGTGTGTGTGAGTTCCATGGCATGCATGTGGAGGACAGAAGTCACCTCAGGTGTCAGTCCCTTGCCTTGTACCTTATTGAAAACAGCTCTCATTTTGTCTTTGCCCAAACTTGAAGGAATTCTCCTGTCTCTGTACCCACCTCGCTGCAGGAAGACAGGGATTATAGCGGCTAATGCTTTGTATGGGTTCTAGGAATCTGAATTCAGGACTGAAGTGCAGGTGCTTTTACCCCCAAGACATTGGGTAATTTTGTTTTCAAACATAATTATAGGGATAGCTGGACCTAGTATCAGAAATTCAGCCTACCCTGGGAAATCTGGTCATAGAGACGAGATATATATATATATATATATATATATATATATATATATATATATACACACACACACACACACACACACACACACACACACACACACACAAAATGATTCTATAGTTATAAAAGTAACCACATGCTTAAGTCTCAAGATCTTGACAGATTCAGGGAGGAAAAAATAAGACTGACAATTTTCCTACCACTTCATTTCCATCCACAGAATGGTCCTGAGAGTGGGTCTTGTTTTCAGCAGCCCCACACCCCACATGAAGCGATTGTAAGCTCTGGCTCTGAGATTCAAAAGCACTCACCTCCACCACACACTCAAAGACTGTGTCATCCAACAGGGAGACCTTGCAGTGCATGTCTCTATGTCTCCGGACGGGCTTCTGCGAAGCCTCGGGCTCTCTTTCTGCTTTTGACTCGGGCTCCTCCTTCACGCCTGCCCTGGAGCACTCTTCAATCCCTTCTCCTTCCTTTGTTTCAGAATCCGGATCCTCTCGGTGTTCTTCCTGAGCTGGCTGCACATCCACGACACCAAGTCAGTGAAAAGGCATTCACAAAACAGGCTACACACACTCCTACCTACAGTAAGTAGTACCCCCACCAATAAAAATATGAACAGAGAGAAATTAAAACAAAAATAAGTTGAGTTATATTAACTAATTCATTTTTTTTCCCTAACAGGTATTATGATTTCCTCAAAGATGTTCAGACTTGACTATTCTTAATTTTTTTCAGGTAGAAGTCTATCAAATCAGTAAGTGACTGTGGAACACCAATCTACTGCTCTTGGCATTATATAATATATTCATCTGACTGTAACATTATATGAGATATATGGTCATCAAATTTTTGTTGCCTCTATCTCATGATCCTCCACTTTAGAAAGGTAGCCTTGTGAACTGTGAATAAGTTGATTTGTCACAGGCTTTAAATTTTATAAACAGCTAAAAGAAGCTCTTGAGGCCTCGTACCCTCTACATATCTGCATTAAGAAATGAAAGTAACCAGGCTAAAAACTGTGGCTCCACCCCAACTGCTCCCTACTTTGCTACATCCAAACACGGGTGAAGGAGGAGGGAAGACCGAAGATGGCCTCCTCCGGCAATCATCCAGTCACCCAGTGTTACACAGGAAGTCATGGAATATTTTAGCATACATTTTCTTACTGGTTTTTTTTTTTTTAAAGACAGCTAACTAGCCTCAAACCTGTAGTTCTCCTTCCTGCCTCAGTCTACTGAGTGCTGGGATTAGGGGCCACACTGGACTGTTTTCTTTCTTTCAACACAATAAATCTTTTGAGAGTTTTAACTAAATTCTATTAATTCGTTCCTTCCAAAACAATACATGGTTGATACTTATTTAAAAAAAAAAAAAAAGATTGAGTTGCTTGCCTGCTGTATTAGATTCAGGGAGTGGCTGTCAGGCTTGTATGCAGCCTTCCACAACCATCTCTTGCAGCCTCAGAGAGGCCTTCTGAGCTCTTACATTGGTCCTGTCCCTCTGGACTGTGTCTCAGTCACCCGAGGGCTGCTCCCCCCACCTGCACGTGGGCGGTCACAATATTTGCAGCAGCTCGCCCTTTCCTCTGAGCCATCTCACGCCCCGCCCCCCTTTACAGATTTTGGGTTTTTTTTAAAGTATTTTTTTTCTTTTTAAAGATTTATTTATTGTGTATACAGTGTTCTGTCTGCATGTATGCCTGCAGGCCAGAAGAGGGCGCCAGATCTCATTACAGATGGTTGTGAGCCACCATGTGGTTGCTGGGAATTGAACTCAGGACCTCTGGAAGGGCAGTCAGTGCTCTTAACCTCTGAGTCATCTCTCCAGCCGTCCCGTTTACAGTTTTTAACTTTCCAAGGGACGTCTATCCTAGAACCTGGCTTAAGCAGGTGTATCTCTGTGAGTTAGAGGCTAGCCTGGTTTACGTAACAAGTTCTAGGCTAGGCAAGTCTACATTGCAAGATCTTCTCTTAAAAACAAATAATAATGATGATAATAATAACAAACAAAGCCTCATAGATAAGGCTAGGGAGATAGATCAGTCAGTAATTTGCCATGCAAGCATGAGGGCCTGTTATTTTTCTGTGATTTGCAGTCCCTACTTTGATTCCATAGATTTCATTCATAACTACTGTGGTGGTTTGAAAGAAAATGGCCCCCAAAGGGAGTGGCACTATTAAGAGGTGTGGCTTTGTTGGAATGGGTGTGGCCTTGTTGGAGAAAGTGTGTCATTGTGGAAGCAGGCTTTGAGGTCTTATATATGCTCAAGATACCTCCCAGTATCTTAGACCACTTCCTCTTGCCTGCACTCTGCCATGTCCCACCATGATGATAATGGACTGAACCTCTGAACTGTAAGTGAACCACCACAATTAAATACTTTCCTTTATAAGAGCTGTCGTGGTCATGATGTCTGTCTCTTCACAGCAATAGAAACCCTGAGACAACTATTACATAGTGAATCTCGGTTTTATTGTTTGTGTGTGTGCATGATTCACGTATGTTATGTGCATGTGAGTGCACATTTAAGGAGTTGGTTCCTGACTTCTACCTTGCTGGAGGGTGGGTCTCTCTTTTCTGCCATTGCACTATTCAGTCTAATTGACCCACAAGCGTCTAGGTGAGTCTCCCGTCTCCACCCCTCATCTTTCCAGAGGAATGCTGAGATTACAAAGTTGTGCTACCACATTAGGCTTTTCATGAGGGCTTTAGGGGTCTGAATTAGGTCATCAGGCTTGTGCAGCAAGCCTTTTTACCCACGGAGTCACCTATCCAACCCTGGGTCTTGTTTTTAATATTGTTTCACTAACAGCAAGTACCTATTATGATTTCATCCTAAAGTCAGCCTTTGGCATTCTGAATATACAAGTAATAGTTCTAGAAACACATGTAATAATTTTAAAAAAGCATAACAAAACTATATACCCCAAACTTCAGACTTTCACAGAGGCACACACAGGACTTAAACTGTAACAATCCAGATAATGTTCAAAGTTACATAAGTAAACTTTGAACATAGCTCCTACTTTGTAAGCAATGAGGCTGAAAATAATAAGATTCCTAGAAAACAGTTTGAGTTATACTAGTAGGGCTTTTACATGTATTTTGGACAAAATAACAGTTTATGTTTAACTATACTGTGACAAAGTTCAAGCCCTGCATGAATAAATACTACAGAAGGGGCCAATGAGATGGCTTATCAGGTAACAGCACTTGCTGCCAGGCCTGGTGACCTGAGTTTGATTCCTAAAGGTCATGCTGTGGAAAAAAAGAGACCGACTCCCCAAAGCTGTCCTCTGGTCTCCACATACACACTGTGATACACTCTAGAACATGCATGCATACACATGCACACAAATAAATAAATGTAATAAAAAATTTAAAACTATTACACAAGGGATGGAATTAACATTGCAGTACTGTGCTCCCTAGAGCATATAGCCCAAACAAGGCAGGCATAGCTCAGATCTATCACGTACCCTGGGATGGCCTGATCCATCACATGGATTAATGAAGATTTTTACGAAAGGGCCACCCACCCTTAATTCCACCAAAATGAACTTGAAACCACCTCACTTCTTTCGTGCTCCCTCCTTAAAACAAATTTGTTCCATTGTTACAGCAAGATAATATATAGACTGAAAAAAATCATTGGATGGTTTTCTTTCATTTCCTTGATTTATAGAGGTGTTTTTTTTTGTTGTTGTTGTTTTTGTTTTTCGAGACAGGGTTTCTCTGTGTAGCTTTGCGCCTTTCCTGGAACTCACTTGGTAGTCCAGGCTGGCCTCGAACTCACAGAGATCCGCCTGGCTCTGCCTCCCGAGTGCTGGGATTAAAGGCGTGCGCCACCACCGCCCGGCTGAGGTTTTTTTTTTTTTAAAGTCAGGTTTCAACTGATTAATTTCTTTAGAGCAGAAACTCTTAAGGTTATTTATCACTATCAATGCCCTAAGTCAACTGGCTCATAAGAAATAATACCAAATATTCTTCTATAAAAAGTACAGCATGCAATGTATCTTCATTAGACTCTCCCCCACAGTCGACCGCCTTACCTGTGTTTCTATACTGCTTAATGAATGAAGATCCAGAGATGGGTCTGTTTTGAGTTCAGGTTCAGGAGCTGCAATAGGGGCCTTTAAAATGACATCTTCATCAAGGCTGGTTCCAAATTCTATCTCCTTCTGGCCTCCTTCACCTTTTTCTTTCTCTGACTCTACTTCTCTGCCTTCTTCTTCAGAAACCTGAGACTTGGGCCTTTTGAGGAATGAGGAGAGCAGTCGTGACAGGCCTCTGCTTTCTGACGTCCGTTCCTTGTTCTTGGTCAAGTCTTCATGTGTCGGAGTGTCCCCATTGGATGCTTTCAGCTTCTGCTCACACTGATTACTGCCCTCAGCTGCCGGTTGGGAAGCTTCTTCCAGCTGAGTTTCTTGTCCTGAGTTTGTGGCTCCCTCACCTTCTTCCTTCTGTTGATGGTGCTGAGAATTCTCAGCTTCAACCACTACACTCTTCTCTGTTGTCATGATGTCCCTATTAAAAGGAAGGGGGGGCTATTATAAGCAAAACACATTGCTGGAGGCCAAAACCCTAAACCTCAAAAGACTAATATATTTGAATTTAATCACCAACAGAATTCCAATCCATTAAACAGAAGACCTTACATTAAGGCACAAAAATATTTTACCTATACATCCTGGATAAATTATTAATGCCTTAAGTTATGAAAGACTAGCTTAAAATAGTATCCACCAAGGCCATGTAATAAAATACACCATAATTAAATTCAAGGCTCAGAACCGTACATAGCAAATACACCTTCATGCTTCCTAAAAGAGGGACTTATGTAGTACTGTCCTTTCACAGTGTCAATCAAAAATGCAAGATTTTCAGGAATCCCATACCCTAGAGACGATTAAATTAGGAAGTTCTGAAAATCTCTTTTGTTTTTCTTCCTCTTATTTTGTAGCATGAAGACTTCTCCATTAGAAAGAACAAACACAGAATTCTGATCATTTGCTATCAGAGTTGACAACAGCAGGAACAAATATACAGTCAAAATGATCACAAAAAAGATGTCCTTAGGTTTCATGATGCAATACCAAAATATATCCTCTTTCAGAGGCATCGGATTTTAGCTCTTCAAAATAATTTTCTTCTGAGAAATATGATTTTGAATGCTCAGTATTTTTGAAAGTCATAAGTGAAACCATTATACTGGGGTGAGAAATCAGGGAAATGCTCTAGGGGAAATCTAGAAAGCCAATGTTGATTCACTTTAGGGGAGATGGCAGGCTACAAACTCACTGATATATTTGAAACTTGATGGCTAGAGCCTTTTGATGTCAGAGCTCCAGTATTAGTACTCAAGTCTCTGTTCCAGTTCAGATGTCAAGTCTCTGAGCGAGGCCTCCCAGGTACTCCAACTAAAGTAGCATTTCTAACATAGCCTCTCAACCCTACAACACTTCTGACCTTGTTGACGTGTTTGCTGCCCTTCTTCCATACCCTTCTCCATCTAAAACACAAGATTTCATGAGGATAAGACCTTGAGTCTTTTTTTTAACAGATTCGTTTTATTTTTTAATCTATGTATGTGTCAATATACACGTGTGTAGGTGCCTGGAGACCAGGGAGGGTGTCAGATCTCCTGGAGCTGGAGTTACAGGCAGTTGTAAGCCCCTCCAGTGTGGGTGCTCTGTAAGTGAAGCAAGTACTCTTAACCACTGAACCAACTATACAGTCCCTGAGTCTTTCTGAGCACTGCACACCCAATGCCTAGAGCAGGGTCTGCATATACTAACTGTTGAGTGTTTGCATGTGTGGTGTACATATGTGAGGGTGTGTGTATGTGTATGGGGGAGGCCAGAGGTCAACTTCGAGTGTCTTCCTCAATCACTCTCCACTTTATGTTTTTGAGACAGGGTCTCTCACTGAACCTGGAGTTCACTAATTTGGTTTAGCTGGCTGTTCGATGAGTTCCAGGGATCTGACTAGCTCTGCCTCCTCATGCTAAGGATTACAGACATGTGACACTGAGCTCAGCTTTTTACATGGGTGCCGAGGATCTGAACTCTGATCCTCAGGCTTGTAGCACTTTTCTGACAGACCCATCTCCTCAGCCCCTTAATAAAAATTTGGGGTTGTTTGTTTGTTTGAGACAGGGTCTCACTGTGTAGCTCTAGCTGTCCTAGAACTCACTACGTAGACCAGGCTGGCCTCTAACTCAAGAGATCTGCCTGCCTCTACCTCCCAAGTGCCACCACGCCTGGCTCATTTATGTTAATAATTTTGTTAATAAGAGGGTAACTTATTGGAATCAGTTCACTCCTTTCACCTCATGGCTTCTGAGAATTAAACTCAGGTCAGACTTGGCACCAGGTACCCTTAGCCACTGAGCCATCTAACTGGCCAAATAAATTTTTTTTAATGACTTAATTTCACCTGAGTACATCTGATGTCTACAAACTTCAAAGGCACCCTCTAAATTTATTCAAGCATATTCGTTCATCCATCAAATACTCATCAAGCATTTAGTAGAGGCCCAAGGCTAAGTGCCAAAGATGCCACAGTACACAAAACAAACAAGGTCTCTATCATAGAGAAGTTTACTCTCTCAATTCAACATTGACACAATGAAAGAAGAGTGCAACAGAAGTCTTATTCAAGCAGGGGCCACACCTAGAATAACTGCAAACACATGGAACAGAGCAAGGAAAGGGGGAAGCAGCTAATACTTGCACTGGGCACTGTTTTCTGTGTCAGAATCCATGTTAGGAGTCTTATCTACATTATCTCAAACCTTTCAATAACCACCCCCAAGAAAGGCAGGAATCATCTGATCTTGTAATTGAAGACATTTAAATTCAAGAAATACCCTGAACATGCTCTGTCTCATAGGATCCTAGATGTTAGGTTGGGTCAGAACTGGTTAATATTTGGATAAGAAAGAGTAACTTGCCCAAGTCAACACTGCTAGTAGGTTGCAAGCCACTACAAATGGTGCTGAAATAAATCAAGACATGGTAATAAAAAGAAAGCCCTTAGAAGAACCCTTACTCTGATCTATTTTTAAACATTAACAGCATTTTTAAAAATAACAATATTTAAAGAAGTACATCTATTCTCATTTACTAAGTCATTGAAATGACTCTGAGCTAATATAATATGAAATGCGGTCTTTGTAAACACTGCACAAATCAATACGAAATGTGATCTTTGTAAACACTGTACAAATCACCTACCAATCAACACTCATATTCAATTTTTTGCTCCTGAGGAACACCTACACTTTAAGAGAAATAAAATGGTCACCATCTTCATATTAGGAATAGAAAACACCTATATCCCAAATTACTTTTCTTCAAACTCCAAAGTAATTAAACAACACAGAGAGAAAACCTGGATGCTGAACCTCTGTTTTTGTGCAAGAATAACAAGATCACCATGATATTCTCTTTGAAAAACTAAGCAAGGAAACTTGAGAATGGCACACTATTGTCCATGGGTTGCACATACAGCTTTGCATCTGCCTGACCGAAAGGGAACAGAAACCATCTCTGTACTAAAATTTTCTGACACAGAAGACTTTATACCAGCTTCTCTCATTAAGACCTTCAAAACACTGCAAACCTGTTGTGAAAGTTTTAGCAGGCATGAAAATAACTTAGCCTTTGATAGTCCTGAACCGACAGCTTTACTAGATATTTACTCTTGTGTTCTAGGGCTTTTTCTTCTTCTAGTTTTAAAGACAAAAGCATCTTCTATGGATATCCCTATAACTGCCTGCAGAGGAAAAGGCATCTTCTCTATTAGAAAGTACCGAATAAGTACCCTAGTTGTTACACACGCACCGACAGTCACAATCCACATGCTATCTACGTGCTTGTTAAACTTCAACCTGCACACAATCAACCAGTAGTAATCTTGTTAAAATACAGATTTGAGTTCAGTCCATTTGGAACATAGCCCAAGATTCTGTCTTCCTATCAAGTTTGTTGCTCATGCTACTAGCCCACTGAAAACACTTTTAAGTAGTTAAACAAAGCACAAACCCCACAAATAGTCACTTCAGGAAGGTACTTCAAACTATCTAAAGAATAAAAACAGCAAAGAGCCACTTCCAGAAAGTGGAACATGAACAGTGGAAAAGCTTTACTCAACAAATGCTTGCTAAACTAATACAAGAAGCAAACAAAGCCCCGTGTTATTAAGCATGCAAACAGAAGCATTAACACTCTTTAGAACTCAAAATCAGACCTTGGAATTTTTTTAACCACAGAAGTGTGGCAATGCCACATTTCCCATGCAGACATGACACTTGCCCAGATTCAGCATTCTGAATATCTCCTTTCATAAAATCTCTTTACCATTAAGACACCATGATTAAGACATACAAAGAATTGTAGAATAACAAGGATAAATAAAGAATCAATATATCTTGCCACAAAATTGGATATATAGTTTTTAAAAATGAGTAGGATATGGTAGCACACACCTTTAATCCCAGCACTCAGGAGACAGGGGCAGGCCAGAGAAAGTTTGAGGCTAGCCTGATCTACAGAGTGAGTTCTAGGACAGCCAGGGCTACACAGAGAAACCCTGTCTCTAAAACCAAAAAAAAAAAAACAAACAAACAATAAATAAATAAATAAACAGATAATTGTTTGTGGTTTTTTGAGTCTCATATAGCCCAGACTAACTTCAAACTGTGCATGTAGCCAAGGTTGACCTTGGACTCCTGATCCTCCTGCCTCTATCTCCTGAGTACTGAGACTAACAGTGCATGCCACCAATTCAGCTCAATAAATCATTATTTTTCAGTAGCTCAAACTTGTCCTGGAAAATCAGTGATGCACACAATCAAGTTCTTCAGGTTACAGAGACAGGCTGGATAGTCAGAGGAAGCTACAAAGCCAGCAGCAGAACCAGGACATCCTCTATAGTCAGACTGCTGAATGAGGCTATTCTCATCCTAGATACAAAGCCCAAAGGAAAGTATCTATTTACTTAATGTCACAAAGAGGTCTTTTGATTGTTGTAAAGGAAAAAAAAATCAGTACAACATTGAAGACAAAGTGATGAGCCCCCATTCAGACCCAATCTTAATCCTTCAAACCCTGAGAATTATACAGCATCTGGAATCAAAGATACATTTGTCCTAACAGTGTGCACCTGTTATCTTTAGGCAAATCAGATCATTAAAAGTCCCATACTAAGCTGATCAAGAAGGCCAAATGAGGTCTTTCCTCTTTTTTTAAAATCTTTAATTAATACAGTTGGTGTTCCATTAATGCTTTTCAAATGAAAAACTTTGTGAAAACAGTACAATTTGGTAGCATTTATAAAAGCTTTCCTTATCATCCACACTTAAGGATAAAGTTGAATGATGTAATTATCTGTTTTACTCTTCAAATTAGTTCACAGAGTATCTACCCATGTTTACTGAGTGCTAATCAGGTGTAAGGTTTTGGCTTGGGTCTCTAATACACAATTCTAAAGTAGAGAAGAATATATAAACAACTAAAACTAAAAGGTAAAACCTACTGTTTAATCTGACAAAGTATTCTGAGTGAAATAACAACTATCAAGTAACAGAGAACACTCTAAAGTAAGAGCTTACTAGAGTAACCAAGAAAAGCTTTTAAGGATGAATTCAGACATCAATAGACAAAAACCTGAGGTTCATGAACAAATGGAATTCCAGGCAGGGGAATTAGCATTAGTAAAAACGTTATAAGTCCTTAGGAACCAGCAAGATCCCCAGACTGGACTGGAATAAGATCGCAATAGGGAAGTAGGAAGATGTACAGTTAGAAAAGAGCTATCATTTAAAATTAGATTTCAATTGAAATAAAATCAGCAGCTAGCATTCATTATCTACTTGACGCCACACATTATCTTATAACCATTCTGTAGACATGCTTATTTCCCAGATAAACAGCCTCTTCAAAACTTAAAAAAGGGGGCTGGAGAGATGGCTCAGTGGTTAAGAGCACCCACTGACTGCTCTTCCAGAGGTCCTGAGTTCAATTCCCAGCAACCACATGGTGGCTCACAACCACCTGTAATGAGGTCTGGTGCCCTCTTCTGGCCTGCAGTCACATATGCTGTATACATAATAAATAAATGAATCTTAAAAAAAAAAAAAAAAAAAAAAAAAAAAAAAACTTAAAAAAGATGCTTCAATTCAGAGTATTGAATTGAATACTCTGTACTTTAATAAAAATTTAATAAACCAGGGAGTGATAATTCTATTGTAAATTCTCAGGCTAGTAATTGTCTGTAAAAACCTGGCTGCTCGGATGTTTCTGCCCCAGAGCTGTACTCTCTTAAAGAAACGCTGATTGTTGGGATGGTTTATTCCAGCTAGCTAGCCAGCATTATTTCTAGTGCCTCCAGTTTGAAGCCTCACACATGGGTACAAATTTCTCTTTCGATGAGATATATTTGAAGAAGGAACAGGGAGATAAGGAGATGACAGTTTGTAAAGACTTGATTATGCTAAATACGTTGTCCTGAAAGCAGGAGACTCTCTGAAGGTCTCTAAATAGGAAGTGAATAAAAAGTGGAGACCGAGAGAAACGCCACAAATGGCTGGGTAAATTCAGGTTATCAGTGTATACCCACAATGGGGATCCCTAGAGAAGTTGAAACTAATACTGAGTAGAGAATGTGCAAAGCTTGAAACCAGCCTTAAGAATTACCGCTGCCCTAGTCTCCCCAGCTTTATTCCCAGTTCAGCACTTGTCTTTAGCACAAGCACTTGGAGTTCTGATCCTAAATGCATTTTGTAATGTACCTCCCTTGGGCCACTCTGATAATGACTTAAGACACAGCATGCTGAGCACAGTGGCACAGGCCTGTAACCCCAGCACTTGGGAGGCTAAGGCTGGAGGGCCTATGAGTTCAAGTTCAGCCTGGGCTACATGGTGAAAGAGCCTGTCTCAAACCAAGACTAAAACAAACAAAAGACATACAGCAATGGAACCAAACTAGAAGAGAGCTCCTGCTATCTCAAAACACAGTGGTCCTCAATTCCCTGTTTTTCCCAGCTCAGTAAGTCATCAGTCAAGCCATAAACCTAAGTGTCATCCATAGTCTTCTCGTCCTTCCCAGCCCCATCTGTAACATTTATAGGGTCACTTGGGACACAGAGTCGGGGGTTCATCGTGTTTGTCAAGTCTACACTTCTAGCTCCCTCTACAGCCCCTGACAGGATCTGGCTTCTGTCCACCTCACCAACCTCCAGTATAACAACAGTTCACAAGGAAAATATCTAAAGTCTTGACTGAACAGTCCACAAGAGAAATACAATTCTAAGAAATCCAATTCTAAGCTTTAGCTGCATTTCTAAAGCCTCAGAGCCAGAGAACACATTTGACAATTCACTATGTATTTTACCAATGTTACAATGTTACAGGCACGTGGTAACCAGAAGGCTACACTAGTGAGACTGAACTTCACTCTCCACCCAGAAGACTCCAGAAAGAATCCCTCAGTTCACAGCAGCTATATTGTGACTTCCATTCAGTTCTGGTAGTTCAAAGAGAATGCATTTACCAAAGAAAAGACAGAATAATGGAATTTAAAGCTGACACAGGTAATTCTTCCAGGAAGAATTCACTAGTCCCTGGAAATTATAAAGACAGTTTTCATTTACATAACCCCCCCCCAAATCCTAATAATCAAAGACATTTAATAACTAAATGGTCTACTTAGGAACTCAGCTTATAACCATCCTTTATTAGCCACAGGGGATGGGATCTAGGATTCTTTAAGGATAACCAAAATCCACAGATACTCAAGTCTCTCATTCAAAACAGCATAGTATTTACATGATTCCTACACACATCCTCCTAATGTTTTATATTATTATTTTAAGTGTGGGGGAAGGCATGTACCTCCAAATATATGTGGGTAAAGGTCAGAGGGCAACTTTGAGAAGTTGGGTTCTCTCCTTTCACTGTGGGCTCTAGGGATAGAACTCACATTGTCAGGCTTACAAGGCAAGTGCTTTACACACTAACGACCTCCCCAGCCCTCCTACATCTTTTACACCACCTATAGTTAGCTTACAGAACCTTACACAATGTGAATGCTAACAGTTGCTATCCTATATTGTTTAAAGTAATAAGGAAAAAAAGTTTAGTATGGGCGAGATTTTTCCAGTTTTTGGAAATAGTTGAATTGTAAAACTAGCAGACACAGAGACTAGACTATCACCAAAAACATTCAGTCAGACGATGAATGTACATGTGCCATGGAGGCCAGAGAAAGGATTCTGCCAAGTGGGACTTGACTTTACATTAGCTGAACTCAAGGCTTTCTTCCAGGGCCAACATTTTACAAACAGAAAGGAAGGTAGGAAAGGAAACAAAAGGATCATTAGAGTAGTAATACAAACAAGTTATTTTAAAAGTTTACATTGTAAAGTAAGAGTTACCAATTAGATTAGGGGAATTACGAAAAAACAAAAACAATGGATAAAGGCCCTTTTACTTCTGTACTCAAGAAAACGCAATCCTGGGACATTCTTTCAGACAGAAAAAAAAAGTTCAAACATTGAAATTTTAAGAATATGCTAGAAGGGGCTGGAGAGATGGCTCAGCCGTTAAAGGCTAGGCTCACAACCAAAAATATAAGAATATGCTAGAAAACAGCTTGTTTCCCAGTAAAATCAATTCTCCCAAACCACAGGAAAGTGTCTTTCCTTTATAATTCAATTTAAGTGCACTAAACAGCACTTCTGGGAAAAAAAGAGACGCATCAATGTGGTTTTCAAAATAAAAAAGGTAATCCTCCCTGTCTCCTCTTGAAATTATTTTGAGTTTAAATGACTCTTTAAGACTTATCTGCCATACTGCATGAATCAGGGGTGATACTCAGCATGAACAGGTTGTTTTCAACAACTTGATTTTAATTTAAGTCATTTCTATGGTGACTAATACCGTTGGATCAACTCAAAGATATTTTTTAAACAAACAGATTCCTACTCATCTTCTAAGAACAAAAAAAAAAAAATGTCCTATATTTCTCTGTAGAACTCCAGCTTGTACTTAAAAATGTCTAGGTACATTCTAGATATAGTAATACTCTAGCTTTCCAAGAAGAATATCTCTAGCCTGTCAACTGAGGAAGAAGTGAGAGAAAACCCAAAAACTCAAAGCCATTTCCCATAGAATTACTTTACATTCTTTAAGTCTCAAATGTGTTATTTTAGCCATTCTCGGGGGAAATCTTTATAGAATGAATTATGTGCTTCTTTTTAGATTTTTAAATCTACAGAACATAATTAACTTTATTGATTTAGTCATCACTAGGGCTTCAGTTGCTGTGCAGAAATGAAGTCCTAGAGGGAGAAGAAAGTCCACAGAGCGGCTGGCTCTCTTCCAGTCCTGAAGTCTGCCTTTGATGGTTCTGTCTGCTCACCAGCAGTCAGCTCACACTGCTGCTCTCAAGGAGGCCTGTCAACAAGCAGCTTGCAACAGCTCCTCTTCTAATACACTAATCTACCGTTAATCAAGTAGTCCAACAGCCAGCCAGTTTAAAAGTGTGTCTGAATTCAGAGAAAATCCCAAGAACAGAAAGACTGAGTCACATTACTGGAAAGTTTCCAATGGATGGATTTTTATGAAATTGATTTTAGTTCTTCAAATACCTCCTAAGTCCACTCTGAGGTTTCCATTATAAGGTGACTAGCTGAGGCTATTGTGTAAATGACCTCTGGAAAAAACACATCAATATAATGGCCAGTCTCTTTCTTTCCAGAGCATTCTAATTTCTGTCTCTATTGTGATAAACACCATTTGCCCAAAAGCAGCTTGGGGGTGTAAAGGGCTTTTATCTTATAGGTTACAGTCCATCATGGGGGGAAGCCAAGGCAGGAACTTAAGGTAGGAGCTTGAAGCAGAACTGGAGACTGCAGACTGACCGGCTTCTCCAGCTTTCTCATACAGGCAGGGACCACCTGGCCAGGGGTAGCACCACCCACAGTGGGCTGTGTCCTCCAATCATTAAGCAGAAAAAAGCCCCCACAGGCATCCCCACAGGCATGCCTACAGGCCAATTTGCTGGAGGTAGTTCCTCAGGTGAGGCTCCTTCTTCCAGGTAATTCTTAGTTTGTGTCAAGTTATTTCTAGAAGATATACATCCATATAAACTCTTCAGCAAAACATGAACAAAGCACAGCAATAATTTAGCCTGAAAGATTTAACACAGAGGGAGAAGCACCCAGAAGACTCTTTGTTTGTTTATTGGTTGGCTGGCTTCTTTTGTTTTGGAGACAGGGTCTAAGTAGCCCTAACTGTCCTGAAACTAGCTCTGTAGACCAGGGCTGGTCTTGAACTCACATAAATCCACCAGCCTCTACCTCCCTAGTACTGGGACCAAAGGCATATGCCACCACCGCCTGGTGTAAAATTCAAAATAACATAACAACATTTTAAAAAATCAAGATAAATGCAAACAGCCTAATTTCTAACTACAAAGAGGTTTTTAGCAGAGATTATGGAACTTTCTGCTCTCTTATATGATCTCAAAAGAAAACAAAACACACGAATGCACTCCCAACACTCAGGAGGCAGAGGCAGGTAGATCTCTGAGTTCGAGGCCAGCCTGGTCTACAGAGTGAGTTCCAGGACAGTCAAGGCTACAGAGAGAAATCCTATCTCAAAAACCAAAAGGAAAAAGAAAAAAACACAAAAAGGAGGATACTACTGTTGTAAACTTGATTCTGATAAATAAAGAACACTCATCCTAAAAATATTTTTAAATTTCTAAACTCAAGAAAGTTCTGAAGGTTTGCTACATCGGTAAAGTTCATTTAACCAGAACATTAGCTGATGCTTAAATGTGATGTGGTAACAGGATAAGGTAAAGCAGAAACTTGCACAGGATCACAGCTTGGTTCAGAAGTAACTTCGGCAATCGGAAAAGATGTAGCAGCTAAAGCAGGGCAGTGGTGGCGCACACGCCTTTAATCCCAGCACTCGGGAGGCAGAGGCAGGTGGATCTCTGTGAGTTCAAGGACAGCCTGGGCTACAGAGTGAGTTCCAGCAAAGGCGCAAAGCTACACAGAGAAACCCTGTCTCGAAGAAAAAAAAAAGATGTAGCAGCTATCTCTCACACTGTTCAATATGAAAATACTGAAGACCACCACTAGATACAATACAGGAGGAGACATGATATAGTAACATGGTGGAATATTTCAAATAACTTGTCATCTGCTAAACTCATCCAATAAAATTACTAAGTAAATTTGATGATTACTTTCTTTCTTTAAAAGGCTCTTGTTGGGTTCAGACTTACAATAATATTGACATTTAGGAAGCTGAGACAGGAATATTAACATGAGCTCAAAGCAAACCTAAGCTACAGAGTGAGACTTTGTCTCAAAAAAACTCACAAAAAGGGAGGGGGACTCTTATTATTACAGACTGAGTTCTGAGCAATAAGTGGAGACACAGAATTCTCAGAAAAAGCTAGCTTGCTATACTAGGCAAATTGGTGAGCTCTGGGCTCATGAGATACCCCATCTCAATATAGGAAAGAAAGGAAGACAATGTCAACCTCTGGCCTCCACATACATTCATATTTAACTGAACACATACAAATATGTCTACATTCACAAACAAAGAAGCTTATTAAAAAAAAAAAAAAAAAGAGGAAATGGTGAGGTGGCTCTGTGGTTAAAAGTACTTGCTGCATTTGCAGAGGGCCCAGATTCAGTCCCGGCACCCACATGGTGGCTCACAGCCCTTTGTAAACTAAGTTCCAGGGGATTCAATGTCTTCTTCCAGCCTCTGCACACGGTACACGTACATACATACATACATATATAAATGCAGGCAAAACACTATTTATGGTTTTCAAAACAGGGTTTCTCTGTGTAGCCTTGGTTGTTCTGGGAGTCACTCTGTAGACCAGGCTGGCCTCAAACTCAGAGACCCACCTCCTCTGCTTCCCAAGTGCACAACCACCATAAGGCATAGCATTTTATAATTATTTTCAAAGAAAATTTTTGAAACTTATTGTCTGCTGAGATTTAGTTTAGGGTAATATTAGTTTAGAGAGTATGTGTTAGTCTGGAAACAGTAAAATACAAAGAAGGATAAGCATTTTTAAAAGAAAAAAATAGCCTAGTCTATACATAGTGAGTTCCAGGATAGCCAGTGCTCTGTAGAGAGACCCTATCTCAAAACAAACAGAACACCAACAAGAAAAACAGCCTGCTAAAAATGGCGAAGTGGAGAAGGAAAGCAGGACAGGATGGATGGAGTGAGGGAGGGGAAGGGAAAAAAAAGGAAGGTCAAATTCATACTCTATCTTGAGGGAAAAACAGAATGCCAACATGGGTCAGAGAAAAAATGACCTGCTCTCTTTTAAATGTAGCAATATAAAGAGGAATCTGCAAGTTCAAGTCAGCATAATATAAAGAGGAATCTGCAAGTTCAAGCCAGCATAATTAACCTTAAGTTAAAATAGCTTAGTCTTAGAAAAACTGTACTTCAAAGTTCAGAAACTGTAAAATTTTATCTCAGATTCACTACTATACTATGAGCTCTTACTAAATGTGTAATTAGTAGGATTGAGTCATAATTCAAAATCATCTTGGGAGAGAAAGAACCAAAACCAAGCAAGGCAGAATTTAAAAGAAATCCAAAGTTTATATACTGACGTTACAAAATGCTTTTTAAGATTTAATTACAACATAATTTGTTAAATTGATTGTGTGGCAGCAGCAGGACATTAATATGCCATCCCACACAGAAGCATAAGACTTGACACTTGAGTTCACGCCAATCATCTTCCCATGCAGCTTGCCCTCCAGTGACAAACACGGTTGTCAGAGCAGAGGAACAGAACCCCCTCCAACGGCAGCGCCACTCGGCTCCCCAGCGATGTGGTTCTGGGTCACCTGCCTGGAACCTAAATCCACAGAGGCAGGCTAGCCATTCCCACCTGACGTCCAGGCCACACCTCATTTATATGTGTTATAAAAACATGAGGTTGTATTTCAATTCTGCCAAGATCATGAATCACACTAGACACCCAGAAACTCTGGTATCTCATTCTACACCTAACCGACGTGCCTTCTTTCTATTTTAGTTTCCAGACTAATATTACGCTAAACTAAATCTCAGCAGAAAATAAGTCTCAAAATTTTTCTTTTAAAATAATTATAAAGTGCCATTTTAGGTTACTCAAGTGGTTTTTTGTTTGTTTGTTTGTTTGTTTGTTTTGCAAAAAAATCTTTTTAAAAAAGATTTATTTAGTTATTATGCATAGTGCTCTGCATGCCTGCATGCCAGAAGAGGGCACCAGATCTCATTACAGATGGGTGGGTGAGCCACCATGTGGTTCCTGGGAATTGAACTCAGGACCTCTGGAAGAGCAGCCAGTGCTCTTAACCTCAGCCATCTCTCCAGTCCTGCAAAAACCTTTTAAATAGTAAAGTAGTATTCTTTTGTTTCGTTTTGTTTTTCGAGACAGGGTTTCTCTGTGTAGCCCTGGCTATCCTGAAACTCAATCTATAGACCAGGCTGGCCTTGAACTCTTGATTTGCCTGCCTCTGCCTCCTGAGTGCTGGGATTAAAGGCATGAACCACCACAGGTCAGCATAAAGTAATATTCTTATGGGTGGCCAATGAGAATAACGATATCAATAAAGGTTTTTTTCCTCATAAGTAAAAACTTGAGTATTTTCCTTTTCTGAGGAAAAGGGAAATTGAAGTTCTATCATAATTACAAGAAATATTTTAAATGCATTCACCAATTCAAACAAACTCATGCAAAGAATATTTATTGAATATATCTGAATATCCAAGACATCCTGGTGAGAGCCAAGACTGCTAAGCAATAAGTTCCCAGCTTCTACCCTCAAAGACTACAGTCTATTTAGAAAGTGAGGCTAGAACAATCAATTATGTAATAATATGTTCAGAATTAAGAGAATATTTGAGTCAATCATTAAAAAAAGAGCTTTAAACTGGGCATGGTGGCTTATGCCTTTAATCCCAGCATCTGGAAGGCAGATTTGACAGGTGCATCTCTGAGTTCAAGGACAGCCTGGTCTATATAGTGAGTTCCAGGATAGCCAGGGCTATGTAGAAAGACTATGTCTCAAAAACAAAAATAATAAATAAATAAATAAATAAAATAATTCTGAGAGGCCTAGAGGGATGGCTTAGTGGTTAAAACTATGTTCTGTTCTTGCAGGGGACCCAAGTTTAGTTACCAGCACCTATATGAGGTGTCTCACAACCACCTGAAACTCCTCCAGCTCCAGATCTGACAGCCCTCTGCTGCCTCTGTGGGCACCCCACTCACATGCACAAACCCATACAACACACAACTAAAAATAAAACAAAATCTTAAAAGAATTTCAAGAGACAACCTGAGTTAAACCTTAAACAATGAGGTGGGCTGGGTGAGAAACACAGGGCAGGCATAACATGGGTAAGCACCCAGAAAGAGCTTCCCACCCAAGTGGGAAACAAAACCTGTAACCCCAGAAAGAAAATACAGGATGGTAGAAAATGGAGAGCAAGACAAGTTCAAGGCTAAATGGGAATCGATTATGGAAGGCTGTCTTTTGGAATGGTCAAGAGTTTATATTTCACACCCTGTAAAATAGTGGGTGGTGAAAAGACTGAAATATGGGGATACCCCAGCAAACTCAGCATTGAGATTTGTCTCCCCACTGAAGAGGTATAGGAAATGGAAGGAAACTGAAACAGAGACTGAATGCTCTCAACAGACTCCAGGAAAGATCTCTAGAGGTTGAACCAAGGTCAGTAGGCCAGAAGAAAAGAGATTTTAAAAAAAACAAAAAACCTGTAATGGTTAATTTTGAGTGTCATCTTGACTGGATTGAGAGGCCCCTAGGAGAGGGTAAAGCATACCTCTGGGTGGGTCTGTGAGGAGAAGTCCAGACAGGGATAATCAAAGGGGAGCTCTATTCTGAATGTAGATGGCACTGTCCCATAGGCAGGGATCCAGGTGGTGTAAATGAGAGAGGGGAAAAGCCAGCTGCCACAGAAATTCTCCCTCTCCCTCCTCTCCTCCACCACGCTGCTTCCCTGCTGCAGTGACATAAGCAGATCTCTTCTGCCATGCCCTCTCTGCCACACTGGCCTGAAGGCGCTAAATAAATAATGAATAAATGAAGCTCTGGATAAATAAAGCTGAAATAAATCCTTTCTGCCTTTAGTTGACAGGCCTAAGTTCCAGTCAGTTTCTTCTAAAATGGGAACTTGGGTACATTAAACTTCTCTCAACTTTCATTTTTTCATTTGAAAAACAGTATTGTCCTTTAGAGGATTGTTGTCACAATTAAATGAGCTATCATTCTAACAGGAAAATTAGATTAAGTTTTACAGACTATATTAACAAATGACAAATGTATGTTTTAGCTAGTAAATTCATTCTGCCTCGTAAAAATGTATTTGTTTCTCTATTTTCTATATTTAACACATCTTAGAGTATTGGCAAAAATATACTTTCTCTTTAAAATATGCTGCTTTGGAATTCAGATTTGTAGTACAGTTTGGACAGATTAGATATTAAAATTTCAAGATTCAGTACCAGATAAAAAGTAAAGTAGCAGAAGATTTTGTTTTGTTTTGAGATAATGTCTCCTGTATCTCAGGGTGGCCTTGAACTCATAGAATCTGCCTGCTTCTGTCTCCTGAGTGCTGGGATTAAAGAGCCACCACGCCTGGCTCTTCTTCTCTTTTGATGAGAATACAAAAATAGAATCTAGCAATCTGCCTTTGATTATTTACATCCCATAAAAGTCTCCATTTAAAAATATTTTCACATTATTGGGGTTAGAGAAATGGTTCAGGAGTTCAGCGTGCTTGCTGCCCTTGCAGAGGACCTGAGTTCAGATCCCAGAACCCACATTGGGCAGCTCAAAACTGCCTATAACTCTAGTTCCTGGAGATCAGATGCCCTCTTCTGGAGACTGTGGGCACCTGCACGCATGAGCACATGAACACACACACACACACACACACACACACACACACACACTGGGTGACACACACACACACACACACACACACACACACACACACACACACACACTGGGGGACACACACACACACACACACACACACACACACACACACACACACACACACACACACACACACACACTGGGTGACTAACAACCACCTGCAATTCCAGCTCCAGAGAATCTCAGCCTCTTCTGCTTCTGCAGGTACCACATGTACATACACACATACACAAACACAAAATGAAATAAATATTTTTAAAAGAATAAAACCATCTTAATAGTTAACATAAAAAATGAATATGTTGGGTGTAGTAGCACACACCTTTAATTCCAGTACTCTGGAGACAGAGGTAGATGGACCTCTGTGAGTTTGAGGCCAACCTGATCTACATAGTGAGTTCTAGGCCAGTCAGGGCTACACAGTGAGACCTTGTCATCCCCACCCCACCTCCAAAAGAAAGAAAGAAAAAAAAATTAGGTATACTAAAGTCATCTTTGCCAAAAATCTATACATGTATGCTAGATTTATAAATGTACAGGATACCAGTGTGTTCTTCTCACAGAAGAGGGGAAAATAAACTGTTATTTCCTCTAAAGCTAAAAAATTTGCTGTACTTGGACTGGAAGAATCAAACTTGACTATACTAATTTACATTGTTATAACACTGATTTTTAAAGTTTTTCTTTTATGAAAGCATCAGAGTCATGTTAACCTATGTGTTCCTGAGAGCCAGGCGGATCTCTGTGAGTTCGAGGCCAGCCTGGTCTACAGAGTGAGTTCCAGGACAACCAGGACTGTTTCACAGAGAAACCCTGTCTGAGGAAAAAAAAAAAAAAAGAGGTATTAAGTGACAGACATGTTGAATGGAGGAGGAAATGGTACACTAGAGAACAACAGTTTAAAAGTGATTTATTTTATTTTACCTTTTTACCTGTATAAATGTTTTGCCTGACATATGTGTGTGAACCATGTGTGTGCCTAGTGCCCTCAGAGGTCAGAAGAGGATGTGTTTAAACCACCACCCGGCTAACACCTCTTTTTTTTTGGGGGGTGGGGGTGGAATATTTATTTTTCTTTATGTGTATGCATGCTCTGCCAGCATGTATGTCTGTGCCAGAAAAGGGTGTCAGATCCTCTGAAACTGGAGTTACTGACAGTTTTTAACTGTCATGTGGGTGCTGGGAATTGGACCTGGGTCCTCTGGAAGAGTAGCCAGTGCTCTAACCACTGAGCAATCTCTCCAGCTCCACTTCTTAATACAATGTTTATAGGAAAATACAACCAATGAACACATTATAGTCTTATTAACTCTTACTCAAGTGCAGCTTCTCTGTGGATACTCTACAAAGATGGAGAGTACTTCAAGCATGCTTAATACCTTATTAAATTTAAGGTCATTTGTTTTAAAAGTGCAAATGTTATAGGAATTACATAATTACTAATTTTGGCCTTTCAGCCCAATTACCTTTATTTTATGACTAATTCTTATAAGTTTTTATATGGGGGGGAGCAGTGTCAGGGTCTCACACTCTAGCCTATGCTGGCCTGAATCTCAATCTGTAGCTCTTCATGCTTCTTATAAAGAACTAGAAAAATTCAAAGGTTCCCAACTTAAACCAGCATTCCCCTTCCTTGAAGCTTACTATGTAGCCCAGGTTGCTCCTGAATTTCTAATCCTCTGGCTTCTGCCTGCTGGATTACAGGTGTGCACCATCACACATAACATGCTCCCAACCTAATAAACAATGTATAAGGAGACAGAAATGCTAATTATCTTAATTTAGTCATTACACATTGTATACAAGTACCTATCACAGTATGCCCCCACGGTACCCCATCCATAGGCACAACTGCTATTTCAGCTGAAAAAGGGCCACTCAGGGATAGAGTACTTGCTTAGTACGGACACCATGCCCAGCAGTGGGGAACGGTTGTTTTAAAAATGTATTATTCATCCTGTGCAATCGGAAATGAATTCCACCCTCTCACCCCTTCCTTCAGCTAATGGAAACTGATATGGCAACACCTTGTTCCCTCACCACCAGCTGTACAGACTGTTTACCGTGAGCTTTCAGCAGCCCTTACTGTGCCTCTTGAAATGACGACGTGCGCACACTTTCTTTTCAATGCAGGGCATCAGAAGTTTGGATATGTGTAAGGTTTTTGTTTGTTTTTTTTTTTTTTTTTTTTTGGTTGTGGTTAAGAATCATGGATTTATTTTGGTAACTCTTTGGCTATTGTTCTTGTGTATCCTGACAGCATCATGTGTGTCAACCTGTGTCAATCATGATGGGTGGTTATGAAATGTCAGACTGCTAAAGTAAATGTTTTGGACTTAAAAGAGTAAATACATGCTGCTTTGGGGATATTAAAAAATGTATTACTCTTTAAAAAAATAAAATTATGATTTTGGCCAGACATGGTGGCAAACACCTTTAATCCCAGCACTTAGAAGGCAAAGGAAGGAAGATTTCTATGAATTTGAGGCCAGCCTAGTCTACAGGTCTACACAGGGAATTCTAGGACAGCCAAGGTTATGTAGAGAGATCATGTAAATAAATAAATAAATAAATAAATAAATAAATAAATAAATAAGATTTTATTTTTACTAACATGCACGGTGAATGTATTTGGGGCAGGGGTTGCAGACAGAGGCCAGAAGAGGGCTTCAGAGTTCCCTGGAGGGGGATTTGCGGGTGGTTGTGAGCTACCCAATGTGGGGGCTGAGAATTACTCTTACACACTGAACCGTCTTTTCAGTCCTCTGTGCTACTCTTTCATTCACTCAGTTATCCAATGTGTACTAAGCGATCAAAATCTAAAGACCTTGTGGTAGCTGCAGCTCAGATCTAGTTTTTTCCCACTGCTGGGATGTGCCCTCACTTTACTAGTTTAGGTTTCCAGCAGCCCCAGCTGGAACCCCTTGTTTCCAAGAGGAGCCTGCATGGCCCTGCTTCTGCCCTGTCTTTGTGATACTCCACCCCTGCCTCTCCCTCACAGACATGCTAATGCCTTTAAGGCTTACCCAGAAAACCATCCTTTCCAAGAAACTATAATCCTTTCTGTCAGAATGAATCCCTCCACTTAAGTCATTATTTACTTATGACAAGTGAACATCTTTTCACAAATATTCACTTCATTTTTTTCAGTAGTTGTATAGTATTCCAGTTTTTCAATATGATAGTTTTTTCAAATTTTAAAACAGAGAGATGGCTCAGCGGTTAAGAGCACTGGCTGCCCTTCCAAAGGACCCAAGTTCAATTCTCAGCACCCACATGGCAGTTCACAGCTGTCTATAATTCCAGTTCCGGGGGATCTGGCATCCTTGCACAGACATACATTCAGACAAAAACCCGGTATACATAAAAAATAAATCTTAAAAAAAAAATCTTATACTCAAAAGACAAGAGAGATGGCTCAGAAGTTAAGAACACTGGCTGCTCTTGCAGAGGTCTCATAGTGCAGCTCACAGCTGTGTGTAACTCAGTTCCAGGAAGTGTGGTACTCTCTTCTGACTTCGATGGGCACTGCATACACATGGTACACAGACATACAAGCAGTTTAACATCCATACAAATAAAATAATAATCTTTTTAAAAGGAAAAGAAATACTGATCATTTAAAACAATAATTTGTCAAGCAACTTTCTAGAAGAGAACCGACCTACGACAGTTCTCTAGTTTAAGGGAACACTCTTCTCTTAGGGACGTGCAGTTCAAATCTGCTGAATGAACTGGCAGTTCCTCACTTCAATTCTTAAAAACTAATTTTCCATACAGCTGTGTTTACTCACAGCATGTCTCGTTTGTGCTGGAGGTGTAAAACAGCAGAGCCCGGATCTCTCCCTCTCTCCTCTTTCTATTTTCCCTTGCCTTTGTGATTTGCCTTTCTGCAGTTCCCTAGCCAGAGCTGTAATTAGTACTCCACAGGGATCTATACTTTTCTAATAAAGAGCAGTCTACTGAACAATGACATGTGTGCACACACAGCCATGTGCGTTCCTAACAAATTAAGAATATTTTGCACAAGCAAGCCTTCAAAGGGATTTAATAACTTAATGGAGGCCACTTCACATGGCAGCTGCAACTGGCGCCCAACACTGACTGGATTGATTCATCCCTTTCTCTTTCTGCACATGCATCTAATTGCAGGAAGGGAAACAACTCATTTGAGACTGAGTAAAATTATGAATTCAGTCCCCAAACAAACCTTAGTAAGTAAGCACATTTGTCAAGGAAAATTTTCCTCCAATTAGTTCAAAAACTAGTGTTTGTTTCATAACGGTTTACTATAATTTTTTTTGCAATGTCACTGTTTATAAGCAATTAATAGTGCTTCCCGGGCTGGCAAGATAGCTTAATTCCTGGAACTCACACAGTGGAAGAGAACTGACTCTCACTAAGTTGTCCTCTGACCTCCACAGGTGCACCATGCCATGCTGGCGCGCACACGACACACACACACACACACACACACACACACACACACACACACTAAATAAAAAATAAATAAGTGTAAAAAAAGAAAAAGTAGACATTTTAAAAATGTGTTTCAAAAGATAGTTAAACAAGCAGCAAAGCTACGCATTTAGATCTGAAGTGGAATGCTGAGTTAATCCCCAATACTGCCCAAGCCAAAAAGCATACAAAACACATGTGAGTACCCAAGTGTGCATATACATATGCATGCTCCAGATCCTGTCTCACATTCCCTTACTGCCCAGCCTCTCCCCTCATCCAACATCAGCAAGCTTCTCCACAGCTTGCCATTAGTAAAGCCCTAATCTATATTCAATCAGTAACCAGAAGTTAGTTAGAAAAATAATCATCAGACTATAAAGGAAAAACAGCCAACAACTTACTTGCCCAAGCATCTAACTTACAGGAAGAATTCAGATGGGAAGACAAAACTTCCCCTTCATAAAGAAATATGAATGAAACTTCCTCAATTCATGTACCCATTGTCACCTTCCTGTGCTAGTCTATGGCAGCTTACCACAAGTAACACTAATAACCAATCTACTTCATTGCAAATAAAGATTACTGACCCTTAAAGGTTTTTCAGTTTATAACAAAGGGTTCAAAAAGTCATGTACACCAATACTGCCTGTGCCTGAATATCAACTCCAATATATAAAGTTGAGTACCCATTATCCAAAATGTTTAGGACCGTAAATTTTCAGATTTGAAAGGGTAGGATGGATAGATAGATCGATAGATAGATAATTACCTTGGTATAAAACCCAAGTCTAAACATGAAATTCATTTCCCATATAACTTTATACACATAGCCGATAGGTAATGTTACACATATTTTTAGCATGCTTGCAGTTGAGTGCAATATGCCATACGTAATTGGGGTAGATTTTCCACATGTAGTGTTAAAATGTATCATTCAATAGGTTTTAGATTTTTGAACCATTTCAGATTTTTTATTTTTGGGTTAGAGATGTTCAATCTACAAAACTATTTCTCAAATATATGTAGATGCTGCTGTGATTAATAAAATCAAAGCAGACTTACAAGATTTACTGATATGTACTAGTTCTATCATAAATTTTATTGAACAGTAATTTGTAAAATTATTACTATCACAGGAAGATCCACTAAAATATTTTACTTTATAAAGAAATCTACATCAGTAATGCTTATTAATTAAAGTTGGCAATTAAAATTGGAAATCACTTCATGAGACTGGGCCCCTTGAACTGAAGCAGTGTCTAATTCATCTTTTCACTCAGGAACAGACACTGATTAATAGAAGAGCTTCCTAACCCTTCTGTGTCCTTTATGTGGGCAAAAACTTTTTAAACTCTTAAAACTGAGAAGCGTAAAATATAAATATTAATAAGGGGACTTGCCAGATGGCTGGGTGGGTAAAAGCACTTGCCACCGATCCTGACAACCTGAGTTCAGTCCCTAGAACCCCCATGATAGGAGAGAACTCGCATATGCTATCTTCTGACTTCAGCATATGTCACTCACAAGAAAATTTAAAAATGCAATAAAAATATTTCTAGCTGGGTATGGTTGGGCACATTTTTAATTCCAAGGCTCAAGAGTCATGGACAGGAACTCTATATGAGTTCCAGGACAGCCTGATCTACATAGTGAGTTCAGGCCAATAGGGCTACATAGTGAGACTTTGCCTCAAATAATGTAAGATGTAGTACTAATGGGTGATACTCAAGTTAGAGCCTTTCCTTAGAAATTGTTATTCAAAACCCTAAAATTTGTTTTTTGTCTGGTTGGTTGGTTACTGTCTTGCTCTTTGTTATTTGAGACAGGATTCTTGCTACATTGCCCAGTCTGGCCTAGCAATTGGAATCTTCTTGCCTCAGCCTCTAGAATGCTGAGGTTTTACAGACGCTTGTCACTATGTGGTAAGAACTTAAAAACTTTTATCACACAACTGTCATGTATAATCTGTAAGATCCTACTCTACATAGCACTGAAATGTCATTCATACTCCTAATTGATAAGTCAAAGAAGTTCAGATTCTCATGCTAAACCAAGAGTTTCTTTACTTTAAGGAAAAGCAACCTTAGACTAAACTAATTTTAATTTTCCTTTGGAAATAATTTTATCTTAAAATAGCAATTGTGCTTTGCAGCAAACAAGAACATCAATACTGGTTGTACAGGTGTCAAGAGCTCTTTGTTATTTGGCATTTTGACTTTGCCTCCTACAACAACGACAGACAGCACAACGTAAAACAATGAATCCTCCCTAGTCGCCTGTCCCATTGACCACAATCTCAAAAGTCTCTAATATTTTAAAATGGAAAATGAATGAGCTTTTCTTAGAAATTATGGAGGGAGAAAACTATGACAATAACAATGATTCTCAACCTGGAATATGTATCAGAATCATTGTAGAACATGTTTAAAATAAAGATGCTTGGCCCCAGCCCAAGCATCTCTAAGAATGTTTTTGTTAAAAGCTGATTCTACCACCACCCCTTTAAGTCCCCTAACCAGCACCATCAACATAACCAGGGAGCCTGTTAGAAACAAAAATTTCCTACTAGCCACTCAAAAACTGAATGAGAAACTGGGGATGGTGCTCAGAAAACTGTTTCCACAGCCTCCAGGCTATTCCAATGCCTGTGAGTTTTGAGAATCTTGGTTTTCATCCTACGGGATCCACCTATTCATCACTAACTCCATTAAGATGAAAATGAGTCTTAACTAACGCAAATGCACTTAAGGCATGGTTTTCTCATTTAAAAACAGTTTTGTCTTAATCATTAAATTAACACTGATGCGATCTTCACTGGAAACTGTGTCGATTGAGCAGGTTCTTAGATGGGGGCTCTTTTTTAAAAACTGTCCAGATGAGACAAGAACTTTAAAGTCAGCGTATTATCTTTCATGACTTCAAGATTAAATTATGGCTGGGCATGGTGGCTCATATTTACAGCAATGAGGCTGAGGCAAGAGGACCGCCAAGAGTTCAAGGCTAGCCTAGGCTACGGAGTAAGACCCTGTCACAACAACAACAACAACAGCAGCAAAAATGATTGAATTGTACCACAATTCAATTATCAAGTCACAGGAAATGCAAAGAAGAAAGCTTGAGTTAGGCAAGCACTCTGTCACTGAGCTACATCCAGCCATGGCCTAGTTTCTCAACAAACATAAGCAAAGGAAAGAGATCCAGATAAGGGTATATTTATAGATTAAGATAAACTTGAAATATATGTTAACCACCTGCCACAAAGAAACCTTATCTGAATTGTAATTCAAACATACCACAAAAAGTTATGAGACAAGTAGAAATTTGAACACCATCTGATGGTAATTATATATTTTTTTAAAATAGTAGTAATGATGTAATAGGATATTTTGTTTTATTTCTAGCCAGGGTCTGGTAGCACAGGCTGGTCTCTATCTTACTACGAAGCCAAGAATGATCTTGAACTTCTGATCTTCCTGCCTCCACCTCCCTCTACACCTCCCTAGTGCTGGAACACCACACTCAGTTTTTATGTAGTGCTGGGAATCATACCAGAGCTTCACACATCCTGGATAAACACTCTACCAAATAAACTGTGTCTGCAGCTCTGTATGGTTATTTCTAAGTAACTGTCAGACTGCACATGGTGGTGCACATCTTTAGTCCCAGCCCTTGAGAGACAGAGCCAGGCTAATCTCTGTGAGTTCCAGGACAGCCAGGGCTACATAGTAGCCCTTCTTGTATAAAAGAAAAGTAAGTACCTTTAGGGAACTAGAAAATTATTTACAGGTAATTTTGTATAATGTCTGAGGTTTGCTTCCAAATTATGTAAGAAGAAAAGCAGGTGGTTAAAAAAAAATTGTAACTAACCATGAGCTGATCGCTGTCAAAGCTGGGTGATGGGAACATATCATTGATTATAGTGTACAGGGAACTATTCTTTGTACATATTTAAAATTATCTCAAACTTTATAAGTTTGTTTTATTTATTAATTAATTTATTTATTTATCATTTAGTTTTTTGGGATAGGGTTTCTCTGTGTAGCCTTGGCCATCCTGAAATTCACTCTGTAGTCCAGGCTGGACTCTAACTCACAGAGATCCCCCTGCTTCTGCCTCCTGAGTGCTAGGATTAAAGGTATGAGCTACCACTGCCCAGCCTTTCACCCAGCCACTTTACAAGTTGTAAAATACAAGAAATTAAAAGAGACTGCCAAATCTGTGGTGATAGCATTCCTCTTGTGTATCAGGAAATACAGACTCAGGAAAAGATTTAAAATAAGGCTATCTAGGACTTTTAAAGTTTAAAAAAACAAGTCTGACTTTAATACAGGAGATGACTAAAGTACATTCTTTGGAGCTATTCAGCTTTCTTGTCTTTTCATTCTCTAAGAAAACAAACACATGATCAGTTGTCTACCATCCTAGTATCCAGGCATGCAGACAATCATGTTAATGGCCTCAGCTGCCAGGCCCACTAAATGGCTGTGGACTCTAACCTCCAAGCCACTCCACCAACCGATTCCTAAATGAGATGACGAAGAAAGCCCAGCTGAGGTCCTGAGTAAAATCTCAGAGTTTCTTTATCTCTGCCTCACTTCACATAAGAAATTTACAGAGCAGGAAAAACTTCTAGATTCACAGTCTTTAACAGGAAATACCTTTCTTCCAAATGTACTTAGTGGACATAATCCGTAATCCACCACTATCACTATGGATATAGCATGTACATTCATTCAAAAACTGCAACCCAGCGACAGGGCGCAAGCTCAACATGAAAGAGTCCCTTAGCTGCAGTGTCCAGGACCCACCCCTTGCCAATTTCCTACGGAAGGAACACACCAAGACAGCACTGGCTATCTTCCTGTGGAGAGACATTTTTCTCTCTTTCTGTATTTTTCAGATTTACAATGAGCATGAATTATTTTGGTAGCTGAACAAAAAAATACTACTCAAGAGAAGTAGATTTTTAACAATTTTTATTGCATTCTATTACACGTGTGGATGTCAGAGGACGAGTAGCCAGAGTCAGTTCTCTCCTTTGACCATGGGGGAACCGGATGGAACTCAGGTTGTCACTGACGGTTAGCAGTAAGCAACTTTACTCAGGGAAAGTTGCCACTCGGAGGGAGAATTCTCACTTTGCCATATAAGCACAGGTCTCATAACAGAATCCAGTCGGACCGAAGTGAATTCAGGATTGGGTTCTTTTTCTTCTAATCACATCCCAACTCACATCTCCTATATGAACTAGATGTCTTTTTCCTGTGTCCCCTCATTAGTGAGGAGGCAGGTACCACTGAAGAAGTATGTAACACTAATTCTCAAGCTACTTCTTGTTTTTTAAGGACAGTCCCCTTTAGACCTCCTTATTTAACTTCCTCCTGACCAAGTCATGTCACTCTGCAAGTCTCCTGATCTGCTTCTGCTCCATGACTGTCCAGCTCCTTGGTCTAATGCTTCAATCCCCCCAACACACATCAAACCACTTTGCTCTGGGATAACACGCTCCTGCGCTGTCTCTGCATCTATTTTAAGCACTGGGAGAGTAAATAAATTAAAATTTCATCTGGGTCAGCCTCATGTTCAATCTAGTAGCAGGTTCAACTGATTATAATTCATATAACTTGGTTCCTCAATAATTAAAAACAATATCTTTAATGCTATCCAGAGCAAACTGAAGAGTTATTTTTTCACTTAGCCTTGCAAAATTGTGCAGAAAATGTGAGATGCCTTCCAAGACAAGGCTCTCTTTTTCTTCTTAACAAAATCCTCATATAATTAAGAGCAGACCCTTGCCCGCTAAAAGGCTGTCCTTACTGAGAGGCAGCCAGTAGGATATAAATGGAAGTCACTGCCCTTTGGCCTTCTACCCTATCCCCTAAGGTTTTCTTGCCTAGAGCACATATGGCTGTCTGGGTGTGAGCATCCATCTTGGGACCTTCAGAAGTGGAGCCATATGTTAAGGTTCATAAAGTGTAAATTTAGAAGACTAGACTTCATGCTTCCAAGAAAGCATTTTTCTTATTAATATTCACATGAATTTTGCTCTCTAAAATAGATCTATGACTCAAATATTCTCAGTAAAAAGCACCCCAGTTACACTTTTTTCTAATGCCAAATCACACTTAGAAAGGCAAAACAACTTACTAAAACAAACATGGAGCTGAACTTGTTCAGCCACTTGCTACTCATGTGGTTGCTTGGATATGTAACATCTCTAAGTCAGTTGACGCATTAAACTGCTGATGGTCTGAGCTGTTCTGACTACCGAATGGAGTACTAATGCTTAGTGCCATTTGTGAGATGATGAACACTGGGAGAGTGTGCATGCATCCTGTGACACAACTAGTCTAAGTGTCACCTTAGTGAAACTCTGCAGTGCAACACAAACTTGCACACATATGCATGCATCTGCATGCAAGCATGTCTAAAGGGGATTACAGAGATGCAAAAAGTCATGAACAGTGGACTGGAAAGACAGCTCAGCAATGGCTGCTCTTCCAGAGGAGCTAGGTGTGATTCTCAGCACCTACACTGGGCCAATCACAATGCCTGTAACTCGTTTCTGGGGAGCTGATGCCCACTTCTAGTCTCTGAGGGCACCTGCATGTACATGGTATGCAGACATACACTCAGGCATACTACATACATATACATAAAATAATTTTTAAAGAAAAACTAGATAGCCAGGCGGTGGTGGCGCATGCCTTTAATCCCAGCACTCAGGAGGCAGAGGCAGGCGGATCTCTGTGAGTTCGAGGCCAGCCTGGGCTACAGAGTGAGTTCCAGGCCAGGCTTCAAAGCTACACAGAGAAACTCTGTCTCGAAAAACCAAAAAAAAAAAAAAAAAGAAAGAACGAAAGAAAAACTAGATAGCATTGTTTTTACATTTTTTTGTGTGTTTGTGTACACATGCATGTAAATGTGCAAGCACAACGGTGCACACGTGGAAGTCAGAGAACACCTTGTTGAGGCTGGGCCTCTCTACCATGTGGACTGAACTTAGGTCCTCAGGTTTGATGGCAAGCATCTTTAGCTACTGATCCATCTCACTGGCTCCTAGATAACATATTTTTAAGGTTCAATCTACTGTCATATATGTCCATATGTAAGAATAAACAGCAGTTTTTTGAGATGGAGTCAAACATATTATCCATGATGGCTTTAAAATCTTGAGATCCAGTGACCCTCCTGCCTTAAATAAAAAAAAAAAGAAATGCAACATATATAGTGCTTTGCAGCTGCTATTTCTTTTTTTGTTTTGTTTTCGTTTGTTTTTTTGAGACAGGGTTTCTCCATGTAGTTTTGGTGTCTATCCTGGATCTCACTCTGTAGAGCAGGCTGGCCTCGAACTCACAGAGATCCGCCTGGCTCTGCCTCCCAAGTGCTGGGATTAAAGGCGTGCGCCACCACCGCCCGGCGCAGTCATTACTTCTAATGGGGTAACACCAGTGTCAACTATACTGAGGTAACTCCCCAGTTCTTAAGTTGGATGTGGGCTTATGAGGGTCTCTTCTGTTGTAGTATTTCCCAAACTATACCTTATGTTCCATATGCTCTTTTTTTAAAAACAAGTGTAAATACACAGCCCAGGCTGGTCTTGAACTCCAGTCCTTATGCATCATCCTCTGGAGTACTGTGATTATAGGTGTGCACCCACACCTGGCTTTATTCCTTTTCAATATATTAAATATCACACAATAAGGATATATAAAACAGTATAAAGGGGTATTGTCAACTTAAATCATTCTTGCTACCATCAATTTACTGCTTCAGAGAGTCAATAATGTGTTTCTCATCACTTAGCAGAAGACAGACAGTACTGTCCTCAGCAGCTTTCCAAGAACTATTTATTGATTTGTCTTGTTTTCTGATGATGTATTAAGTTTCTTGGAGGAATAAAATTTCCACATAATTGAGATACAGTAAATATAACTTCTAATAAAGTACGAATAGTACATGTGACAATTACCGCAAGTATGTCTTACAAAGAGTTTGGGACTATCTAAAAAAACATGAAAAACATATTTCCATTAGTAAACCATAAACAATGCTTCAATTTGTAGCCCACCAAAATGCATTCTACTCAATGAACTAACAAACTGAAACAAATTAGCTAGTTAGCAAAAATTAACATAAAATATCCTAAATTAACCATTAAGATGCCCATCCTATTCTGTGTATATCTACAGTAACTGTTATTCTTAATGGCATTCAAACACTGGAAGAATTCCCCAGATGCATCTAACAAGAAGAAAGCCATTCATCCTTAAGGGATTAAGGAGCCCTACTTAAGATTCATAATTAAGCAAAGAATCTCAAGTTACACTGACCCATTAATTTGGCCTCCCTTTTGCACTCCCGCAGCTGCTCCATTCCCACTCCTGAATAATGAGGCATTCTCCCTTGTCCCTTTATGCAGCCCCACCTCGCCCTGCATGCTCACTCTATATGCAGGATCTTTTAGCCGTGATGGAGGCTTCCCTGCTTCTCTCCTTTCGCTGAGCTTCATTCCACATTACAAATACAAATACCTGAAGTATTTGCTAACATTCTATTTGTCTTATAAATGTATTCAATAAGTCAAACATGCTGTTTTAAGTCAATGACCTTAGACCAGTCCTGTGAGATTTAAATGAGTTACCTATATTTATATTTTATTTTTACTGATTAAAGTTACATATTGAGAAAAGTAGAGGCATGAGACAAAATATGCTTGCTACAGAATTAAAAACTCAGTTTCAGTTAATTAAGTATTATTTAAGTTGCAATTATTTATATACCATAGAAATTCCAAAATATCATCCAATGGCCATCAATAGACCAAAAGAAGCAGAGTCTAAAATGTCAAATACTCCAAAGTTTCATAATATACCTAGTTATCCTAAATTATGTCCACACTGAGCAAACATACATCAAGATTCATGTCTTGAGTGAGAAGCTGAAACAGACAAATCTTAAGGTTCTTTTCAATCATGAAATGTTACATCTATTAGTAAAGGGCAACAAACACTTTTTAAAGGAATAAAAATGTACAAGTTAACAAAAAGCCTAATCTGTATGGTGATATTTTTATTCTCACATTCATTTACATTATCTACTTGAAAGACATAAACACATCTCCTTCAAATATGAACTATACAGCATACAATGTCAATTCCCCTGTTACAGCTGGGACACTGACTCACAAATAGAATAACAGCCCAAGGCAAGTTCATCAGCACTACTCTAGTGGTTCTGGTAAATCGATTAGATGCCAATCTAATCCAGAAAGCCAACAGGATTTTGTAGCACTGAAAGGAAACTTATTTTCTAGTTTTTGTGCCAAATCTAGCTAAGGAGCCTACAAAACAATTAAACTGGAAAATATTAAGCTGTCAATACACATTATATTCTAATATAAATCACAACATATAAACTGTTTTCTATTTTAAAGAAAAGAAAAGCAAAACATTAAATACATAAAACTAACATATTTTACTGGCCCTCAAAACCCTTCTTCATTAGAGTTATAAAATTCCATTTGTCCTTCAGAGTGACAGATATCATCTTATCTCTGTCCTTATGTACACTGTGTTTGGATCCATGATATAGTTCCTTTAAAGACCAACAACTTAAAACCTCTAAACTGGGGGACTGGAGAGATATCTCAGTGGTTATGAACACTTGCTGTTCTTGCAGAGGACCCAGGTTCAGTTCCTAGTGCACACACACACTGGCTCACAAACATCTGCAATTCTAGTTCCAAGGGATCTGACATCCTCTTTGGGCTTTCCTGGACACCAGGCACACATGCTGTGTCATACATGCATGTAGACTGTGGTGGTTTGAACAAGAATGGCCCTCATAGGCTCATATATGAGAATGTTTGGTCCCCAGTTAATGGAACTCTTTGGGAAGGATTAGGAAGTGTGGCCTTGTTGGAGTCAGTGTGGCTTTGTTGGAGGAAGTGTGTCACTGGGGGTGGGCTTTGAGGCTTTAAAAGCCCACGCCTGGCCCAATCTCTCACTATTTCTGCCTGTAGCTTTCCTATCAGACGTGAGCTCTCAGCTACTGCTCCAGCACCATGCTTGCCAGCCTGCCACCTAACCCCTAGCCATGATGATCATAGACTAAACCTCTGAAACTGTAAACAAGCCCCTTATTAAATGCTTTCTTTTATAAATTGTCTTTGTTATGATATTTCACCTCAGCAATGGAACAGTAACTAAGACACAGGCAAAACACCTATACACATTAAAAATATATATATATAGCCAGGCGGTGGTGGCGCACGCCTTTAATCCCAGCACTTGGGAGGCAGAGGCTGGCGGATCTCTGTGAGTTCGAGGCCAGCCTGGTCTACAAAGCAAGTTCCAGGAAAGGCGCAAAACTACACAGAGAAACCCTGTCTCAAAAAACAAAAAAAAACAAAAACAAAAATATATATATATATAAACTTTTTTTAATTCTAAACTGCAAATATTAACTAATAATTATCATAAGTAAAAATTAACTGAACTTCATTATGTAACAGAAATTCTTTTTTTATTTTCCATCTTTATATAGCTTATTTTTTTATTACGCTATTTTTTAAGGACTTCCTCTACCCTTTTTCTTTTCTCTCCCAAGCCTGTATATATTTTGTTTTGTTTTGTTTGTCTCATGTAGTCTAGCCTAGCCTTGAATTGCTTGTTGGCTAGTTTTATGTCAACTTGACACAAGCTAGAGTCTTTCGAAAGGAGGAACCTCAATTGAGAAAATGCCTCCATAAGATCTGACTGTAGGGCATTTTCTTTTTTTTTTTTTAATTACACTCATGATATTCATTAATTACACTCATGATATTAATTACATTTGTGGTATTCATTGATTACATTCGCGGTATTCATTTAATAATTATATTTATGATATTCATTAATTACATTAATTGTATTGATTTATTACATTCATGATATTATGTCCTGATACTACTGTCCATTTGTGGGACTTTTCCATCACACAAAACAGAGATTCTGTACTTAGGAAATCACTGCTCTATATTCCTTTCTTCTCCATCTTGAGATAACATCTAATCTTTCTGTCTCTATGAATTTGTATATTCTATATATTTCATGTAATACATTCTATAGTATTTGTCCCTTTTTTGAATGTAAAAACATTTTATGTACAACTGCAGGAGAAATAATACACAGATAGCTTGAACATAAAAACAGGTTATAATTCAAAAAGTCCTGGGTTATTTTAAACAGTAAAATATTTTCTCTGTAGAAAATAGAAAAAAATGATAACATTTCCCAATAAGCCCTTTTAAGCCAAATGATAGCTGAATTATACATATAAATATTGATTAGATTCTGGGATACAGAAGAAACCTATCTTCATCTGTTCTAAACTGCAAATATTAACTAATAATTATCATAAATAAAAATTAACTGAATTCCATTATGTGACAGAAATTCTTAAAGAGATATACACACCACCTTTACCAATATGGTAAAAGTACAAGTCAGGTATGGTGGAAGCACTTGGGAGGTGGATGAAGAATTTAAGGTCATCCTTGGCTACATAGTAAGTCTGGGGTCAACCTGGATAACACGATATCCTATCTCAAAAGAAGAAAAGAAATACATATATATGCACACATAACCCACACGTGTATATATGGTATCTGTATATGACAAAAAGGGAGAAGAACTGTGTCTCAGATTCTCTTCAGAAATACACAGTATCTAAAATATTGTCTGCATACATTTTCACCAGACAACCAGAATACCAAGAGGGATTTCACTATCATAAGGACAACAAAGCACAATCAGAGCCAATTTAGTTCACGGTATTACTAGTTAGAATCATTTGAGATAGCAAACTATTACACAGAAATTTACGGATTTAAAAACAGGATGAGATTCTCATTTTTTTTTTGTTTGTTTTTTTTTGTTTTTCGAGACAAGGTTTCTCTGTAGCTTTGCGCCTTTCCTGGGACTCACTTGGTAGCCCAGGCTGGCCTCGAACTCACAGAGATCCGCCTGGCTCTGCCTCCCGAGTGCTGGGATTAAAGGCGTGCGCCGCCGCCGCCCGGCTGAGATTCTCATTTTTAAAGTTAGTTTTTAAATGATTATTCCTTGGAATAAAGGGACAGTTCCAAAGTAACATCTTAATTTGTTTGTTCTACTGACCAGAGTTGAAACCTACTCTCATTTAAGTATGCAAGGAAGGTTTTTCTGCCAGTCAACTACATTGATATTCCTATGACATTTCAAGGAATGTGCAGTGGAACAAATATAAGAAAGGTTGGGAGAATGAAATCCATAAAGCTGCGTGTTACCTAATGTGGTGTTGTGATATAAAAAGAAATACACATTTGTTCTATGTTCCAGCTCCTAAAATTCTTGAAATCACCAGTCGTGAGTGCCTTTTCCATGCTACAGAGATAACGGATGGTCAAGGCTCCTGGGAAAGCCTGGGATGAGGGCTGCTTGCAGAGCGACCAACTTTTAGTCTCATCCCTCAACCTCCTGGGAGAGGAAAACGGCTGAAGACTGAGTTAATTGCCAGTGACCAATGGTATAATTAATCACAGCTATGTAATGAAGCTGCCTATCTGGTGTTGGAATCACAAGCCACGGAACCAGACATGAGGATAAGGCTATGGTGGATGCTCCAGCTTCAGGTCAGCCACTGAAATGGACACCCTTGCCTGTGCTACACAGAGGAGAGATGAGCCATTTCACAAAGCTTTTTCATGACTCTGACTGCAGATCATGAAAAAGTTTTAAGTCACTAAGTTGAAAGTGATTGATTGTGTAGCAAAAGATAACTAGTAAGAGCTTGTGGTTTAAAAAAAATACATAGGAAAGAAAAACCTTAAGGTCTTTAAAAAGCACTGTACGCAGACTGGTAGTGTATGGAAACTAGCAAACAAACCAACAAAGACAACAAGAGATAGGAAATTCTACCTTATCCATAAGGAAGGACCTTAAATGAATATATACGTGGTGGGGTATATAGCTCAGTGGTAAAGTGTTGGCATGTTTGAGGTTCTAAATTCAATTCCTGACTTGGGGGGTAGGATGTGTTCCCATCAAAAGAGTGAAAAGACAAGCCACAGAATGTAAGAGAATTATATCATACATCTGAGAAAGATCTGCTTTACAGAATATAAAAATTCTTGGTTAGGTATGGTAGCATAGACCTGTAATTAGAGCATTCGGAAGACTGAGACAGGAGCATCAGGGGAGGGTGGGGAGACAGGATAAGGGGTGTATACAAGAAGGAAGGGGGAAATGGTTTTTCCACCAAAGAGCAGATATGTGTGGCAAGCCAAAAAAGGGATATATCCCAAACACGACCACATCCTGAAGTGGGATGGGTGTTACCTTCTAAGTCCTATTACAGAGAGCCATACTAGCACTGCACATGTTTCCCTATTAAATCTCTGAAGGCTAAGCCTATAAGATGGGAACAGCATGTTCCAGGCGGGCCTCAGCTGTGTACTACATGAGTATTGAGAGAAGCTCTCCACTGGGACAGAAAATGAAAGAGAAAGCTGCACTCCCTGAGGTCAGCAAGGAACTCCCCAGGGGAAGGAGAGTCTTTAGGAACAGAAGTCTTTACTATGATCTCCAATTACTCTGTCCTACATAGAGAAACTCTTTCAAAACCAAGTCTGGATGATTCGTTTTATTTAGTAGGATAGAAAACTTTTTTTTTTCCCTATCAAAATATAACATAAGCCGGGCGGTGGCGGCGCACGCCTTTAATCCCAGCACTCGGGAGGCAGAGCCAGGCGGATCTCTGTGAGTTCGAGGCCAGCCTGGACTACCAAGTGAGTTCCAGGACAGGCGCAAAGCTACACAGAGAAACCCTGTCTCGAAAAACCAAAAAAAAAAAAAAAAAAAAAGTACTATTAGTAGAAAAGTACGGGACAGAGTCATCCTGAGAAAATAAAGAAGAAAGGAGGAAGGGAGATTGTCAACAAAGCAATACAAATTCTTTGAGGGACTAGAGAGATGGCTCAGTGGACAAAGTGCTTGTCATGCAAGCATGAGGACCTGAGTTCAGATCCCTAGAACCCATATAAAAGGCAGGTGTGACAGCCACCTATAACTTAAGCACAAGGCACAAGGAATCCCCAAGCTCACTAGTTAAACTAGCTGGAACTGGCTAGCTCTGGGTTCAAATGACTCTGCCTCAACAAATATAATATAGAGTAATCAAAGACACCCAAAGTCAACTTTGTGCCTCCACACACATATGCAGAACCCCACCCACTCACCCCTCACCCACCCACATACATACACACACGCTCTGCACTCATGAACACATATACATGATCACACACTACACACACACACACACACACACACACACACACACACACACACACAAAAAATTCTTTGAGGACTGATATCAAAGAAAAATATTTGGCTAGGTGTGGTGGCTGACATATACCTTTGATCCCAGCACTGGGAAGGCAGAGGCAGGGAGATCTGTGAATTTGAGGCCAGCCTGGTTTACACACTAAGTTCCAGACAAGGCAGGCTACATAGTGAGGCCCTGTCTCAAAAAAAAAAAAAAAAAAAAAAAAAAAGAATATTTAATTAGTCCAGGAGATGTGCAAGGTAGTGCCTGATTTACAGCTAGCATTCAGTATGTGTTATTCCCTATATTAGGAACAAAGACCTGAAGTAGAAAAACACTGTCTTAAGTGCTGTTCTTTAAGCTCAAGGACAATGCTACTACAACAGAGATCTTCAAGAGTCAAAAAACTCCACAAATTTCCTTGTTGAGAGTTCCTCCAAACAGAAAGAGAACCCAGGATTAGGGCAACTCTAACATAATCGAGGAGGGCAGGAACACAGCTCAGGGGCAGAGAACCAGGCGTTGTGCTCAGCAGAAGAGGCTCTTGAGTTTGATAGTCAGCACTATGAAGAACAGTCTCGGTTCTCTGTTTCAACTAAAAACAGGAACATAATACTTCTCCAAAATGTGCAAAAAGCAAAAGTATATGTACATTCATGATTTGATTAAACTGCATTTTTAAAAAATATTTACTTACAAAAATGAGGTACTGTGTCTTCCTAAAAAGATTTGAGACTCTTAAGATTTTAGGTGGCTTGAGTAAAAGCTGCCTTGAAAAACACCCTCCCAAAGCAAACCCCTTCCTGTTTTTCAAATGTGTATGTTTACTTTCACATCTGCTTCAAAAGATAAAAGCAACAATGGGGACACCAACCACATAACTATGTCCTTCCTACCAACCCGGAAATGAAGCTATGAAGCCAGACTTGCTGTGAAATGGGTCTTTAGAAAACTCATGCACAGGCTAACACTCAAATGAAAGCTTAAACATTTCAGTATGAGTCTGAATCAAATCCAACAACCAACACTAGACAAAACTGATGCTTTCTATATAACTGTATTACATATTTACATATAGCAATTATACAGATATCTAATTTCACTAGAAACAGGTACAAGTAAGACACACAAACGAGATGTCTCAGTGGGTACACATTCTACACAAACCTGGCAACCTGAGTTCAATCCGAGAACCCATATAAAGACGGAAAGAGAACCGATACCACAAATTTTGCTTCTGATCTCCACACATGCAAACACCATACACATGTACACGTGTATGTACGTGTACACACACACACACACACACACACACACACACACACACACACACACACACACACAAAAACTACAGTAATAATAAACTAATCAAAAATATTTAAAAGAGGGGACTAGAGAGTGTATGTATGTATATATGTATGTAGAGCCTAGAATGATGGCAAACACCTGCAATCCCAGAAATGAAGGCAAGAAATCAGGAGTTCAAAGACACCCTCAACTACATAGCAAGTTTCAAGGCCAGCCTGAGGTTACATGAAACTTTGCCAGGAAAGAAGGAAGGAAGGGAGGGAGAGAAGGAGGGAGGGAGGGAGGGAGGAGGGAGGGAGGAAAGGAAAGCCAGTCACTAAAACAAAAAACAAAAAAACAGAGATGATTCCCCTTTATGTCAATGAGGTCATATTTTATCAAAGGGAAAGAGAATTAGCATTTATCTAATATCTCTGTGTGATGGGCACATACTATGCATGTATTACCAGAAGTGTGGATATTACCTCATTTTACATGAGGAGTACAAGCACAGAAAAGTACTTTCACAAGATAAGAATTATTAAGAACTCATCAGTTGTGATAGGAGAGGGTTTACAACCAAATTCCTATCCCTCACTGTTCACGGGCATGCTGAAGAAGCAAAAGGGTCCCAGGAAAGACTTCTCTCTTGAAGCCAATTTTCACTTTTGAAATTTTGAACAAGTTACTTAACTTTTAACTCGTTACCTAAAATGTAAAGTAGGATTAATAACACTCCAATGACCTATGATGAGGCTTAACTATGAAAAACATCATGATGACCATGCATCTGGTGTTGGCATGACTCTAAGTACTTCACATGGTGGTAAGGATATGGCTCACAGTAGGGTGCTTGCCTAGCATGTGCCAGCACCTCAAAAAAAAAGAAAGAAAGAAATATGCATATACTTAACTTCCTACATTTAACTCATTTAATCATCATAACAACATTAGAGGTATAGTATCCCCACATTATAGAATGGATAAAATGTTACAAATATGAATTAACTTGCCCGTGGCCACTACTTAAAGAGTGGCACAACTAGAATTGAAAACAAAGCATTATACCCCAAAGCCCATATTCTTTAACATCTATATTATAGCTACAAAGTACCCAGCACAGAGCCTGGGCCACATTAAATCATCAATGAATGCTGACATTATTTACCTGGCATACTAAATAGACCCAGGAAATACTGTTGGAGATTTTTGTTAAACCACAGAGAAGAGCCAGAATGTAAATACAGGCTGATTCTGCTTTTTCCATAAGTATGTGCCTTTCCACAACAGAACCACTCCTACACTTGTGTGCCCAATTAGTCCTACTAATACCAAATCATTCATCTCCTTTAGGCAGGATCGTGCCATCTACATTCTTTTATGATCACATATATTCACAGGATCCTGCTCATCATAGATAATTAATATGCAATGAATGAATGAGTATACTATTCCTCTTCTCAAAATTCTTCCAAGACCCCCCTCTCAGGCTCACAGTAACATACAAAGACATTAACACAAAGTACTAGAAGGTTTATTCTTTACACCTCTGACCTATGTGAACTCAACTCCAACCCTACATCATTCTGACTCACTGTGCTCACCAACTTAATGTTTCTCAAACACATCAAACATGGCAGGTGAGATGGCTCCACCTGATAACCTGGGCTTGATCACAAGAACCCATGGTAGAAAGAGAGAACCTGACCTCCACACCCACACAATGGCATTTGCTGGTGTTTATGTACACACACACACACACACACACACACACACACACACACACACACACTAATAAATTAAACTGTAAAAACCACAGTTCATGTTGACTGTGCCTACACTGCTGGTCCTTCAGATACTCCTTACTTCCTTCAGAATTCTGCTCAAATGTCACCTTGTCAGAAAGGCCATCTCTGATCACTGTGATCTAAACTATTAACCCCTCAACCTTAGTCTTTGTTCTCTTACTCCACTTGCCCCATTCCTCAGTAAAATCCAATGACGTACATATTTATCTGTACACTCTCACTAAAATGTAACCTATAAGCAAGGTGTGGTGGCAGTGTTTCCCTATAATCCCAGCACTCAGGGTGATTGATAGGCAGGAGGATCAGAGGTCAAGACCAGCCTGGGCTACTAGCCCTGTCTCAAAACAAAACATCAAGGACCGGGGATATACCTCAAAGGTGGACTGCTTACCTAGCATGCACAAGATCTTCAGCACCACATACACACACACAAAAACAAAACAAAACCAAGAACAAAATGCCTAGGAGCTGGACAGAGAGCTCAGTTGTTAAGAGCACTAAGTTTAGCTCCCAGCATCCTTGTCAGACAGCTCACAACCACCCGTAAACCCAGCTCCAGAGAAAAACACACCCTCATGCCACATCGTGAGAATATTTAGGCCCATGTGTTAGGAACCCCAGTGGTTATGTTCCACTCCTAATACAATATAGTCCTGTAAGTCTAATTTTAGGAACAAATGGGGGGAGGAATGTAAGAAATCAGATTTAGCCCAGGGAAACCTGTGTACTAGAACAGCAAAGGGAGCTCATTATCTTTCTTTTCTTTCCTAATTTAAATCTTCCAGACTTGTTTCCAAGAGCTAATAACATATGTAAACCCCCAAGGATCCATAGATGCCTAAAGCCAATGGGAAAAGGTAATTGGGAACAGGATATTCACAATGTCAAGGTTTCTCCACAAATACTAAAAATGTACACCACTACACGGAAATCGGTGGTTACCACTTTAACTAGGTGACCAGATTAGCAACACTAATTGTGGACCAGCCTGACATTATGAACTTCCTGGTGTGATTCAAAATGAAGAACACAACATCATGCAGAAGTCTTGCCAAAAATGTTTAACCTGTGTCTAATCAAACCTACAGAGATAAATTTTCAGTTTATAGGAAACAAAGCAAATAGAAGAACAAATTAAACAAAATCTCAAGGGAACAATCAGGCAAATTCAGAATAGAACATTCTACAATCAGCTGGCACCGGGACTTATCAAAATTAATGACAAGTAGGGGGGTAAGTACTGTTCTACATTAAAGGAAATGGAGGAGATACGATCAAATATTTACATTTAGAAATCTAAGCAGGGCTGCTGAGACAGCTCAATGGGTAAAGGCACTTGCATGCAAGTCTGGCAACCTGAGTTCAATCCCTGGAAACTACATAAGGTGAAAAAAGGAGAGAACTGACTCCACAAAGTTGTCTTCTCACCTTCATACATGCACCCACACATAAACATCATAGATATACACATCACCAATAAATGAAAAAAAATACATCTAACTGGGGACATGTAAATTTGGGCTGGGTATTGACTGATATTATGGAATACTGTTACTGTCTTAGGTATATAACCATGTGTTATGGTTATGTAGGATAATAGCTTTATTCTTCAGAAATGTATACCAAAATGTTTTGGGAGTATAAAGTACTAAGACTTCTTCAACTTTCTTTCCAAGAAAATATCATACAGAAGGATAGAGGAAGGAGGGAAGGAAGGAAAGAAGGAAGGAACAAAGGAAGGAAATATGAATCTAAAAACAATTACAACACAGATCATAAATCTTAATTATCCTGACATTCACATCATAGTATGCACCCTATGTTGTAAATCTTGCTATGCACTAAGCCATATCTGCACTGGGGGAGGGAGGTGCAGGAAAGGCACACTGATAATCCTCTGCTTTCTAGAAGCTGACTGTCTTACTGTGAGTACCAGTATCATATGACATATCTGGCAAATATGCAAATGCTGCCAGAGCTCAAAAGAACACCAATAAACCTTCAGAGACTAAAATATCTTTGGAATCATTTCCTTGCCCGAAGTACACCTCCTTTATCTACTTGGTAACAACTGACTTTTTTCTACCTAACAAAATTATCGGAGACTATGGAAACATAAAATGCGTGTGTTTTGCCTATAAGGAACACAGGGTATGATTTTAAAAATAAAATACTGCTTCCATTTCCACTGAAAAAGCTACTAATAGACTATGTGGATGTTCTCGCCTCCCAGAGCAATTGTGTTATTTTGAGTGTTGAGGATGCCAAGAAAGCTGGAAGATTTAAAAATAACCTAACAAAGAGCTCATTCCAATACCAGATGGAAAAAAATTACTCTAAAGACACATGTGTGGGAGGACATATATACAATATCTTATGATACCATGCAAAAAAGATTTATGTAATTACATAATACTATCAGGATTGGCAGGACTCTGCAGGTAGTAAGCTAGCAACAGTGTCAATTCTCTGAATCATTTTTTTAAAAAGAGAGAATGGGCAAGAAACAGCAAGTGGGTGGCAGAGAGAAAGGGAAAAAGGGAGGAAAAAGTCTTCACTGGAAAGCTGCCTTCATGTGTCCCTCTTGCACGCTGAAACGGTTGCCAGGTAAAATCTGAAGGCTTAAATCCTTGGAGCCTTTGACAGTTCTGCCTGTGTGTCCATATGGCCAAAAACTAAGGGTGCAGGAGGGGGTGAATATCAACAACATGTACCTAGTGCATTACCAAGGTGAAATACCCTTCACGTGAATACATGTAGCACTTCAAACCCGCAAATTAAAACACATACTTACAGAGAAACCCTGTGTCAAAAAAATAAATAAAAAAGTAAAACATATACTTGACACACAAGTCAAAATAGCATTTCTTTTTTTTTTAAATTAATTCATTTTACATACCAACCACAGATCCCCTTCTCTTCCCTCCTCCCACCCCTCAAAATAGCATTTCTTTATAAAGTGATATACTCACACACACCCTTAAGGTTTCATGGTGAGTACCAGTTTCACATGACGTACCCGGCAAATAAGCAAATGCTTCAAGGCTGGGGAGATGCCTTCCTGATTAAAGCCCTCACCACAAGCATAAGGACCCGAGTTTGGATCCTCAGAACCCACACAAATGCCACAGTAGAGAGAGTAAATTATAAAGCCGCTACTGATTATTTTCCAACCTATTTTATCAACATAAACTCACAGTTATAGTTCTTACCCATTTCATCAGGCAATCTTTCCCCTTCAGATTCACTCTGCCAATTCCTGCAACCATGTCTAAGCTGCAAGTCACACGGCTAAAAAACTATTCTAATCTTTTTTTTTTTTTTTTTTTTTTTTTTGGTTTTTCGAGACAGGGTTTCTCTGTGTAGCTTTGCGCCTTTCCTGGTACTCGCTTTGGAGACCAGGCTGGCCTCGAACTCACAGAGATCCGCCTGGCTCTGCCTCCCGAGTGCTGGGATTAAAGGCGTGCGCCACCACCGCCCGGCTAACTATTCTAATCTTTATAGAGAGCAATCACACTGGGACTCAAGAATGACTGGTAAGAGCCTAGATTAACTGAAAGGACGTAACTCAAAGAATCCATAGCCATGGAAGGCAAAGAATAAGAATCCAATTAACAATCAAAGTTTAATCCACATGGATTTATCTTGAATATAATAAAGAGACAACTGAAAAGAACAGAACTGATTTTCATAAATGAAATAGTAGAATAAAAAATAGAAAAATGAGGGGCTGGAGAGATGGCTCAGTGGTTAAAAACATTGACTGTTCTTACAGTGGACTCTGGTTTGGCTCCCAGCACCCATACAGCACCTCACAACATATGTTACTCCAGGTCCAGGGGATCCAATGCCTCTTCTGGCCCCAGTGGGCACCAGGCATACATATGGTACATGTACATACATGCAGGCAAACACTCACACACATAAAATAAAATTTTAAATATAATAAAGTGAACATGATGCTAGAATTTCTATAATGAACAGACATTAAAGGTAACAATCTGACTGTAAAGAGAAAGGGAATGTTTGCATATCACACTTCTAATTTCTCTATTCAGCCTTCATATTTATTTTCAATTACTTTGAGGGATGTTGGTGATGAATAAGTTAGAGATATTAAAGTCCTCTCAAGGCATTCTTAGCATTTTACTAGTCACAGAGTATTTTCTTATTCTCAAATAATTACTATTTTTCTAAACACTTCAAGATATTTAAAATCTTATTTAAATAAAAATAATTCAAGCCAGGCAGTAGTGGCACACACCTTTAATCCCAGCACTCAGGAGGCAGAGGCAGGCAGATCTCTGTGAGTTTGAGGCCAGCCTGGTCTACATAGCTAGTTCCAGGACAGTCAAGGCTACATAGAGAAACCTTGTCTCAAAAACAAAAAACAAAATAAACAAACAAACAAAAAAAACCCTCAGAAAAATAAGTGAAAACAAACTTTAATCATAATCTGATTCTCCCACTACACTTTTCTAAAACTGGTATTTGAAGCATCAGCAAGATTGTTCTAAATGAGATCATCACTCGTGTTCTCCTTTCTCATGCCTCTAAATTCTGAGCAGTACTCACTGCTATAGTTTTCCCTTTATCCTTCTCACTGTGCATTCATTAAATAGCAGCAGAGGAAAGCAAAATACTAATCTAACTCAGTATGCCCTCCAGAGGATTTGTTATACTGCCTTTTACCTAACACGCCATGAACTTGCTCATACAAAGAGCACACGGTAAAGCCACCGTGTAGGTGACACATCAAGAACTGTAACTGACAAGAAAAGTGACACACAGACTTGGCACCGGCCTCCCCTCTGGCTGTAAACTATCATGGATGCAGCAATTACCTTCTAGTGATTCCGGCTTACTTTATAAATAATGCCTGTAACTGATCAATATGGGGGAAATCCTTGTCAAAATTTCATCTTCGCAGATTTCAGCCAGAGAAAAAAGCAAAGTTGTTCATAAGAAAAGAGCGGTTGAAATTATTATTGCTTAGATCACAAACAAAATAAAGTGACCGATGCCATGCCCAAGCAACTGGAGGAAAAAAACAAGTCCTTCAGAAGTGGTGATGAAGCCACATCTGAACGTGCACTTGAGTAATCGTGAACCCAGTAAAGACTCTTGGAAAACTACGCTGGCAGCACTAGCAGTGAGCACCCACCAGCCTGCTTCTTAGCAGGCAAGGAAACAGAATGCGGTCTAAACATATGCTAATCTTCATTTCAGAACCAAACTCAGGCCCTGACAGCCACTGACATCTTAAAGCTATGAAATCAAGTCATGATCACCAATTCTGTATATTCAAAAATAACGGGAAAACTCTACCCATCCCACCAAAACCTATAGGCAGAATATTCTAGATCACGATCAATGTCAAGCATATTAAAAGTACCTGCAGAAAACTCAAGAATCTCGTGGCTTTTAGACAATGTCCCTCCCAAACAATGCAACTCTAAAGCTTTCTTAGGAACAGGAAGAAAGAAAAACAAATGGCATCTTAAGTGGACTTTTCACAGAGTATGAATTTGCTTGAAATAAAGACCATAAATTCCGGGACCAGTGAGACGGCTCAGTGCTTTAAGAGCACTTGTTGCTCTTGCAGAGGATATGAGTTCAAGTCCCAGTACTCACATGATGGCTAACAACCATCTGTAACTCCAGTTCCAGGGGATCTGACACCCCTCTCCTGGCTTCCAAAGGCACAGACATACATGCAGGCAAAATATTCACAGACATGAAATAATTTTAAAGACTATAAACCCCTAGGTGTAGTGGCCTCTGCCTATAATCCTATTAAAGAGGCTGAGGCCAAGGATCAGCAATTCAAGTCCACTATGGGCAACACAGTGAGTTTAAGATCAGCCTGAACTATGCAACCATGCCCTGTTTCAGAACAGCGATACACACTGACCAACCATGAACTAAGGAATGAGACGATGGAAAGCTAGATATGTAATTTTCAGTTTCGTTAAACTTGAGCCAGGTGTGATGATGGCACACACATTTTCATAATCCCAGCATTGGGAAGCTGAGGCAGAAGTATCTTGAATTTGAGACTAGACTGAGCTACATAGCAAGACTGTCTTTAAAAAAGAAAGAAAGAAAGAAAGAAAAAGAAGAGAAAGAAAGAAAGAAAGAAAGAAAGAAAGAAAGAAAGAAAGAAAGAAAGAGAAGAAAGAAAGAAAAGAAAGAAAGAAAAGGAGGCTGGAGAGGGGGCTCAGCAGTTAAGTGCTCTAGCTACTCTTGAAAAGGACCTGGGTTCAATTTCCAGCACCTATGTGGTGGCTCACAACTGTAACTCCAGTTCTAAGAGATTCGATGCCCTCTTCTAGCCTCCACAAGCAACAGGCATGCACTTGCATAAATGCACATGCAGCCAAAACACCCACACATATAAATAAAAAAATTTAAATAAAACTAGGGGTTGGAGATTTAGCTCACTAGTAGAGAGCTTGCCTGGCATGCACAAGGCATTGGGTTTGTTCCTCAGCTCTGAAAAAAATAAAATTCAAAAAGACAAATGAAAAATTTAAACTCGAGCTGAACACAAGAATGTACCCATTTGGTATAAAACATTGGTATAATGCTGAAAGAATTTTAGTGAGGTCTAAAGATTTACTTCTAAGCCTGAACTTAATTATATAGTGAGGGGGAAAAAGCATGGTTTCATTAGTAGAAAAATCAGGTTACTATGCTGAGCCCAGGGCCAACATTGGCTTTACTCTTTAAAATTGCAAAGACATACAGTACTTCTATCCCCAGGCATCTGAACAATAGCTATCTTTATCTTAATCATAAACTTATTAAAAACACTCTGAATTAGCATTTTGAGTCTAAAGCAATCTGATATTCAACTTATTAAAACCATTTTTTTCCTTCATGATATTGAGGAATCAAGCATAGGTCCTCATGAAATCCAGGCAAGCATTCTCTGGTTGTCATTTATTGAGTGGTTACTGTGTACCTAATATTTATTATGGACTCTACATAATTTATACTAACACTTCAGGAAACTAAGTTTACAGCTGGCAAAGAATTTGTTTTCAATTTATAGAAAAGGAAAGTGGCCAGCTGCAGTGTCAAATGCCTTTAATTCCAACACTCAGGAGGAAGAATCGGGCGATCTCTCTCAAGTTCCAGGCCAGCCTGGTCTACATAGTGAGTTCCAGGACAGCCAAAGCTACATAGAGAGCCCCTGTTTCAAAAAAACAAAAACAAAAAGAGGAAAAAGAAAAGGTAAGGAAAGCGAAGAGTACAAACTTCTTCAAAAAGGAGCAAAATTAAGATGAGAAAAATTACATAAAGGATATGCATATCCTGCTTCACTAAACTGATTTTTTTTTTTAACCAGACTAAAAACAGGGAAAGTAGTAACGAGCAACTACACCAAGTACAGTAGATCCCAAGAGTGTACAGACCCACTATAATAGCACTCAAGACATAAAGGTAACTAGTTCTTCCAATTTTCCCTAAAAACAGAGGGAACAAAATAGTAGCTGTGAAATCACCCAGACTACTAAAATTTAAAAGAAGAAAAATAAAACAAAACAAAACAAAAAACTCTCAGCATCTCTGAAAAACAAAAACAAAAACACCCAAGTCTCCACATTTATGGTAGGGTACAGTTCACGGAACAACAGGACAACAGTTGCTGTCGTGTGACCCGAAACCAGCCCGTCAGCGATTTGTTTCATGTCAGATCACTTTCTCCCTGCAGAGACCGCCTGTCCCGGGGGAGCACGACCCTGTCTGGGCAGAAGCTACCCTCCAGGAGGATCCGCCTGGTGATGCCATCAGAGGGTGAGCCTAGCTCCAGAATCTCCACAGGTACAGGCAGCCCAGCAAGCCGGGGAAAGATTTCCAAGCCGACAGATGCGCGAACTGAAAAAGGAGGTCACGGAGCTGGGAGAAGAGCTTTAACCCTTGGCTCGCTGGGACCCCTGAAGATTACGAAGGCAGGCACTGGATCTAGAGGGCTCTGAGGTTGGATCTGATTTTTTTTTTTTTTTTTTTTTTTTTGGAAGATGCAGGGTCTCTGGCGGGAAGGCCTGGGCTCGCTGCTGCGAAGCTCCGCACACCCTCGCAGGCTGCCTGACTTGTGCGCTCTGCCCAGCTTCCCCGTCACGAGGGACTGACTCCTCCGCTGGCCGCCGCACCGCTGCCCACCTGGTTTCCTGCCGGGGCGCCCGCCCACCGCCCGGTGACTGACAGGCCGGCCCGGACCCAGGACCCCTCCGCGGGAAGACACCCCACGCTTAACTTTGAGACGCCGCGGCCCCGCGCGCTCCCCCGGCCGCCGCCGCCGCCGCCGCCGCACCCCCCGCCCCCGGCCCGGCGGCTCCTCAGGCCGCGAACTGCCCCTAGCCCCCCCGGCTCCCCGCGTCAGCCCGCGCCCCGGCTCCGGGGCCTGCAGGGGGGGCTGGAGACAAAGGCTGCGGCGGCGGCGGTGGCGGTGGCGCCGCGGCCGCCCGGACCGTCCCCTCGGGGCCAGCGCCGCGCCCCCCACCGGCTGGCGCGCGCGCGCGGCCGCCTCTCCTCACCCGTGGCTCCGGCCGGGGGCTCCCGCGCCAGCCGGACGAACAATGGCAGGCGGCGGCGTCCGAGGCTCCGGCCCTCTGCGGCTCGCGGGCTGCCGGGGCTGCAGGCTGGCTGACTAAAGCCGCCGGCGGAGGGAGGGAGCGAGGGAAGAGAGAGAGCGGGCGGGCGGGCGGGCGGGCGGGCGAGCGAGCGAGCAGCCCCGGCGCGCGCCCTCCCGCCTTTCCTCAGCGAGACGAGGCCGGCGCGGCCCGCGGCCCGCCCGCGCCCCTCCCCCCCGGCTCGCCACAACATTGTAGTAAATTCCTATTGGGCCGCGCGGGAGGGAAGGAGGGGGCCGGGCCCGCGGCCCGCCAGCGCATTGGCTGAGGCCCGGTTCGGGCTCCCGCGTCTTACCTCCCCCTCCCCTAGGGCGGTAAGGAGAGGGGAGGCGGGGGGGGGGGGGGGGGGGAGGAAAAAGAGAAGGGAGGGGGAGGGAACAAGGGGCTAGCTGCTGTGCGCACGCGCAAGTCGAACCCGGGCTGGAGCTTTGAGACCCGGCGGGGTTCTGGGCTCCGGAAGCAGCCGGTGTGGAGAGTGGGGCAGCTAGTGCCCGGCACGCAGGTGAGACCTTTCCTCCCCCTAGAGGGCCCGTGAAGGAGCCGCGATCTGGGGGGGCCTCAGGAGAAGCAGAATCCACATAGATGCTGCTGAGCTGACCAGGCTACCCCCAAAGAACCCCCGCCCCGTGCCCTTAATAACCTCAGGTAAGTCACTCCGCTTCTCTGAGCCTCAGTTTACCCATCTCCTAGCTTGACCGTCTCTAGGCTCCCTTCCAACCCTGACATTCAGTAAGACTTTACCTCTCCTGGCAGCGATGTAAGACCTGAAATGGAATCTTAAGAGTTGAGACCAAGCCAAGATTTCACCTGTCTTCTGTCTTCACTTAAGAGTCTCCTATTTCTGCCTGGCATCCACTAAATTATTTTAAAAATCTAGCTTCCACGGTCTGGTCTCCAGATGAATTTAGGGTTGCTCTGAGAAGTGCACGAGTGCATTGCTCTCCAGAAGTTTCAAAGGCTGCTTGACCCTTCTACTTCCCACCAAGCTGGTGTGTGAACAGGGCTGCCTCCCCACAGAGCAGAAAGAGGGTTCTGTTGTGAGCACATGCTTAGAAGATAAGACAGGTTCTGCTATTTCATTTTGGAGAAGAGGAAACCAAAGCGGAGAGGGTTAGCCCTGCCGAGATCAGAAACCAAGCAATGTGACATCAGAGCCTGCACATGCCAGCTAGACTGCCTACGGTTGTGGAATCAAAGCCGGTCCCCAGTCTCAGCTCAGCCTCTGGAATCAGACTGCTCAGGTCCAGTGCTCAGTCTCAGCCCTCCCTAATTGTTTGACCTTCTTTGTGCCCGGTTTCTGAACCCATAAAACCAGAATAAAGGCTGGGAGTGGTGGCACACGCCTGTAACCCTGGTGCTTGGGAAGTGATGACTGGAGTAACAAATCCAAGACTAGCCTCCAGTGCATAGTAAGTTTGAGGCCAGCCTGAGCTACATGAGACTCTGTCCCATAAAAGAGAAGGAAAGACAACAGCCCCACCTCATAGAGTTAGTGTAACAATTTATTAATTAATCCATTAGCTGATTAAAATACATACAGGACTCAGGACATAGTAAGATCTCCGTTAAGTGTTCATTATACTACTACTTAGAGACTAAAATATCAACTAAGAAGCACATGCAGGCAGATAAACACTCAACTGTTGTCAGGTCTGAGCACATTTCTGCAATATAAGTCATAAAACCCTTGAGAACCACCTGACTACCTAAAACAACCCATTCACACAGTCTTCCTCTGTTTTTGGTTCCGGTTTTGGATTTGTTTTTTTTGCGGGGGGGGGGGGGTGGGGGGGGGGGGGGGGGGGGGGGTTTGAGACAGTTTCTTTGTAACCCTGGCTGTCCTGGAACTTGCTCTGTAGACCAGGCTGACCTCAAACTCAGAGATCCACCTGCCTCTGCCTCCCAAGCACATGCGTGCGCAGACTACCACTGCCTGGCTTCCTTCCTCTGTTTTAATCACAGCACTTTCCATAGCATTTGCCTCTGTGGCCAGCCTCCTGTCTAATGTTGACTGGTTGAGTCTCAAACTGTTGCATTCTGGATCCAGGAGACTGTAAGCTGGAGAGGACTATTGTCCTTGTTTATTGCACAGAATAATGCTGACATATTAAACATTTATTGAACCAGTGAATGGACTGTCCTCATTTTATTAACAAGAGACTCAAAGAGTTTAAGGAGCACTTGTTTTTACATACCGTGGTTCCCTGCTTTGAGCCCTTCAGGTTCAGCTGTGCTTTTGATTGGAAAGTTCTAATGCTACCTCTTCTGGGCCTCAAAGGCTTCTCTAACTCTCAGACAGGGAAATCTGGTACCATAAAGGATGGATACTGACAATCCATCACCAGACATACCATTTCCTCTACTACCAAGTTATCCAGGAAATCCAGACTTGTGAAGCTAAATGCTCTGTATGCTAGCCAATGGCACATCACATTTAAGGAAGCTTGTAGTATTTGTAGTATTTAGTAACCATTGCTCTGAAAAGAAGTATAAGTCTTAGGCTAGAAGAAACAAGGCAGGTGTAATCACTCCTAGATTCAGAGTATTGTGCAACCCCACACCAAAATCGAATGATCTAAGTTTTAAAATCTCCAAGTCAGCTGGGTGGTGGCGGCGGCGGCGGCAGCGTCCACCTCTAATCCCAGCACTCAGGAGGCAGAGGCAGGCGGATATCTGAGTTCGAGGACAGCCTGGTCTACAGTCAGGGCTACACAGAGAAATCCTATCTCGAAAAATAAAAATAAATAGATAAATAAATAAATGAAATGAATTCCAATGCTAGCTTTTCATTCTTAGCCTGAAGATGAAAGAATCTGTGACGTATATCTGTACATGAGAGATTTTCTTGTTATTATACACCATCACCTGGTATGTGTCTTATCTCTGAGTATGGCTGAGCTCAACTAATAATGAGGACTAGGGATATAAATAACATTCACTCAGAAGACAAAGAAACTAGCCTTACTCCTGGGCCCATCTGCTGAGCCAGACATCCAGTCCCAGCTCACCCTGCAGAAACTCCCATCGGGTACCAAGGGTAAAGGTCCCAAGCACCATCTCTGAGGCTAATTTCCCAGGAAGAAACACTTTTGGCTCCATGCTCACATCTGGGTGGTGGCTGTGCCATGCTCCGAGGCCCAGGATGGGATCCCTCAGGACCATCTCTATCCCATCTGCCAGCTGAGCCCCATCACTACCTCCCCATTACAGCCCTGCTCCTTTCTAGGGAATAGAGACCCTGTGAGCTGTCGGTTAGCCCCAGGAGCGATCAAGAGCGCTAAGATTTAAAAAAAAAAAAAAAAAAGAAAAATTAGCACGAAAGGGTCTTAACCCTTTCCCACTGCAAACCGAGCTCCAGCAAACACATACACCAGTTGCATGAAACGGGGTAAAATGGGACAGTGAAATTAGGTGATGACCAGTGGGGAGAGCCAGGGAGGTGAGACGAGGCCACCAGTGACCTGGAAGAGATGAGATTGGAAGGAAGGTGGGGGGACAGTTGGAGTCTGACCCATGCTCAAATCTGGGACGGGGGCGGATTAGGGACACAGCTGGCCTGAAGCCCTGGTGATAGGGCTCATGGAGAATGTTCATCTGTTGTGGCGGGCTTTGAAAAGCTGGGCATGTCAGCTAAATGTTCTGAACAGTCATTACAGAGTAAAAACCAGCCCTGGCACCAAAGGCACACAGAGCAGAACACGCCTCCCAGATTGTCCTTGCCATCAAACCTACACTATTTATTACGCTATTTTATTTGAAACTAGGGGCTCGCATATGCTAGGCAACCATCCTGCCACTGAGATAGGGTCTCACTCTATAGCCCAGGTTGGCCTATAACTTGAAGCAATTCTCCTGTCTCAGCCTCCTGAGTAGCTAGGAGTACAAGCCTGGCTATTTTAGGCCTTATAAACACAAATGGTTAAGCAAACAAACTATACTGGGATGGAAATTACTATTACTACAAAAAGAATGTCTTTCTAAGGGAATATTTTTATTAGGAGTACTTGAATTTTAGAAAATACAGTTAAGAATAAGTGTGATTAGCCGGGCGGTGGTGGCGCACGCCTTTAATCCCAGCACTCGGGAGGCAGAGCCAGGCGGATCTCTGTGAGTTCGAGGCCAGCCTGGGCTACCAAGTGAGTCCCAGGAAAGGCGCAAAGCTACACAGAGAAACCCTGTCTCAAAAAACCAAAAAAAAAAAAGAATAAGTGTGATTAAATAAAAATATAAATCGCCATAAAGTAATGTAACTAATCACCAGTCAGAAATGTAACTACCCCAAGGTTCCGATGTAAGACTTTCCCTGTGAATACCTTTCACACGTGGGCACACACACATATTTATATATGCACACATTTTCACTTACACATGTCAAATTAAATAATAGGAAATTGCTGACTTTAAGGTTACAGGTTATTAAATATCACCAATTCCATATGCCCTGTGTAATGCATGTTTCGTTTTTTGTGTGCACTCATCCATGCTTGTTTGTGCCTGTGAAGGCCAGATGTCTTCCTCACCTTTCCAACTTGTTTTGTTTTCTTAAGACATGGGCTCTCATTGAACCTGGAACTCACTGTTTTAGGTAGACTGGCTGGCCAGTGAGCCCCTGGGATCCACCTGTCTCTGCCTTCTATTACCCCCACCTCACCCCCAGCACTGAGATTACAAACACACACCCTCACATCCCAGCTTTTACATGGGTGCTGGAGATCAAACTCAGGACCACATACAAATATGGCAAGCACTTTACCCAGTGAACAGCTCATCAGTCCCTCAGCCTGAATTATTTTTGGTTTTTTTGTTTTTGAGACTGGGTCTCCCTATGTAGCCTTGGCTGATGTAGAACTCACAGAGATCTGTTCTGCCTCCTGAGTGCTGGCAGGAAGAGTTGATTTTGTTTGCTTGTTTATTTTAAAATGTATTCTTTGGAGCTGACTTTTCACTTCACAATAGATTGTAAACATTTAAATCATCATTTTTTAAACAATGCTATAGATGTTCTGTAGTTTACTTAACTCTCTTGTGGTAAAGTTAGGTTGCTTCCAGTTTTCTTCTCTCATAAATGATGCTCAACAACTATCCTTTTATGTGAATTGTACCTGTGATTATTTTTTAAGGGTACATTAAACACAGCATGTTATTTCTTTTAATTAAAGCACACAAGGCTGCCTATTCCCGTCTTTCGGAAACAAAGGCAAAAGAAGCTACCAGAGGCAATACCTTTGTCCAGTATCTTATCTTTTGTGTTGGAGAACACAAAGCATGTTTTTCGCTCTTTGACAGAGTGGACTTTTCTTATTAAAACTTCTCTTAAGCGGCTGGAGAGATGGCTCAAGTGGTTAAGAGCACTTTTGTTCTTACAGAAGACCAGCATTTGGTTCCCAGGACCCTTTCAGGGGGCTCACAAACCCTGTAACTCCAGCTCCAAGGGATCCAGTGCCCTCTTCTGGCCTCTGCAGGTACCTGCATTCATATGCACATACCCACACACAGACACATTCACATAATTTTAAAAATAAAAGAAATCCAGGGCCAGAGAGATGATTCAGTAGTTAAAAGCACTTGTGGCTCTTGTAGAGGTCTTGGATTCAGTTATCACCACCTACATGGCAGCTCACAAACTCCAGTTCCAGGAGATCTGATGCCCTCTTCTGATCACCTCAGATACCAGGTATGCATACATACATACATATAAGCAAAACACTTATACACGTATACATTATTTTTTAATCTAAAAAAATAAAATAAATATTTTTAAAAATCTTCTTTAAAAGTTTTCTATGGCTGAAAGTGGTGACACACGCCTTTAATCCCAGCCCTTTGGAAAGCAGAGTCAGGTGGATCTCTGTGGGTTTGAGGCCAGCCTGGTCTACAGAGCGAGTTCCAGGACAGCCAGGGCTACACAGAGAAATCCTGTCTAGGAAAAAAAAAAAATCACACCTTAAAACATAATACAATCCAAACAAATACTGATTTGGAGGAGTTTGGGGGACCACACTGACCTAAAACTTGCAGGGATCCTCTTACCTCTGCCTTCTGAGTGCTGGAATTACAAGCATATGCCACCACACCCTTAGATATACTGATTTGATCTTTACATGCTGAGGAATGATGTGGGGAAATATTAAAAAAAAAAAAAACCTTTGTTTTCTGTAACTAAAGCAGAATGTCTCTATCAGAACAGAAAACTTGTTATGGAGAATTCAAAATACTGCAGTTTATATCACACTAAAGTCTCAAGTCTGAGCCCAGGTGTCTCGGGCAGCACTCACTGACATGGCATGGGCACAGTAAACCTGCCAGATGTTCAGAGCCAAGGCTACGATGAAGTCACACACTGCCACACAGGCAAGGAATGCCAACAACACTCCAGTTCCTGGTGCATCCGATTTTGAAACAGATTTTTGGTTAAGGGTTCAGACATCTCCTACCATTGCCAAGTTTTTCATGACACCTATTTAATTACACAATCATATCTGGGGTTGCAATCCACAGTTTATGGAGCCCTGTTAAAGGGAGAGGAGGCAACAAGAAGGCTTGGCAGATACAGGTGCTTGCCATCAGGTCTCTTGACCTGAGTTTGATCCCCACAGGTTGTCCTCTGCTCTCCACACACACATACACCCACACCCAAACGGGATTTTAAAAAGCTGGAGGTTCACCTATTGTTTTGTTTTGTGTGTTTGTTTTTCCCCTTATCCATATATTTTTACATGCAGGCATTTATCAAAAAGGATCACAGATACAGCGCCCCCCTCCAGCAGGAAGTAGTAAGAGAAGCTACGCCCAAATTCCCAAATATACCAAGCTGACTTTGGAGATGTGTAAAGGTTAAAACCTTCCTTTTTAAGAAAAGAAAAGGGGAAGTGCTGTGGGATGGTCTGTATGTCAAATGTGTTGCTGATTGGTCAATGAATAAATCACTGATTGGTCAGTGGCCAGGCAGGAAGTATAGGCGGGACTAACAGAGAGGAGACTTGAGAGAACAGGAAGCTGGATGAGAGAGACACTGCCAGCCGCCATCAGGACAAGGAAGATGTAAAGTACCGGTAAGCCACAAGCCACGTGGCAAGGTATAGATTTATGGAAATGGATTAATTTAAGCTGTAAGAACAGTTAGCAAGAAGCCTGCCACGGCCATACAGTTTGTAACCAATATAAGTCTCTGTGTTTACTTGGTCGGGTCTGAGCGGTTGTGGGACTGGCGGGTGGCAGAGATTTATCCTGACTGTGGGCCAGGCAGGAAAACTCTAGCTACAGATCACTGGTCTTGTTCAAGGCCCCTGGTCTCTGCTGCGCCATCGCCGCTGGGCACTCAATGGGACTCTTCCTGGACATCCTGTTGCTTGTTGCTGCCCTGTGTCATGGAGAGTCTGTAGCCCTGGGTCCACAGGACTGACCCCCGCCCCCAGCCACCTCCCATGCTCCTGCTGATCACAGATGGGGTGCTTGTTGTGGAGAGCCAACACATAACCCAGGTTCTGGGACTGGGTCGTTAGTTACAGGGTTAGTCAAGGCCTGCCAGCTCTCCCCTGTCTTCACCACCAGGGTGAGCTGTCCAGCACTGCCCTGACTACTTCACCCCTTGCAGTGATGAGCAGGGGGCGGGGCCGGTTCTCTGGCTTTCATGTCCTCAGGGTCAGTTCTCCCACACCTACATCTTCAAAGCCAGCTCTACTGTGTTGTCCAGGCAAGGTGTAGGGACCACTCTCCTGAGTGCTGCAGCTGATAGAGGACAGGGAGAGCTCTCCCATTCTCATGACCTCAGGGCCAGCTCTCCCACCTGCCTCAGGCATTGATGGGGCGGGCATCTCTCCCCTGACCATGCTGCCACAAGACAGATGAGTGGTGGGGACAACTCTCCCATGCTCACAACATCGGGGCTGGCTCACCCACACCTATTGCTAATTAGGCCTTTAGAGACCACCAAGCCCAAGCTACTAACTTTTGAGCATTTTGAGAAATGGACTCAAGGACTGCAACGCACTTGCCCAAGGTCACACAGCACAGTGACAACGGAGTCCAAGCTTGAGCCCACATTTTCCAACCCTTACTACAGGTCTCCACTCACAGCTTTCTTTTTAAGTCCAGCTATATCTACAAAGCTGGAGGCCGAATTAAATTCTATAGCCAGCCAGGCACGATGATATCTGCATGTACTTCTGCTACGGGGAAGGTTGAGGCAGGAAGATAATGCGTCTGAGGCCAGCTAAGCCAGAGGGTGAGAACTGTCTCAAAACATAAGTAAAAACTGCAACCAGAAAACCTAGAGATATCTGAGCTGAAAGAGACCTTTAAAATAATTTATTTTAAAGCAAGAATTGGTAGTGCAGGTCTATAATCATAGCTACTCAGGTAACTAAGGCATAAAGGATCAAAATTTCAAGATCTTCCTGGGCTACAAAGTGAGTTCAAGACCAGCCTGGGCAACTTAATAGAACTCTTTCTCAAAATATAAAAAGAGCACTAGGGCAATAACTCAGTGATAAAGTGCTTACACAGTCTCACAAGGCCCTTGGTTCACTTTCCAGTACTAAAACAATACTAATAATATTTTACTGTTGAAAAATAGTAACGATTGGGGATAAGATGTAGCTTAGTGGCAGGGTGTTTGCCTAGCATGCACAAGGGCTTGGTCCCCAACACCATAAATGCCTGTACGCACATGCACATACAAACACATATACAATAATAAATGGACATACTGGCACATGCCTGCAGAGGGCTGTAAATTTGAGGGTACAAAATGAGTTCAAGGCCAGCCTGTGCCATATAGACTTTGCCTCACCTCCTCTGCACCCCCACCCCCCAAAAAAACAACTACATTTATGAGGGATTTAGAATGTATTAAACACATGCTAAAAGTTGTGTGTTATTGCATTTAGCCTAATAGGAACCCTTCGAAGTATTATTAGTGTCAATTATATGTGAAGAAATTATGCCACCATCCTCATATTGCTCTCAAGAAAGTAATTAAGCCAGGCAGTGGTGGCGCACACCTTTGATCTCAGCACTTAGGAGGCAAAGGCAGGTGGATCTCTGTGAGTTCAAGGCTAGCCTGGTCTACAGAGTGAGTTCCAGGACAGCTAGAACTGCACAAAAGGAACCCTGTCTCAAAAAACCAAAACAAAAAACAAAACAAAACAAAAAACATCTAGTCAAGACCCTGGAGAAAAGCTGTTGGCCCTGCTTCTGATTGCAGCCCTGAGACATCTAAAAAAGGAACCAAGATCTGACCTCCCATGACCCTCCCCAATCCTCTTCTCCCAAAGCCAGAATGAGCCCAGTGACCCTGATCCAGCAAAGCCTCCAGCTCACTCAGGCTTAACCCACTATATAGCTCTCCCAAGAGCAGGAAACTCCCTTGTCCTAGGAGGTTTGCCAGGGACAGAGAGGGGGCCGCACGACACCTGCTCACAGAGGCCCGTCTAAAGCTGGTAAAGTCGGCCTGGCTCAGCCCTCAAGTGAGACAAGAACCAGAGAAGGAAACAGGGAGCGGAGGGGAGTGATGAGGTGTCTAGAGTGCTGAGGGGCAGGACAGTCCCTCAGCCACCCAGAGAACACTCAGCTGACTTCAGTTTCTAGGCTTTTCCATGGTGTGGCTGGGGGGGGGGGGGGTGTCAGTGAGGGAGCCTACAAATGAGCTACAACCTTCAATCTTCTGAAATGTGACGGTGTGACTCTGGGCAAGTCACTTCCGAAGTGCCGGCAGTCCCCACACTGTGGTGACAGAACTCAAGCGACATCTTCTACGGATTTCTATTCACTGCTTCTTTCCAAGTCCATCTATATTCATTCTTCAGAGCTGCAGAGCAAGCTAAATTCTATAGCCATGCAGCCTAGAAATAGCTGAGCTGGAAGAAGCTTAGAGACGAGGTTCATGAGCTCTGCAGGCAAAGACGCTCACAGCCAGACCTGACATCCTGAGTTGATCCTCACAAGCTACCGTCAGGGAAGTTGAGAACCGACTCCCACAAAATGTCCTCTGACCTCCACAGGAGCAAGCATGAGTAAATAAAGAAATAGGTAAATGTTTAGGGGGAAAAAAAGCCTTAAAGATAATTTATTATTAAAAGCAGTAAGAATGAGGCTGGAAATGCCACTTAGTGGCAGAGCACTGGCCAGGTATATTCATGGCCCTGGATTCAATCTCCAGCACCAAACACCAAAAAATGGGGGAGGGGCATAAACTAGATGGTTAAAAAAACAGGATGGATTTTTCTCACATTTCGGGAAGCTAGAAGTTCAAGATCAGGATTCCAGCATAGTCCTGGTGAAGGCCCTCTTCCTGTGTCCCCACATGGCAGAGTGACCTTTCTGACATTTGTTCTCATAAGAGAACTAATCCTGTCATGAGGGCATCACCTTCATGATCTTCAACCCTACCTACCATCCAAGGGCTCCATCTGCAAACACCTAAGAATTCTGTGGAGACATAAAGATTCAGTCTGCACCACGTCCTCCAGTCTCTGGCCCCCTCACCAGTCAGATGGAGGTGGCTTTGTTTACCAGGCTGTCTCACGGGGTGGCCAGAAGGGTAAAGTGAGGTGTGCAGGCTGGAGAGATGGCTCAGTGGTTAAGAGCACTGGCTGCTCTTCCAGAGGTTCTGCGTTCAATTCCCAGCAACCACATGGTGGCTCACAATCATCTGTAATGAGATCTGGTGCCCTCTTCTGGCCTGCAGGCATGCATGCAGGCAGAACACTATACATAATAAATAAATAATTCTTTAAAAAAAAAATAGCCGGGCAGTGGTGGCACATGCCTTTAATCTCAGCACTCAGGAGGCAGAGCCAGGCGGATCTCTGTGAGTTCGAGGCCAGCCTGATCTACAGAGCGAGATCCAGGACAGGCACCAAAACTATACAGAGAAACCCTGTCTCGAAAAACCAAAATAAATAAATAACTAGATAGATAGATAAATAAGTAAGTAAATGAGGTGTGCAAGAATTCTGCAGATTACAAAGTACCACCCTGCACCATGCCAGATTTTTTTTTTTGAGGCAAGGTCTTGCCAGCCTCAAATCCTGATCTGCCTACCTCCACCTCCCAAGTACTACGATTGCAGGAATATACTATCACTTTGCCCTAAGTAAGACTTTAAAAATTTAGGAGGCTGTAAAGATGGCTTAGCAGTTAAAAGCATTTGCTGCTTTTACTGAGGACCTGGGCTCAGTTCCCAGGACCCACATAGTAGCTCACAACCATCTGTAACTCCAGTTCTGGGGACCCAACACCCTCTCTGAACTCTGTTGACACCAGGCACATATGTGGTATACAAACATGCATACAGGCAAAACATTCATACACATAAAAATAATTTTAAAAGTATTTATGTGTATATATGTATGTATGTATGTATGCCTGCAGGAGTCTATGTACATCATTCATGCACGTGGAAACCTGCAGAGGTCAGAAGAGGGTGTCAGCTCCCCTGGAACTTGGGTTACAGGCAGTTTTGGGTCACCTGATGTGGGTGCTGGAAACTAAACCCTGGTCCTCTTCAAGAACAGTAAGTAAGCAGCCTCACACACTGAACCGTAACTCCAGTCCAGAGTTTTTGTTTTGAATTGGTTTTTGTTGTTGTTTTTTTGGGGGGGGCATCAGTTTTTTGAGGCAAGGTTTCGATATATAGCTTTGTCTGGTCTGGAACTTGCTATGTAGATCAGACTGGCCTCAAACTCATGGAGATCCACCTGCCTCTGGGTCCTGAGTGCTGGTATCAACCCAACTTGACTTTTAATTTAAACCTGTTATAGACCACACAGAAAGAACCCTCCAGTCAAGGCAAAAGCCTCATAGAAGTGAACACCCACACTGAGCTCCACTTTTGTATGGGTCTGGGGATGCCAGCAGGAGCAAGATGAGTCCCTGTCACTAAAGTAACAGCCACCAGCGTCATCTCACGTGTGGGTGATGGCAGGAAGAGGTAAAAAGATTGTGGGGTTCTGAGGCAAGGACACTAGGTTCAAACCAAAGCTCCACCATCAACATGCTCTGTCACATCCCCACCCTCCTTATCTGTAGAGTGGGGATGGCATGTGTCAACCTCAGTGCCAAAGTGTCACATGCAATGTCACCACGCCCCAGCAGCAGCCTCCTGAGGAAGGCAGGGCTACCTCCCGTTTACAGATGAAGCAGAAGCAGGAAATTTGTCCAAGCTTCTTCAGCTAGTAAGGCTACCTCAGCCTCGCCCTGCTGCTGGTCATTTCCATGATGGGCTCTGTAATAATTCCAGCAAAGATGGACAAGTCTCAATGCTGTACTCACATTCTCTTAGTAAACTTCACACTCACCTATGGAGAGGGCACAAATAACCACTTTTTCTAACTTTAGGGACTGAAATCAACTGTGAGGTAGTTTATCCTCACAGCAGGAAGGAATGTAATTGCTTGTGTGACTTATCCAGTCCCTTGCCCATTATACTGTCCTGCCTCTTTCCCAGCGAAGCCAAGCAGGCATCCTTATCCTGCCTGACAGATGAGGACACAGAGGTCTAGTAAGAAGTGCTGTTTGCCTACAGTAGCCCTGCGAGTCAGCTAAGAAGACTTAACCTCGGCTCCTATCTTTGTGTTTCTTTAGATTTATTTGAGGGGGGGGGGGTGAGAGCGCATGCAAGTGCACCTTTGGAGGCCAGAAGAGAATGCCAGATCCTCTGAAGCTGGAGTCACAGAAGGTTATAAGCCACTGGAAATGGGTGCTAGGAACTGAATTCTGATCCTCTGTAAGACGAGCATACACTCTCAACCACAAAGGCATATCCAGCAGATACCAGTTTGTTTTACAGTGCTGGGGACCCACACCAGGGCCTTGTGTATAGAAACAGGGGCTCTATCACTGAGTTGCACCCCTACCCCCACATTCCTGGTTTTAAATACAGTGTTATTTTCTCCGCTCATAACTGCTGAGTCCTGATTATCTGAACATGTATGTTTGGAAGCCCTATAGCCAATCAATCCCATAGGAGTGTGAGAGCCCCCACTACACCAGGCTAGGCCTAGGAAGCAGAGAGTCCTGGGGAGAAATGCTACAAGATGCTGTCTAGGGAGACAGCAGCTGAGCTGGGGACCCACGAGTCTCCTGCTTTGGAAACCTCCATCTTCATCTCCCTAAGTTGTTGGCTCAGAGCTGGGAGCTGGGTACCCACTCACTAACGCAGCTGTCTGCTACGATTTCTGCTGAAAAAACAAAAAACGCCATCATGTGGGCCTACGTGCTAATTACCAATAATGACATAATAACCATTGTGGGCCCAACAGCCAAACAGCCCCAACTAGAAATTCTGCATAGCTCAGACTTAGGAACAAAAGACTTGGACACTCCAACTGAAACTGATGTCCTGGCAGAAAATATCAGAAGCAAAAGGGCCTCAGAGTTGATCCAGCCAAAGTATTATCTGGCAAATGGACAGGGGAATGAGGACTCATTTTCCCTGGGGTCATGAACACTCTCGTTTGGTCATTTACTGAGAATCTACTACACACCCAACACATTTGAAACCTACAGAGAGAGAAGGCTTCGTTTACTCATCAATACACTCAGACAGTTTTTAAACACCCACTATGTGCCATACATGCTGTTCTACATACAAAGTATGAATCACTGAGTAAGCAAAAGGCACCACCATCGCCAGGCTTACATTCCAATGAGGGGAAACAGACAATAAGTAAATAATCTGTAAAAGACAATAAATTAGAATGATCAGTGACATAGAGAAGGTAAGGAAGGAGGTGAACTGGTGTCAAAGTTCAGAGAAGGAACAGTGCTTAGGTGGGGGGGGGGGGTGCATGCCTTTAATCCCAGCACTCAGGAGGCAGAGGCAGGTGGATGTCTGTGAATTGGAAGCCAGCCTGGTCTACAGAGCAAGTTCTAGGACAGCCAGGGCTATATAGAAAGATCCTGTATTAAAAAAAAAAAAAAAAGATTTGTTTAAATTATGTGTAATTGATGGTGGGGTGGTTTGTGCATGTGGGTGCAATGAATCCCCTGGAGCTGGAGCTAAGGCAGTTTTAAATCACTTGATATGAGTGCTGGGAACTGAATTTGGGTCCTCTACAAGAGCAGTACACACTCTTAACTGCTGAGCGGTCTCCCCTGCCCCACTATCTCAATTTTAAGTAAGATAATCAGGAAAAGCCTTATTAAGAAGAAGACACTGAAACAAAACTTTAAGATGAGACAGTAAGACAAAGGGGTATTATAGCTATAGAAGGCTGCACGTTCCAGAACTATCCAGTGCAAAGGCCCCAGGGTGAAGTACGCCTGAGAGTATAAGCCCCGTCATTAAGAGCTGGGGAAGAGGGCAGGCACAGACTAGTGGGCACCGTGGGCTTCAGCTCTCTTAAGCTTGCACCGAGGATGGAGGTAATGGCTTTGCCGTCTGACTCTGCTTGCTCCTCCTTCCTCTGTCTGTCTCTGGAAATCCCAAATGTGAGCTGGGTAAACAATGAATGGACAAATGCCACCAAGGGGTGCCCCCTGAACTCTGAACTGTTCTCTGACTAGCCTTTTCTCCTCCTGGCATCCACGAGCTATCGGACAGCCACAGCAGTCATCTCTGTGTGTCAGCGTGGATTGACCACTTCACACGGATCATGCAGCGTGGCATCCAACTCATCCGTGGGAAGGCGCTAACCTGCTTCACCCTTGATAACAGGGAAAGCTGAGACCCACTGAGGTCAAGCAACGGCTGGAGGCCCCATGCCAGTGAGTGGTGGGGCTGGGGTGGGTTGGTTGGTTGGTTTTGAGACAGAGTTTCCCAGCTCTGGCTGTCCTAGAACTCACTCTGTAGACCAGGCTGGCCTTGAACTCAGAGACCCACCTCCTTCTACCTCCCGAGTACATGGATTAAAGGTGTGCACCACCACTCCCCAGCTGGGATTTTTTTTTAATTTATTTAATTTATTTTATTTAATTTAATTTATTTTTTTTAATTTATTCTTACTCTATGTGTAAGTGTTTTGGATGGATAGAAGGATGGGTGGATGGATGGATGGATGGATAGGTGGATATGGTACCATACGTGACCACATCCGTAATTGGTACCCACAGAGGTCAGAAGAAGGCATTGGATCCCCTGGAGCTAGAGTTATATAGGGTTGTGAATCACCATATGGGTGCTGAGAATCTTGAACCCAGGTTGTCTGCAAGAGCAATAAGAGCTCTTAACCACTCAGCCATCTCTCCAGGCCTGAGGCTGGGATTTAAACAGGGTCTCCTGTAGCTCAGGCTGGCCTCAAACTCACTATGTAACTGAAGTTAACCTTGAACTTCTGATCCCCCTGCCTCCACCTCCAGAGTGCTGGGATCACAGGCTTGTGCCACTATGCCCAATTGAGCTCATGTGATGCTGGAGGGGCTGGGAATGCTGGGAATCCAACCCAAGTCCTCATGCATGCTAGGCAAGCACCCTACCAACTGAGCTACCCCCCTACCCCCCCAGGTATCTACTTCTAAACCTACCATGTATCAGGGGCCTACGATCACTCCATACCCTCCTTTCATAAATCAAAACAGAGGCAGAGAACCTAGTGACCCCTAAAGCCTGCAGAGGAAGAGCTGGAAAAGCCGATGCGGCTCGCACCCTGCTGCACTTGGGGTTGCGGGCCAGGGGTTCTCTTGGAAGCCTTTCTGGCCTCTGCAGAAGTCTGTGTCATCCTTACTCCCAAAGGTCGGTTCCAAGGAACTCACCATAGTCCATCTCTGTCCCCTTGGCCTAGACCTCAGCAGAGCAGGACCCTCTCTCCTATCTGCCACTGTGCACAGTGGCACCTAATCAGGGGAGGCTGCAGAAGGGAAACTGTCGTGGGGGAAGCTATGATATCCCAGCCAACCGAGAGAGAGGGCTAAGATGCTGAGCCTCTGGCTTCAAAACTGGCTCATCAGGTTTCGTTTATTCAATAAGAAACCTAGCAGACAGGCACGGTGGCACGTGCCTGTAATCTCAGCACTCAGGAGTTTAAGGCAAGAGTAGGAGAATTCAAGGATAGCCTGGACTATGCAGAGAGTACCAAACCAGCCTAGAATATATGTCTAGACCCTGTCTCAAAATTCTAAAAGAGGGACTAGAGAGGTGGCTCAATGGTTAAGAGCATTTGCTGTCCAGTCATGAGGATCTGAGTTCATATCCAGCACCTACATGATAAGGTGAGCATGGTCTGAGTACTCCTATAACTTCAGTACTATTGCGATATGGGACAGAGACAGGAGGATCACTGGGGCTTGCTGGTTTCCAGCCTAGATGAACAATGAGAGCTTTGCACTCAGAGAGAGACCCTGCTTCAAAGGTATAAGATAGAGAGTTATATAGGATACCTGACATCCTCCTCTGGCCTTCACACACACATACAGGCATGCACTTCTACCACATACATATACAACACATACACACCAGATACACACACAGCAAATCCAAAAAGGAACATAATAAACTTCAGATGGGATAGGGTAGAAGTTTAACAGGTAGAAGTTTGTGATCCTAGAACTCAAGAGGCTGAGGCAGGAGGATTGCTATGAGCTGAAGAGAAGCCTGGGCTACAGAGTCAGACTATGTCCCAAATAGACAAAGCAGCAGTCGCAATAGCAATGACAGCAGGGACCCATTCTCAAGGGGTTACTGGTGCTTCCTCTTCACTATTAGCCTCCCTCACAGCAAGATTAGCCCTGTTTCACAGCAGAGGAAACTGAGGCTCAAGGGGAAAGCCAGAGCCAGAGCAGGGAGTCCAGAGAGTTACAGCCCCTGCGGGAATGCTGACTCCCATACCATCTGACGATCCAGGGCTGCACTAGCCATGGCCTTCAGAGACACTGACTTTCTCACCTAACTCCCATCTCCATGCCAGAAGAAATGGTCATCAACTTCTAGGGGGGAAAAAAAGAAAGCTACTAATTTCCTAAATATTTGTCCATGTTTCCGGACTACTGCTGGCTTTGGCCTCCAACCAGAGAGGGTCATCTAGGGTAAGGAACAGAGGGTGCCCAGGCTTCAGGACTAAGAGTCCTTGGGCCTGAGGCCAAGGCAGGGTCAAGGAGCAGGAGGGGAGCCATCTTGGCAGAAGGCCAGGACCCCCCTGGAGACTCAAACTTGTTTCTTACTCCTTTCCTTCCTTTGTGGCCAGCGTGGCTGCCAGGACAGGCAGGGGAAGCCACGGGTGGGGACAAGGAGGTGGAGAGCTTTCGTGACTATTTCATTAGAGCTCTTGCGTGTGGTTGCACAGTGTAGACACTGGACCAGTTTTCAGGGATCACCCACTGGGGCCTCTGACCCGCTCTCTGAGGAAGGCCAGCACGTCCCCATTTCCCTGGGGTGGAAACTAAGATACAGAGCGGGGCCACAGTGCCTGAAGCCCACAGAGCTTGTCAATGACAGGGCTGGCAGAGAACCCAAACTGTTAGTCTAAAGGGAGCCACTGAGGGTGGGGATCGGAAAGGGGAGAGGCAGAGAAATGAAAGAACAGGGTAAAAAAGGCCCAAGCTATCTCAGGAAGCGGGGGTTCAGGAAGGCCTGAGGAGTCAGAAGTCAGCCCCCAAACTCCACACAGTGTGACCCCACTTGCCTTCCCAGCTTCACCTCCCATCTCTACCTCCCCCTTTCTTTCTGCCCCAGCCACACCACAGTGTTCATCCACCATGAGCACATGACATAGGCTGAAGCCTTTTACACGTGCTGTACACAGGACCCACAAGGTTGTTCCCTCCACCGCCCGCCTAAAGAGCTCACATCATCTAGCTCTTCATTCTTCCCTCTGAGTCCTAGGAGTCGCCCTGATGCTCTGGGCTCACTGTGCACCCGAGGGACAGGAACTCGTGGGAGTCATCTCTGCCCCTAGACTCGAACCCAAGCCCATGCTCCATAGAGATTCATTGTCTCTAGTCTTTCACCACTGACTCTGGGAGACATGCAAAACAGGTTTTTATGTGTTTGCCCTCAAGGAAAAGGAGGGTAAGGGAGAGGCTGACACGGACAGGCCTAGAGCCCAGGGTTTCTCAGTACCACACAGACTGTGTCAGGCACCGACACTAAGAGCGCATATCCCTGCCAGACCCACCAGAATCACACAAAGGAATCCCCAAGACAGGAGGATAAGTCCTGGGGGCCAGAAACTGAGCCTCGATTCCAGCTCAGACACGACGTCCAAGAGGGAAGGTGCTGAGACACAGCTAAGTGGCTCCCTTCCCTACCCCTGCTCTGTCTCCCCTGCTCAGGTGCACCCCTCAGCCAAAGTATCCCCTGGATCCAAATCACCCCAGGCCCCAAGGCCTCTCTCACCTCAGTCCTCGCTTGCCTGTCCATGCAGTCCATCATTATGCCCCCCTGACCCTGCCTCCTACACAGATCTGACATCTCCCGCTGCTGCGTGGCACAGTTCCCAGACCAATATCACAACATTCCTCCCCTAAACAGATGGCCCTGCCTCTGCTCTCCCTGTGTAACATCCAATGACTCCCACTGCCCTGGGGTCAGGTCTCCAATTCTCCCGAGCCTGTCTTGGGAGGGGCATTTCCCCAGGTGCTGGTACCGTTCCACATCTTGGCACGCACAGTTCCTCCCGTAGGATAGCCTTTCTTTCTCCTAGCCTCTGCCTAAGATCACCTATTCACACTTCGGCGTCAGTCAAAGTTGGATGCAGTACTTTCAGGGCCCTTCAGCCCAATTAGACCTGAGCTTCCCCAGAGGCAGAGGAAAGGGTCCACACAGAGTCCCTCTAGCCCCACACCAGCATAGGGCCTGGCACAGACTGGGCACCAGAAAAAGCAGGTGGCTAAGAAATGGAGGCGCATTCTTACCTCTCTGAAGCCACCCCCCCCTTCCCCCTCCATGTACCTTTTGGAACCTGTCCAACCAGATTGCTATCCACCTGCTCCCAGCAGTACCCTCCCAGACCTGATTTCTACTGTCCCAAGAGGGACATCTTTACATTCTCAGAACGATGCCCATAATCATCATTATAGTAATAACAACCATTACCACCATTTATTGGGTGCTCAGTGTGTGCCTGGTTATTTCATCCTCACAAGAACCCTAGGAGGGAAGGAGTTGTTTTATTGTCCTCATTTAACAGATAGGGAAACTGAGGCTCCAAGAAGCTATCTTGCCTAAGGGCACACAACTAGTAAGCACTCGGGGCTGGGTTCACAGCCAGGTCTGTCTGACCTATGGCCACTGTGCTGCCCAGCAGCCTCCTGCTTTCTATAATCTCACCTCTCGGAACTTAGCGCAGCAGCTCCGCTCCCACCAGCCTGGAGCAGGGCACCAGAGGTGGACAGAGAGGACACTGACACAGTACTGCTTTTTTAGGGGAGATGACATGGCTCAGGAGTTATGAGCACTGGCTGCTCTTTCAGAGCTCCTGGGTGTGATTCCCAGCACCCACGTGGGAGCTAACAACAGTCTGTAACTCCAGTTCCAGAGGATCTGACATGCCCTTCTGGCCTCCGAGGGCAGCAGGCACACATGGTATGCACAGACATACATGCAGACAAAACACTAATACGCATAAAATAAAAATCAATATTTTGTGTAGAAAAAAAGGTCACTGGGAGGAAGGTCACTGGGAGGAAGACAAGAGGTCATGTGCCTGGAAGAGTAGACAGGGCCAGTGGAAGAGATGGCTCAGTGGTTAAGGCACTTGCCCAAGGACCTGAGTTCAATTCACAGGGAAGGGAGCCAATTCCCAAAACTAGTCCTCTGACTTCCCCACGTGTGCTGTGACACAGAAGCATCCTGACTCCCTCATCCACACACATACACATGTTCTCTCTCTTTCTCTCTCTCTCTCTCACACACACACACACACACACACACAAATAATAATAATAATAATAAAAATAATAATAATGATAATAATACAACTTAAAATTTAGAAATAAATTTTAAAAATAAGTTAAAATGAAAGGATTAAAATAAAGCAGCAAAAAAAATGGAATATGGAAAACAAGATAATTGGCAGTGATACATATGACTTGAACTTCTCAGGACACCTATACTTAGGGGGACAAAATTCTCCAGGATCCTTTGTTGTGGACTATTACTTTAAGATTTATTTATTTTATTTATGAGTGCTCTATCAGCATGTACACCTTTATGCCTGAAAAGGGCATCAGATCTTACTACAGGTGGTTGTGAGCCACAATGTGGTTGCTGGGAATTGAACTCAGGACCTTTGGAAGAGCAGCCAGTGCTCTTAACCTCTGAGCCATCTCTCCAGCCCGGACTATTACTTTAACTAGGCAAAGATGTGTTACATTTGTCTGTGTTGTGCAATATTACTTTAACTATGTAAAGGTACATTTGTTTATGCTGCATTTGTTTAATTATGTAAAGATGTGTTGCTTTGCCTGCCTAAGGCACCTGACTGGTCTAATAACAAACTGAACAGCCAATAGCTAGACAGAAGAGGGATGGGTGGGGCTGGTGGGCAGAGAGGATAAGTAGGAGGAGGAATCTAGACTCAAGAGGTGAGAGAGAGAGAGAGAGAAAGAGTGAGAAAGAGCAGGAGATGCCAGCCTGCCAGCCACAGAGTAGGACATACAGAATGAAAGAAAGGTAAAAAGCCCTGAGGCAAAATGTAAATGAAGAGAAACAGGTTAATTTAAGTTATAAGAGCTAGTGGGACAAACATAAGACAAGGCCAAGCATTCATAATTAATAATAAATCTCCATGTCATGATTTGGGAGCTGGTTGGTAGCCCAAAAGAAAGACTGCTACAAGCCGGGCGGTGGTGGCACACGCCTTTAATCCCAGCACTCGGCAGGCAGAGACAGGCGGATCTCTGTGAGTTCAAGGCCAGCCTGGGCTACCAAGTGAGTTCCAGGAAAGGCGCAAAGCTACACAGAGAAACCCTGTCTCGAAAAACCAAAAAAAAAAAAAAAAAAAACAAAGAAAGAATGCTACAGCCCTTCCCCCAGCTAAAGCCACGTGAGCAATAATGCTAATGCTTATCTACCTGTCTATTCGAGTCAACTCTCCGAGGGAAGAGTCATTTATTAACCCTGTTTCACAGGCCAGGCCAACAAGGCTAAGAAGGGCCACGGAGTCAGGTCACACAGTCAATCACACCAGGCAGAGCCCAGTCCGCATTCCAGTGCAGGGGCACTTAGGGACTCCTGAACCCTGGATTCCAGTCCAGCTAATAAGAGTTAAAATTAGGCGTAAGGAGCCAAAAGGATGAACACTTCTTCCAGAAGGAGCCTAGGCTGAGGAAGCCAAATATTACTGATCAGCCTCATGCTGGGCTGCTTCTAGATGCTCCTTCTCACACCCACTGGGGGAAAGTCTTGTGATATGTATGTCACAGATGAGGTCACAAGATCCAGTTACTACTTGCCCAAGGGTATGCCACTAGGAAAATGACAATAACTTGGAATCCCTCCTCACCTCTCCCACCTTCAGGCCAAACCTTCCCAACTGCCCCTTGGGAAGTTTCCCATCAGAGGAAAGCTAAAGGCTTTGCCAGGCCCACCCTCCCAGGAGGTCCAGTTACTTTTCACAGCCGCTAAAGAATTCACAATTTTGCCGGATGAGATAAGGGTCTCACATTCTCTGAGCCTCAAAGATAGTGGACATTTTGTATCCATCTTACATTTTCTGAGCCTCAAAGATAGTGGATATTTTGTATCCACTAACTGTTCATTCAGTCCAACACAGAGCACATGGCTGGGTACCTAGTAGAGCCTCAACAAACGTCTTCCTTCATTCTTTCAGAAATGTCAACTGAGCACCTACTACATGCCATTCTGTCCTTGGTGCTAGAGACATAGCCGTGGAACAAATGAACAAAGCCCCTGCCCTGGTGGGGCCTGTGTATAGGAGCAAATACACATATCTAGAAAGTATCAATATTCTCCTTTTGCAGACGTGAAACAGTGGTACAAAGAGCCACCCATTTGTAAGTGGCAGAGTAAGGATTCTATTCCAAGCCGTCTGCCCTAAAGTCCTCTGGGTCTTTGTCAGGACACCCCCAAATCACTACCCATTATGTCAAATATCAAGAAAGAAATGACTCACTATCTTAACTCCAGAGAGTACCTTCTCTCAGCACTCCTGCCCTGACCTCTTGTGCCTCCCGGTGACCCCAGAGCCACATGCATGCATCAGAATGGCACAGAACGGCCGGTTATGTCAAAGCAGTACTTACCCAGAAGTAGCCGTTGTGGTCACACAGCCAGTCAGGGAGAGACGGTGGAGCCATCGTCACAGTGGCACATGGAAACAAAAGACAGAGGTGAGACACAGCACAAATAACAAACTCTGGGGTCCTGATCAGCTAGACCTGGGCCAGTGGGGAACCTGCTCCCCCACCCGGTGTGCCTCTGGCACTCTGATGACCAGATACTATCCAGGAAGCTATCATCTGGGCCCAGTCTCCTATGGACATCCATAGCATCACCAGGTGCCAGGTACTGGGAATGCAGTGTGAAGTCAGACAGGGCCTTAACCTTATGAACCTACAGTGCAGCGTGGAGGTGTAAATTCACTAAATTACTGCTGTGATGCATGCATCAAGGAGACCGTAAGTACCTGGGTCAAATCCTGCCTCTACCATTTACAGCTCTACCACTGGAGTCATTCGGGGGATTTCCTAACTTCTCCATGCCTCCTTTACTTACCTGAAACATACAGAGTAGCATCCGGATCCACCACTTAGGGCTAGGCAGGAGTCTAAGAGTTCACATTTGAAAACCTTTTTGAACAATGCTTGGCATACAATTTGTTCATAACCTGTAGCTACTATGACTACAAAGGGCTGTAGACAGGGGCTTTGGAGGGACCTTCTGTGGGTGAGGCCACCATCTTCCCATCAGTAATGCTGCTGTTGGGACCGAGGGAGATAATAAGTGAAGTCTGGGCACAATGCCTGGGTGCTTCAATGGCTCTGTAAGCACTGCTGTTGACCTTAGGGTGTTCTCCAGCACGTCCCCACCATGAGAAGTTCATCAGGGCTATGGCAAGTGCCCCTCCCCACAAACACACCCGGTACTGCAGCTTTGGACTGAAAAATGACCAGCCACCATATTCTCCCAATTCTACAGACGTTCCAGCTTGCTCTTCACAGTCACCCAGAACACTGTGATGGTGAAATTGTTACTGTTCCCATTTTACAGACAAGGACAGAGGGTGAAGGAACCCCCTGTGTGTCCTTGGTGGCATCATTTGGGTCTCCAAGTCTACTGAAGTGAGTAAAGCTCATGCTCATGTGGATTATGTTGTCTAGATTTCCCTCATTTCTCCCACTTGGTCTCAGCAGTGCTAGCTGCACAGTCCAGACAAGCCTTTGACCTCTTTCCTCTGAAACTGTCATTGTCAAAAGCCAGCTTTCGGACACAAGCTGCTCCTGAACCACCTCTCCAGGCTCAGTCATTGGCACCATGACCCCTGGTCTATCCCTACAGCTGACCTCAGCCACTAATCTATAGGTCGAGGGATGTCTACATTCACTCGAATCCACATGTTACAGATGAGGAAACTGAGGCCCCAGATGGACCCAAGATTACTTTCCAATGTCCAGCTCTTGCACCAGACAGTCTGAATAAACCCCAGCGGGCCCTGCGATGTACATATCCCCTATCTTTCTCCAACCTGTTTCCAGATCCCCAGCTTAAACATCCCAGAGCTCAGAGCTCGATCCAGAAGTCATTAGGCACTTCTATAGGTTAGGACTGAGGAATGAAGTACCTCAGTGGGGACGGAGTGCTGTGAAATGAAGGTTTCCTGTCTTAGGGAAGATGGGGCTTTGGAGTCGGCTCTAAGTCCAGATCCCAAGCTGGCCACTTGATAGCTGTGTGGCTTTGGTCAAGGCAGTTTGCCCCCATTAACTCCTATGAAACAAGGGTGATGCTTCATGAGGTGCTAAGGATTAAGTGAGTTAACGCTACACACAACATTAGAACAGTAAATAGGCAATGGCCCTAACTAATTACAGAACAAGGCCAAAAACAGGGTCTGTGGGCTCACTATACACAACCTCAGTCTAACCCCATTCTATCTCCTCACACAGTTATGAGTCTAAGTTCTAAGCCAGTTCATGAGGCATGATCATTTTCTACTGTCAAAAGTCATCAATACAGGGCTACAGAGATGACTCAGTGGTTAAGAGCACTGACTGCTCTTTCAGAGGACCAGGGGACCCAGGTTCAATTGCCAGCACCCACATGGCAGCTGACAACTGTCTGTAACTCCAAGATCTGACACCTTCACATAGACATATATGCAGGTAAAAGCACCAATGCAAATAAAATAAAAATAAATAAAATTTTATATATATATATATATATATATATATATATATATATATATAAAGTCACCAATACAGGAATGCTAGAACACATAGAGACCATAGGCTCATTTCCCTCTCCATAGTATAGAGGGAAACTGAGATCCAGGAGGAAAAGTACCTGGTCCACAGACTACGAAAGGATGGAATCCTGCCCTATGATAAACTGTAGGCCCTGGGGAAAATTCTGAGCACACACACACAAGCACATGCACTCACATACACACACACCAACCTGTCATACGAACCCAATCAGCAAACCCAACAGATCTAGCCACTACAGCCTTAGCAATAAGGCCTTTGTGAATGTCCTATCCAGTCCTGTTGCTAGGAAACCTGGATGGCACATAGTAGGTGCTCAGGAGGCTTAGGAAACAACCAAATGAGGTTTTCTGTCTTCAGTCTGAGGGTCCTTGCTAGGCCTCTCTCTTTATATTTTCTCTCCTGACCCCCACCCAAGCCTCTGTCTCACCCTGTACCCGGGTCCTCTCAGCTGGGCCTAGCTCCAGCTCACAGAGTGCTGGGCCTGCTCCGAGTCAGCATCTTCCCAGCCAGCCTGGGATATTCCTACCCAGCCAGCCAGGCTCCTGGCCAGGGTCCACTGCGGAGCCAGCGCTGGCTCTGCCAGAGCCTCATCCCCACCGGCCTATAGGTGGGGCAACCTGGTAGACCTAGGAGCGTCTGTGGGCACCCAGGGCCTATAGAGGGAAGTCAGCCTGGTCCAGACAGTGCAGGGACATGTTGATCAGGAGACTGGCCGGGTGTGGGGTGCCACCCACACATCCAGCCACTCCACCCAAGCCCCATGTTGCTGGGACCTAGCAGGCGCTGACTAAATCTCCTGTATACACAGGGAAACCTCAGGTTCCACCCCCCCCACACCCCCGACCTTCACTCCATTCCCTTCTTAAAACATCCCACACTGGTGTGTTCTCATACCAGCCACCAGTCCGGCCCCTGCATACTTTTTGATTCATCTGATGCCTGCAAGGGCCAGATTATTGGCTAAAGGGGCTGGGAGAGGGCAAGTGACTTAGGCAAGGTCACACAGTAACAGCTGGCCCGGGACTCAAACCTAGTTCTTCTGCGTGTAAAATCTGTGTGGTTCTGACAGTACCCTCCCTCTCTGTTCCCTACAGTGTCTGGTTCCCTTTCTTTCCAGACCTTACACCTCCTTCTGCAATCTCCCTCCCCCATTCCCACCTCACAACTTGCTCTAACACCTTGTTTCTGTGCACCCAGCAGCAGCAGGGACCAGAGGCTGCCACTGAAAGCTATTTCTGGGGTCTGTCTCTGACTTAAGAGGGTCTTGATGGCAAGAAGTAACCCCAACAGGTGCTCCTTAAACATAATGTCTGTTGTTTCTACTTCTCTTCCTCCTCCATCTTCTTCCCCAAGCAAGTCTGGCCTCCCTTCCCCACCCCAGCCTCCTGCCAGCATCGACCTCCAGGCCCGTGCCCGGGTGTGGACGTGGAGACGAGAACTTACTGAAGTGGTGGGAGAGAAGAGGTTCTGCGCCAGTGCTCTGGCCTCTCCCTCTCCCCTTCAATAGCTGAGGACCCGACCCTGACTTGGCACCAAGCAGCCATCCCTGGAACTCCCCGCTGCCCTAAAGCCCACCCCGACCAGCCATTCTCCCCAAGCCTCTACGTTTGGGAGAAGGCTCCAGGGGAATAGAAGGGGCTATCGCTTACATGCAGCCATTCCCTCCCAGGGGAATCCAAGGGCCCCGAAATAACTACACAACCCATGGGGTTTCCTCCCCTCCCTCGCCTTTCTCAGCAGATTCGGCCTAGGGTCCATCGGAACAAGTCCCCGCCTCCAGCCCGCAGGGCTGCGGGGGTCCGGTCCTCCCCAAAGAGGTGGGACCTGCAGGGAAGTGCGGCTTGAAGACAACTCTTGGGGAAGCACGGAGGGCAGACAGGGAGATATGTTAGACAGGGAACCCAGAAACGGCAGGGTAGGAGCCTGGCCCCGAGCAGACCAGGAGACCTGAGGCAGAGGAAGTCCCAGCCTGGACGCGAGTGCGTGCGTCCGGGCGGCGACCCGAGGGCCACCCTGACGAGCGGAGCCAGGGTCGCACCTCGCAGGTGCCGGGGTCCAGAAACTCAGTCGGTTACGTAAGGACCCGAGCGGGGTTCCCAGGGTCCCCCTCCCACCGTCCTCTAGGCCGCCAGGAGCCCGCGGGGAGCGCAGGGCGGGGCTGGCCGGCCGGCCTGGGGCTGCGCCACGGCGCAGAGACCCGCTGCGGACACCCACGACGGGACTCCGGTTCCGGAGCGAGCTCCTGCACGCCGTCTCCCGAGCTCGGCGCACCCTCAACTTTGAGACTCCAGAACCCCTGGGGACCTCAAGTTCGGAGCGCGCAGCCCAGGACCTCCAGCACTCACGCCGGGGATTCCGTGACCCTCGGCTGGCCGCTCCCGGGATGGCCCGGGCCCTCGGGAGCCGGCTACTGGGTCCTGAACCTTGTCCCTCCCAGGCACCGGGGGCCACCCCCTAAGGCGGTCCAGACTCACCTGGGCTGCACAGGGCAGAGACCTGGCAGGGACCTGGCCAGGCCGGGCCGGGCCGCGTCCTCGCTCTCCGCGACTCTCTCCCTTTAAGAGGTTCCTGCCACTTTGCCCCGCCGGGGGCCTCCACCTGCACTGACAGGGCAACTCTGATGCGAGGCCCCGCCCTCCCCTCGGGAGGTCCTCTAATTGGTGCAGACAACTGCCAATCTTTGGGGCGGCGGGCAGGACCCAGCACAACAGCCCGACTGTCGCAACCGGGAAGGGGCGGGGGCTGCAGGTGCGGCCAGCCTGGGACGCCCAGCCTAGGGCAGCTCCTGATAGACGCCCAGCGCTCAGGGGAGGGGAAGCATGGAGTCCCTGGATTGGCCGCTGTGGCCGCTGACGTCATGCGGCAAAAGTATAAAGCCATTTGCCACGTGGTGCTGACCCTAAGGCGTTAGGTTGGACTGGAGGTAGTTCTCAGGGAGTTGGGGAAGTGACCTTGACGTAGACTTACCTGGATCACCTGTCTCACTACTCCGTTCTGCGTGACCTTGAGCAAGTCACTTCTCTGAGTCTGAGTTTCCTCAACTAGAAATCCTCTGCTGTTTTCTTGAGAACGAGTGATATTTGTTAAATACCAATCGCAAGCCTGGGGGCCCAAGAAGGTGTTCCCTGACTGGAGTTGTGGCTTCTCTTGTGCCCACCCTGTCCCTTAGGGACTTTCCCTCCTTTCTCCTAAGGAGCTGCCCCCATCAACCCTGGAAGGGTTAAGTGGCCACTGGCCTAAGACCCCTCTTCTCCCTCATTTCAGACCTGCCCTTGCTCACATAGTGTCAAGGTCAGGAAGCTGACCGTCTCCCAGCATAGACTCATCCTAACTAAACCACCCCAGGATTTCAAAAGCTCTTCATGAGATTAAGGCCAAATCTGCCTTAGGACTCCCACCTCCAGAGGACAAACATAATCCCCCTTTTATGTGGAGAAATCAGAGAAACATGAAATCATGGAATAGTCACGATACCAGGGAGCCCTGGAGAGTTAGTCTCTTGTTTGGACAAATGGGGAAACTGAGGATCACTGAGAGCAAAAAACTGCCTGAGTTTTGGTGACATAAATGTTTTTCATGGAAGAGGGTCACTCAGGGCACCAGAGAAGCCTTTGGACTCCTTTGACCAGACATCTGGATATGTTTCAGTCCGAACTGTATGAACCCCATATAAAAACCTGGGACATACACACCTTCAGACTCCCAAGCTGACCAATACTCCTCTCTCCTGCCTATCCATGCAGTGCTGGCCATTGGTCAAAGCTAGAAACTCCCACAGTTGAGTCTAGACTCTGTGCTTACCTCAGCATCCAGTCTGTTGGTAAACTTCTTCCCCTGGGGCCATCACATGCTGTAGCACCAACCTTGGGAAGAATTACTATGCTGATTAAGTGAGAGTGAAAAATACATGTGCAAAATTCAACCATGGATCCAGTATTATTTTTTTAATTGCTCCCATGTGTATTCATGCATGCCGGAAATAACAAAAACGGGCTATGAATTCGTTAATTTGGCCTCAGGAAACAAGGGCTCCCTTGCCAACAGCTTCCTTTCCCGGACTCAATCTAAGGGCTGAGGAGAGGAAAACCCCAGCCTTGGGGTGGACAGAGATAGTCTAAAGGGCCGCAGGAGGCCCCACCTCTCAGCCGGGGCACGACGTGGCTCCAGCTCTGTTGAGTTAAGCTGCCAGTGGTGACTCAGCAAGCCCAGTGTCTGCCCCAGCCTGATAAGCGTGTACTTGGGAAATACATAGGAGAATGTGTTTGTGAACTTGTGTGTTGGCTGCCGGTGTCCTGGGACTGGGGGCTGGGCTGGGGGTGGGTACGTGTGAGTTTATATATGGGGCGACTCTTTCTGTGTCCCAGCCTCAGCTTGCCCGGCCCTGGGCTATCCGGACCAAGGGAGTTTTGTCCTGCACCTGCACCTCTGTGCCCCAGGTCCCCGGGTGTGTTTCCTGGTAAGGCACTGTGTGGACACCCAGGCCCTTCTCAGTAACTCTACGGGGAGAAAGGTTGCTGTCACTGCCTCTTTCAGGGACTTCTTAGGGCCCTACATGAGAGGCTCCCTGGGAGAAGTGACCCCCCGAAGGAACAGCTCACATTCACTCATCACTAGTATTTTATGTTCATCTGCTCATTTTATAACATCAGATTCTTCCAGTTGGAGCGGCTTGAAGCTCGGAGAGCCGACGTGACAGCATGCAGTCGCACAGTTCTGAAGTACCTGAAGGTGGCAGGCAGAGGGCAGCTCTCCCCCTCTGGAGGCTGAGTGCCCAGTTTGCTGGGGCCTGCCAGTGACTGATAACCTGGGGGGAGGGGAAGGAACCTGTTTGTGTCAGCCGCCCTCCCCTTCCGAGAATGTGTGAGCCTCCTTATCCTGCCAGAGCCTGGGTGCTGTCCTCAGCTTCAAGTGGGCGTGAGCTGGGTGATAAAGTCGCCAGGGAAAAGAGGGGGGGCAGGGAGAGGTGACATGTGGATGTACATATATGGGAACATCTGTTTCTTCAACAGAACTTCATTGAGCATTTTACTAAAAGTTAACCCCGCCATGCTTGGTGTCTTTTCGTTGTTGTTGTTGTTTGTTTGTTTTTTGTTTGTTTGTTTTTTGACATGTCTACAATAGCACTTGGGAGGTTGAGGCAAATGAATCTGTTCAAGGCCAGCCTGGGTCGGCACATGAAATCCTGCCTCAAAACAAAAGCAAGCAAACAAAAAGTTAATCCCTCTCCAAGAGAGAAGAGAGAGAGAGAGAGAGAGAGAGAGAGAGAGAGAGAGAGAGAGAGAGAGAGAGAATGAGAATATGCTCATGCCCTGGGTCTCTAGTCATAGTATCTGAGGCAGGGAGAATTGCTTGCTTGAGAGGATTTCAAAGCCTCTGCTACCCTGTCTCAAAACAAACAAATAAAAAACCACAACTCAAATAAATAAACAAAATTCTTAACCTACCAGGTGGACTAGCAAGATGACTTATTGGGTAAAGTACCCAGATACCAAGCCTGAGATAGATCAACAGGACCCACATGCTGGGAAGAGAGAACCAACCCCCACAAGTTGATCTCTGACCTACACACACACACACACACACACACACACACACACACACCCCACATGCACACATACAGATATAAAAACAATTTTTAAATTAAAACCCTGCCAGATATGGTCATGCACACGCACAATCCTAGCACTTGGGAGGTGGAGGCAGACGGATCAGGAGTTCAAGGTCATCCTTAGCTACACACCGAATTTAAGATGAAACTGAGATGCTTCCATAAAATCTTGTCTCCGAAAAACCACTAGTTCAAGAAACAGAACTATTGACCAATACCCTGCTCTGTCCAGGAGTAGAAAGAGGAACTCAACTCGGCCAGAGACAGCCAGGCAGCTCCAATCAGCTGCTGTTTGAATCCCGCCTCTGCCACTCACAGGAATCTGGCTTCCTCCTGGACTGTCTCTTCATCAAATGAGGCAATGCATCTCACTCCCTGTTTGCTTTCCCAACCTCAGCCACTGGAAGAGAAAGCATTTGTAAGTTACTGTCTGTGGGAAAAGCACATCCCTGCTGTGATTCATGGCTCCAGAGGGGACAGCCCTGAACAAATGTGTATTCAGGTCTGGGAAGGCAGTATGGCTCCATCTGTAGGGTGAAGAGTGTTTCCTGGAGGAGGTGACCTTCCAGCTAGATTTTGTAGGACGAATTTACTACATAGGGATGGGAAAGTACATCCCACGTGGAGGAGCAGCCTGCATAAAGACTCAAAGATAAGACAATAGTAAAAATATGTGTTCCCGGAACAAAACACGGGCTGGCAGAGTTTTAAAACAGAGCAAGCCATGAGACCAATGTATGGAAGGTCTCAAATGCCAGGTCCAGGCTCAGAAAGACAGATTTGGGGATGGCTGGGCAGTCTTTTAAAGTGGGACCCTCATAGACTAGTGGGGGTGTAGCCACCACAGGGGGAGGGAGACTTGGTGGTGGGTATGGGGTCAACTCTTCCTTAGAAGGACCCTTTGAGAGCATGGAACAAATCCCTAGGATGAGCAAGTGGGAGCTGACATAAATAGAGAAAAATTTAAGCGTCCCTTGCCCCAGCCTAGGGCTGGGATGGGGAGGAAGAGATGGGAGAGTGGGGGTGTCCCCCGACAAATTGTGTTTAGCGTATCTCTCACCCTACCACCAAACACTGAAGAGTTCTAAAAGGCCTCTCTGCCCAAGAGTTCCTCTGGTTTTTTTGCAGTGTGGGGCTGGTGCCAATCCTGCCAGGAAAACCTCTGCCCGTGGAAGATGCCACCTCCTGTTGAAACAAACAGCCCTGGGTGTTTGGAGATGCCTGGTGCCTCAGTCCCCTAATCCCACGAGGCACCTTGTTTTAAGGGTGAGTAAATGGAGCGAAATGACCTTCTTGTCAACACAGCCGTTAAGCAGCCAGAGCAGGACTAGAAGACAGCACTTAGTTTGTTGGAAGAGCGGGAAGATTTGATAGTGTTTGGGGAACAGCTGAGATTCCGGCTCTTAAAAAGCCAGGATGAAGGAACGGCGGTGTTTGGCGCCACCTAGTGTTAGAGAGCCGAGGGAGCCGAGGCACAGAGCGGAGCCATCTGGGTTCCCAGGAATTAGTGGCCAGTATCTCAACCCTGTGAAAGGATTGGGGGAAGGGTTTGTGTGTGTGTGTGGGGGAGGGGGGGGGGTTTCAGGTAAGACTGTCCTAGACTGCATAGCCAGATATCACAACTTGCCAAGAGTCACTAAATAAAGGTCATTATCCTATTATCCTGCCAGGCAGTGGTGGCGCACGCCTTTAATCTCAGCACTAGGGAGGCAGAGGCAGGTGGATCTCTGAGTTCAAGGCCAGCCTGGTCTACAAAGTGAGTTCCAGGATAGCCAGGGCTACATAGAGAAACCCTGTCTTGAAAAAAAACAAATTACAGGGGGAAAAAAGTGGGGGGAGAGAGGGCTCAGAGATGGCATAGTCTGGAGAGTGCTTGTAAACTTAAAATCTGAGGGGTTTTGTTAAGATTTATTTTATTATTATTTTTTTTTTTGAGACAGGGTTTCTTTGTGTAGTTTTGGTGACTGTCCTGGATCTTGCTGAGTTCCTCTCTCGCCATGGGACCCAAGGTTGTTGTCGTTGTCATTGTTTTGAGACAGGTTTTCTCTGCGCAGCCCTGGCTGTCCTGGAACTTGCTCTGTAGACCAGGCTGGCCTCGAACTCAGAGCTCTGCCTGTCTCTGCCTCTTAAGTGTAGGGATTAAAGGCATGCGCCATGACTGCCCAACAGCCAAGTTTTGTCCCCAGCACCCACTTAAATAGCTGGGAAGGTGCACAAGTGTGTATATCCAGCACTGGGAAAGCAGAGACTGGCGGACCTCTGGGGCTCCCTATTAGGTCTTGGGGAGGGACCCTGTCTCAAAAAAAAAAAAAAAAAAAAAAAAAAAACAACCAAGATGGGGCCAGTGACATGGCTCATGCAAGCTTCTGGCCTGAGTTCAATCTCTGGAACTAAGGTAAAGATGGAAGGAGAAAACCAGCTCCATGAAGCTGTCCTCCGACTCCACATGTGTATCGTGGCACAAGTGCGTGTTTGTGTGCAAATGATAATATATTCAAAAATAATTTTTTAAAACAACAAGGTAGATGGCTCCCGAGGAACAACATTGGAACTTAACCTCCAGCCTCTACATTGTATGTGTATACTTATGGAGGCCAAAGGCACTGGAGCTGGAGTTTTGAGATGCTTGATATAGGTGCTGGGAACCCATGTTTTCCAAACTGAATGGAAACTCTGGACACCAGATCTTGTAAACCCAAGCTAAGGTCCTCCCTGGGTCTCAGGAAAATGTGGGGCCACCATGGACCTGTATGTAGGTTAAGTGTGGGAGGATTCTGAATCTAGAACACGATATAGATCTGGGTTTCACAGCCACTCCCCAAGGCTGCTCCTGGCTGCTTTGGTGTGGCCATATGCTTAGAGCCAGGTAGCTCTTCTGGACTACTCAGGGACCTTCTGCTCTGTCTTGTAGAACTGTCCTTTTCTTTCTAGGTCAGGAGGACTTTGCCATATGCTCCACCTCCCCAGGCAGTGACAGAGCTATTGGCTGAGACCCTGCAGTACTGACAGTCTGTTGTCTCTCTATGGTCAGAATAAATGGACATACCTTTTTGGTTGTTTATTGGTGGGGGTGGGGAGGGACATGCATGCCATAGAGTATGTCTGGCCTCTACATGCATATACATACATACGTGCAAATCCAAACATACAGGTGCATCCCATGTGCAACACATACACATACACATGAATTTATAAGTCAAATATGGTGGCTTACACCTGTAATCCTAGCACTTTGGAGACTGGGGCAGGAGGATTTCTGCAAGTTTGAGTGCTGTGGGACAATCTTTGTACATTGTAAATGTGTATAGTCTCATTGGTTAATAAAGAGCTGACTGGCCTACAGCTGGGCAGAATGAGATTGGGTGGGAGAGCCAGACTAGGAGGATGCTGGGAAGAAGAAGGGCGGAGTCTCAGGAGTCGACAGCAGATGCAGAGAGAAGCAAGGTGGGCATGCCGTACTGAGAAAAGGGACCAAGCCATGTAGCAAAGCACAGATAAGAAATATGGGTTAATTTAAATGTAAGAGTTAACTCGTAACAAGCCTGGGCTATTGGCTGAGCATTTATAATTGAATTAAGCCTCTGTGAGGCTATTTGAGAGGCACATAGAAACTCCACCAACATTTGAAGTCAATGTTGGGTTAAACTGTAAGACTATCTCAAAAAACTAAAAGCCTTACCCTCAACTGTTCAGAGTGATGTGATTGTCATTTTTTTTTAAAGTCTCATATAGCCCAGGCTGACCTCAAACTTACTATTTAGCCTAGGCTGGCCCTGAACTCCTGCTCCTCCTGCTTCTACCTCGAAGTGCTGGGGTTATTAACGTGCACCACCACCACACCTGTCAAACTCTTCCAAAGAATTTTTGTTAAATTGACTTATTTATTTTGAGGGTATAGAGGTCAGAGGACACCTTGTGGGAGTCAGTTCTCTTCTCTCACCGTGTGGGTTCCAGGGATCAAATTCAGGTCATCAATCTTGGCAAATGCCTTTATCCACTGAGCCATCTCTTTGGTGTGTGTGTGTGTGTGTGTGTGTGTGTGTGTGTGTGTGTGTGTGTGTGTATGTGTGTTAACAGGGTTTCTCTGCTTAGCCCTGGCTGTCCTGGAACTCATTCTGTAGAGCAGGCTGGCCTTGAACGCAGAGATCTGCCTGCCTCTGCTGGGATTAAACCTCACAGCCTGGTGGGTTCACTGAGCCATCTTCCGGGCCCAGCCAGTCAAATCCTTAACCACCGAAGCCCTGAGCAGGAAACAGGGAAGCAGTCTGTCCTGTAGGAGGCTCAGGTGTGCAGGCATGCAGGGGAGGGTAGTGAAGAGGCCAATGTCCTCTGCCCGCCCCTGTCTTCTCTCCTGCCCCTGTAAAGAAATCAGCTCTTTGCTTTAACAGTTGAGAAAAGTGGGCTGGAGACATGGCTCAGTGTTAAGAGCACTTACTGCTCTTCATCAGACCCAGGTTCAAAGCCATCTGTAACTCCAGTTCCGGGAGAGCTGACGTCCTCAAGGACCAAGCACACACATGATGCACATAAAATAAAATGAATACATCTTTTTAAAAGTGTTTGTTTGTTTGTTTGTTTGTTAATGAGAACAGTGAGACCAGGCAAGAGCAGAAAACCCGACCAAGCTCACAGATCATGCCGTTACCAAGACTGGGTTCAGTCTGCTGGACTCAAGGTCTGAGGTTCTCTTTGTTCAGCTTTCATACCAGATGGTGGGGATCGAACCATCCCAGCAATCCCTGCCCCATCTCTCTCTCTCTACTCTCTTATCTGGACCCCCCCCCCATCCGCTCAGCAAAGCCAGGTGGTAAAGAGAAGTCCAAAGGGTCCCCAAAGCCCTTGGGAATAGGACACGAAGGAAGGGGCCCCTCTGGAGCCCCAACATTGGATCGAGGACAGGAGTTCGTCTTTGTCTGCTTCATTCACCCCTTCCCTTCCATCTGAGCTCAGAGCCTGGTACGCCATTAGCTCTGCCTATGGTTGAATGAATGAGTTGGAGGAAGCAGCTTCCTTCTTAGGAAATCGCCCTCCAGCTTGCTCTCCTCCTGCTCCGCGCGTCTCCTGACCGGCTAGAGGGGAGCTCTTGGCAGCGTTTCCTGTGTCTCAGCTTGGCCCCTTCTGCTCAGAGCACCATTCTATCAGAAGCAGCTGTCCTCCCTCCAGGTCCCCATTTGTACAAATGCTCACTTGGGGGCCGGGAATGTAGATCAGCTGGTAGATCGCTTGCCTAGTATGCACTAAACTCCGTGATCGGTCAAATAAAACCAGGCATGGTGGGATATGCCTACAATCTTAGAATTAAGGAGGTGGAGGCAGGAGGATCAGGACCTCAAGGCCATCCTCAGCTACTTGGCAAGGTGAAGGCCAGGCTGGTATACATAAGACTTTGTCTCAAAAACAAACAACAACAAAAATAAAACCCCACTCTCTTCCCTTCAAATTTTCCACTTTAAGTAGAATACAAAATAATGGGCTTTGGGAGCTGGAGAGACAGCTCAGCAGTTAAAAGCGCCAACTGCTCTTCCGGGGGACCTGGATTCAATTCCCAGCACCCTGTAACTCCAGTTCTGGGGGATCTGATGCCCTGTTCTGGCTTCCAAGGGCACCAGGTGCAGGGTGAAAAGGGTCAAGGAAAAACACCTTGACCCTGACTTACCCCAGGACCAGGGCTTGAAATTGCACCAATTGCTGAACTTGTCCCAGAGTCAGGCTGCAGAATCCCACCAATCCCTGAGGTCCCTGAGCTCGAAATGCCAAAAATCCCTGAGCTTGCCTCAGAATCAGACCAAAAAAAAAAAAAAAAAACCACTAATCCCAAGCCACTCTGGAAAGCCCCCCCACCCCCGGAAATCCCATATAAAGTCTGTACCCTGTTCAGTTTGCTGCTGTTTCTCACCAGAGGCAGTCACCCTCTGGATCCTTCTTTCCCGATAAATCTTGAGTGAGGTTTGTTATGCGATGTGACATTTTCAGAGTAAAGCCCAGCTGTGACAGGAGCAGAGCTGAGCGGAGCACAGCAGATCTGCAACACGTTTGCAGGGGAAACTTTGCCCTAGCAGAGCAGAGCTGTAACACTTCTCTGGGCCGAGTGGAGGAGAGTTGTAACAATTTCACTGGGGAAACCTTCCCCTGCCAGAGCAGAATTATTACACTTGCGTGGGGGAAACCTTTCCCTGGAACAGAGCTGTAAGCTGGTGACTTTGTGCTAGTCCTTGGCTCCCGACTGCCAGGATACCTTTCCATCCAAGCTGCAATGCTTACACCATGCATGGTGCACAGACATACATGCAGGCAAACAACAACAAAAACCCAAAAACAAACAAACAAACAAAAAACATACACACACCAAAAAAAAAAAAAACATACACATAAAATAAAAAAAAACAAAATGATGGGGTCCAGGATCGGAGTTTAGCGCAATATGCAGAATGCTTGCCTATCAAAACACAAGCCACCGGGTGGTGGTGGCGCACGCCTTTAATCCCAGCACTCAGGAGGCAGAGGCAGGCAGATCTCTGTGAGTTCGAGGCCAGCCTGGTCTACAGAGTGAGTTCCAGGAAAAGCGCAAAGCTACACAGAGAAACCCTGTCTCAAAAAAACAAAAATAAACAAACAACAACAAAAACCCCACATACAAGCCATAGGTTTCATCACTAGCCACCATGTAAAGCGAGGTATGATGGTTCTTGCTGTGATCCAGCTCACAGGACATGTTGGCAGAAAGATCAGAAATTTAAGGTCACCCTCCTTCAGCTATATATAAAATTTGAGGCCAGCCTGGGCTACAGAAGAAAGTTCAAAAATAGGGGGAAGTCATCATGACATCACACATGTATGTCATGTAATGTGTTCATAGCCACACCTCCATTATTCTGCCCACTCCAAAAATACCCACTTGAGGTGCAGGGCATGCATGCAACTCTAATTACTAATGACTCTAAGGCAGGATGAGCTTTGTGTGTACAGGAGTTCCTAGTAAGGCAGAATAATATAGACCCTGCTTAAAAACAAACAACAAAACACCTCATTGTAAAGTATTTTTAGGGCTGAGGGTATAGTTTGATGATAGAGTACCTACCAGATGTGTGCACAGTCCTTGGTTTGATCCACAAACATGATGGGTGGATGGATAGATGGACATGCCTATAATCCCAGTACTTGAGACACTAAGGCAGGAGGATTGCGAGTTCAAGGCTAGTTTGGCTACACAGTGAATTAATTGGAGGACAGCCTGAGACATGAGACCCTGTCACCAACAAACATGAGAAAAACTAAATCGTTTTTAGTTCGTTCAATTAATATGTTTATTAGGAGCCAACAGCTCCAGGGATGAGGCAGCAGATTGGGCAGGTGGTTGATGCGTGTGGACAGAATGGAAAAACTAAATAGGTGTGCCGGTGCAATGTGTGGCCTGTAGGTGGCAGCAGCGCCTGTGAAGTTAGCCATCCTCCGGCAGCAGCGCCCAAATTTCTTCAAGCCAAACTGTTGGACTGTTGAAGTGTACTAACACAGGTGTGTAAACATGCACGCGGCCAGAGGTGATGTACAAAGTGCATATACATGTCTACAGTGTCGACACACATGGTCAGGTGTAAAGGAGCAAAACATCCTGGGGCCAAGAGTGGATTTTTGTGTGAGAGCAGAACGGATCCAAAGTACGGGGGATGTATGTGCATAGTCTGGGTTGTGTGCATATTGTTATGTGTGTGACGCAGCGCCTTGTTGGGATCAGAATGGCTCTGACCCCTCTAAGACCGGCCCCACCTCCCCTGTTCTGAGTGCGCTGAGGTCAGGCTGTTCTGCGGATGTTTTGTTGTTTGGTATATCTCCTGGTTTGGCAGCTGTGGCTTCCTGGGGCATGCTGACCGTTCCTTGACCCTGGGTGCTTGATTAACAATTTTGTTTGTTCCTCCTGAAAGGGTACATAAGATGGGGAAGAAAGAATAAAGCGGGTCCTGATGCTTGCAACTTGACTGGTGTGTGCTGTGTTCATCCCGACTTCCCTCGCCAGGTTTTGGGCCCAATTGCCATGCAGGCACGGCAGTGCCTCTTGGATTTTTTGGGCCCTATGCCCTTGGAACATCTGATGAAGGCTCATGATCCTGCAGCAAGATGCAGTTCACACCCCATTCCAGAGGGTCCTAGGGTTCCCTGGAGACCCCTGGGTATCTCTTGCAAGGGAGCATACCCAAATGTTAATAGAATAGTGAATATGACTGATATATTCCTCTCTTTATTTTTCTTTTTTACCAGGTTTCTCAAGTTTCTATAATGAGCGTGTGTTTTTAAATCATGTTATATATATTTATATATAATTATATAAAATATATAAACAATATATATAAAGATATATGTATTTCTTTACTTTTATTATATGAATGTTTTGCTTTGCATGTATGTTTGTTTGCCACATGTGTACCTAGTCCCTGTGGAAGTCAGAAGAGGGCATCAGAGCTTTTGGAACAGGAGATACAGGTGGCAGTGAGCCACCGTGTGGGTGCTAGGAATTGAGCCTGGGTCCTCTGCAGGAATAGCCAGTGCTCTTAAGACTTGAGTCATCTCTTCAGCCCCTCATTTTAATGTTTTTAATATTTATTTGCTGTTTATTGGTTTTTTGGGACAGAGTTTCTCTGTGTAGCTAACCCTGGCTGTCCTGGAACTCACTCTGTAGACCAGGCTGTCCTCGAACTCAGAGATCTGCCTGCCTCTGCCTCCTGAGTGCTAGGATTAAAGGCACCCAGCTTCTTTTTTTTCTTGGAAAAAGCAGGCCCCATGTTCCTAGAGGCTGGCTGGGGGTGGGGGTGGGGGGTCAGGTAGAGACCCTGACAGCAGTTGTGGGAGTGTAGCTGACCCCAAAAGGCAGTGAAGTCAGCATGTGGCAGGAGTCGGAACTACCTGCCCAACTTCTCTGAGCCGGGATTGCAGTCCTCTTCCTACAGTGGGCCCCTCATCCTTCCATGGAAGCCCCAGGATGCAGGCAGGGAACTTCCGACTTGAATCTTTAGAGCCCACACGTCCCAAAGGGGCCCAAGAGGTCATCATTAAAAGCAGAATGTTTGTACCCCAGTTAACAGGCGCAGCTGCTGCCTTACAGTGTTCACAGCAAAGGCTTCCTTGAAATAGCTACTTATTCTATTTTACAAAAGAGAAACAGGTCTTTATCACAATTTCTGACTCCTGAGTTTTTTTGTTTTTGTTTTTTCGAGACAGGGTTTCTCTGTGTAGTTTTGGTGCCTGTCCTGGAACTCCCTCTATAGACCAGGCTGGCCTCGAACTCACAGAGATCAGCCTGTCTTTGCCTCCTGAGCGCTGGGATTAAAGGCGTGCGCCACCACCGCCCGGCCTGAGTTTTTAACTATATTGGAACAAATTAGGTAATCGTTTCATCTGGCGTCCAACTCAGAGCCCTTAGATCACACCCCAGGCCGCCCCTCCCCCCACCGCCAGCTGGCTTTGCTGGAATGGCTGCTCTGCGCACTAGCATGCCGCCATCCTCCCCACCCCCAGCCCTGCTGCTGCACAAGCGGGTGTCTTCAGCCTGACACCAGGCGTGTGGCAGCAGAGTACACGCCTGGTCAGCCACCCCAACGTTGCTCACTGCAGGCAGCTTGGTTTCTGCCATGCTGCAGTACTGCCCTCCACCACTAGTGGCAGGTGGGTTAGTCCTATCCCACGGCCTTCCTGTGGCGCAGATTTCTCCTATTTTCCCTCTATTTGCAGATTTCTCCTATTTTCCCTCTATTTGCTCTTTAGACAGCTCACCCCCTCCCCACATGGCACATGAGCAGCCACAGTGGCCAATTAGCACGAGTCAGGGCTCCCCGCAGGACTGCCCTCTGTGCCAGCACCGTCGAACATCGTCACTGGAGCCGATTACCCTTGCACAGCTCCACCTACACTGGCAGCGTCATCAGATCTGGTAAGACACTTGAGAATTTTTAAACAGGGAATTAGTTGGGTTCTTTTTTGTTTTTTTTTTAAGGAAGGGGGCGTCTTTCCGATGCTAAGAATCAGAACTATCACAATGCAGGGAGTTAGAACCCTGCTTAGTGCTACTATTGGAAGGCTTGCAAATGGAAAAAATAAATGAGGGGATACACCACTTAGCTGGGATTGACGTAATGTTGATCATAATTATTATCAGTTTGGTAATTCATATTTTAGCCTAAAAAAGTGGTTTGATAACTGTTCCAAATATGATAATTTGATAATTTACAAGCCCTAGAAAGACTTACTATTGATAAGATGCAAGTATTAGAAAGACTTACTACCAATAAGATACAAGCCTTACAAAGACCTACTAATGAAAATAAGAAAAATACTCAGACACAGACTGAGGAATTTAGAGCAGAACCCACCACACCATTGAATTATGAAACTGAAGCAGAGCAGACCAAGGTTATTAGAAAACCAACCTTGCTGGACGGTGGTGGCGCACGCCTTTAATCTCAGCACTCTGGAGGCAGAGCCAGGCGGATCTCTGTGAGTTCAAGGCCAGCCTGGTCTACAGAGTGAGTTCCAGGAAAGGCACAAAACTACACATAGAATCCCTGTCAAAAAAAAAAAAAGAAAGGGGCCGGGTGGTGGTGGCCCACGCCTTTAATCCCAGCACTCGGGAGGCAGAGCCAGGCGGATCTCTGTGAGTTCGAGGCCAGCCTGGACTACCAAGTGAGTTCCAGGACAGGCGCAAAGCTACACAGAGAAACCCTGTCTCGAAAAACCAAAAAAAAAAAAAAAAAAAAAAAAGAAATGTTAGATTTGAAGAGATTTAAGGAAGCAGTCATTTCATATGGTATGCATTCACCCTTTGTGAAGCAGATGCTAAATTCATGGACAACTCAGAATAGGATCATTCCACAAGACTGGAAAGATTTAGTTACAGCAATATTGAAAGCTGGTCCTCAGTTACAATGGAAAATATGGAGAGAGGAAGCTATGATTATAGAACATCGAAGTAGGGCTAGAGGTATTGAAATTTCCCAAGACAGGTTCTCTGTGAGGGCAACTATGCTGATTTGCAAAGACAGTTTAGATTTGATGATCGCACCTTGGCATAATGTCATATAGCAACTTTGAATATTTGGGACAAGGTTGAAGAATAAGGAAAGAGGACTGAGTCATTTACTAAAATTATACAAGACCCAAAAGAAGCCTTCACTGACTTTCTACAAAGATTGACTTCAGCTGTAAATAGAATGATATCAGACACAGAAGTTAGACAAATATTAATTGAATCATTGGCTTTTGAAAATGCTAATTCAGAATACAAAAGGGTCTTTAAAGGCAAGATTGGCACCAATAGAGAAATGGATTAGAAATACAACTGATATTGGATCTCACACTTACAATGATGCTTTGATGGGAGAAGTAATTTCTAGAAATTTTAAGAAAAATCAAAATGTCAGATATTTTAATTGTGGTTAAAAAAAAGGGAGCCTGGACTACAGAGTGAGTTCCAGGAAAGGCACCAAAGCTACACAGAGAAACCCTGTCTAAAAAAAAATGGTACTATTAGGAATGGTCACAGACTGTTCAGGTTGTACATAAGCAGGACACCACAGCTGGTGATCTTTCAAAGGTACCAACACCCCTACATTTAAAATGGTCAACTAACAAATCCGTCTGGGTAGAACAATGGCCTTTGACATCAGAAAAATCACAGGCACTTAAACAGCTGGTACAGGAGCAGCTAAATACTCAACATATTGAAGAATTGACCAGTCCTTGGAATTCTCCTATATTTGTCATTAATTAGAAATCTGGAAAATGGAGAATGTTAACAGATTTAAGAGCTATAAATAAGGTGATTCAGCCAATGGGTACTTTACAGCCTGGAATTCCCTTGTCTTCTCTGTTAAATAAAGGGTGATCTATTATAGTGATTGATTTAAGAGACTGCTTTTTTATTATAACTTTACAAGAACAGGATAGAGAAAAATTTGCCTTCACAGTGCTTACTTACAATTCTCTGCCTGTTAAAAGGGATCAGTGGAAAGTTCTTCCACAAGAGATGTTAAACAGCCCCACCTTGCGTCAACATTTTGTACAACAGTTATAAATGAATGATATCTTAATAGCTGATTCAGAGGCAGATACTTTAGAAAAAATGTTTGAAAAAGTAAAGAAAATTTTGCATTGTTGGTCATTACAAATTGCTTCTGAAAAAATACAAAGAAGAGATTCTATTAATTACCTAGGATATAAGATAGGTTTACAAAAAATTAAACCACAGAAAATACAAATTAGGAGAGATCAATTATGAACTCTTAATTAGTTTCAAAAATTGCTGGAAGATATTAACTGGCTACATCCCACATTTGGATTAACAACTCAAGAGCTTAGTAATTTATTGCAAACCTTGCAAAGTGATAAGGACCTAAATAGTCCAAGAAATTTATCAGTCTCAGGTGAGAGAGAATTGGCTTTTGTAGAAAAGAAACTATAGGATGCACATTTGGATCGTTTGGATCCAGAGCTTGATTGTATTTGGTTATTTTACCTTCTACATATTCTCCCACAGGAATTCTTATGCAGAGAGAAGATAATATTTTAGGATGGATATTTTTGCCACAAAAACAGAATAAAAAAATTAAAGACCTATGTAAAAAAGATTTCTGAATTGATTCTGAAAGGAAAATTGAGACCGCCAGTTAGCAGGAATTATGGTACCTTTTACTAATGCTGAAATTGCTTCATTATGGGCAGAAAATGAACACTGGCAAACAGCTTGCAGTAATTTCTTGGGAGAGATTAGCAACAAATATCCTCAAAGCAAGAGACTTCAGTTTATAAAAGGAACTAATTGGATTCTCGCTCATCTAATAAAAGGAACACCAATTTCAAGAGCCCCTACGTTCTATACTGATGCAAATAAATCAGGAAAAGGCAAGTTATAAGTCAGGAAATTTAAGTAAAGTGGCTCCAAGCTCTTATTATTCCATTCAAAAGTCAGAATTCCCAGCACTTGGGAGGCAGAGCCAGGCGGATCTCTGTGAGTTCGAGGCCAGCCTGGGCTACAGAGTGAGTTCCAGGAAAAGGTGCAAAGCTACACAGAGAAACCCTGTCTCGAAAAACCAAAAAATAAAAAATAAAAAAAATAAACAGAAAGGGGTAATAAAGACCCCCAGAGATAGATTACACAATGCTTTATTAATTTTACATTTTTTAAATGCTAATGAGAAAGGAACGACAGCTGCAGAGAGACATTGGACAATAATAAGAACTGCTGAATTAAATCAGCCTATGCACTTTAAAGATGTGTTGACCTCAAAATGGAAACTAGGACATGTGTTATGTTAGGGAAGAGGTTTTGCTTTTGTTTCTACAGGGGAAGAAAAGCTATGGATACCATCAAAATTGATAAAGATTAGAATCAAACAGGAGAGACCTCTTGATTAGGAGAAGTGAGAGTTCATCAAACAGCGTGGCCATTCAACCTGCCAAGAAGGGAAACTTCCCAGAGTTAAGGTGGGACAGGGTCTTGTCCTTTTTTTTTTTTTTTGGTTTTTCGAGACAGGGTTTCTCTGTGTAGCTTTGCGCCTTTTCCTGGAACTCACTTGGTAGCCCAGGCTGGCCTCAAACTCACAGAGATCCGCCTGCCTCTGCCTCCCGAGTGCTGGGATTAAAGGCGTGCGCCACCACCGCCCGGCCCAGGGTCTTGTTTTTGTCTTTGCAGGAGAATAAAAGCCTCCAACTAAGGAATCTGAAGACCACTGGACAAATGAAGAAGAAGGATGAATCATCCAGAGAAAATGTCCTGAGACAAAGGAGTAAATTGGCCTAATGGTATAGCATACTTCCAATAGGATAAAAATCTCATAATCTTCCCAAATGTTTGTTTCTACTGTTCTATACAGACATGCAAGGCAAATGGTCTCTTTTGTAGTCCCATTTCAATTAAAAATTAAAGCTGGCTTTAGAGATGGAGCATGGTTCTCTCCTTCTCTAAACCCAAGCATGCTTGTTAAAGGAAAATCCAAATCTCTGTCTCATGTCAGAAGAGCTTCTTGGTACACCTGGTATGGGACAGAAGAAAAACCAAATTTAGGGACTATTCCATTGCCATTAATCTCATAATCCTTTGGTTTTATTTTGACTGTTTAAAACTTTTCTTTTTAAAAATTTATTTATGTATTTATGTACTATGTCTGCATGTACACCTGTATGCCAGAAGAGGAGGAAGGAAGAGGATCAGATCTCCTATCATATGGTTGCTGGGAATTGAACTCAGGACCTCTGGAAGAACAACCAGTACTCTTAGCCACTGAGTCATCTCTCCATACCTACAGAACATAGCATTTTAATGTTTTAATAACATAGGGCGTTTCATGACAGTGAGACATGTCTGCTCCTGGCAGCATCAATTTACTTCAAAAGAGGATAATAGGGACTAGAGAGATGGCTCAGCAGTTAAGAGCACTGACTACTCTTCCAGAGGTCCTGAGTTCAATTCCCAGCAACTGCACGGTGGCTCATGACCATCTGTAATGAGATCTGGTGCCTCTTCTAGCATGCAGGCATACATGCAGGCAGAACACTGCATACATAATAAATAAATAAATCTTTTTTAAAAAATAGATAAATCTTTAAAAGAGAGAGAGAGAGAGAGAGAGAGAAAGAGAGAGAGAGAGAGAGAGAGAGGATGACAGGCATCGAATAACCTCCATATGGAGTTTGCTTTCATTTGTGGCAAAGTTTGCCACTGGGCAAAGAAACTGCCCTTGCCTCAACTGCTAAAAGTATGCTGTCTAAACTGAACAAGTAGGACACAATAGAAAGCGACTGCCAAACTTTGCCAAGACAAGGTAGTCCGGACAGTCCTTCAAAATTTCTGCTTCACAGAAAAGTCTGTCAAATATTTTAGGCCCATAGGCCAAAGATGGATGTCCCAACGTTGCAGAGGAGCCTTGGGGTGACTGTCCAGGCAGCCAGATTTCGCTGTTGTTTCTTAGTTATGGAAGTTTCTTGCTTTGTACTTTCTTTCTACTCAGGTAAATTATATCCTTCTCAGGTCTCTGAGGAAGTTGAAAATTAGATAGTTATAGTTACAATTTTCCTGAGTTATGATAGAAAGTAAATTAGGTACAAAACTTTGGACTCTCCAAGATAGGATAGATAATAGAGTATTTTCCCTGAATTTGCCAAATACTAATAGACTGGACATTGTGAGTGTATTTCTTACTTGATAATTGTTCTGTTTGTTTGTTTGTTTTTGGTTTTTCAAGACAGGGTTTCTCTGTGTAGTTTTGGTGCCTGTCCTGGATCTCACTCTGTAGATCTGGCCTCGAACTCACAGAGATCCGCCTGCCTCTGCCTCCCGAGTGCTGGGATTAAAGGCAAGCACCACCAACACCTGGCTGATAATTGTTCTTATTGTATATAGTTTTACCCTGTTAGAGATGAAACCTTTCCTTTTTATTTAGACAAAAAGGGGAAAACATTGTGGGAGAATTGTTGGTATAGCCATTCCACTGTGCCAAAAAAGTCACCTTGAATCAAAGGACAGAGTCAGCAATTGGCCAAGACCAGGATCAGCCATAGTGTTGCTGTAGGACTGAGGAGGTCTGCTAGAGAGGGACAGAAGAGAGAAGAGGGATTCCAGTGTGTAGCCAGGAGGTTTATTAGGTCCCTCCTAGCCCCATGGTCCCACCCGGCCCTGTGGTCCTGCAGCTGCTTATAAAATAATGACTCAGAGGCTTATATTAATTATGAACTGGATGGCCTATGGCAGGCCTCTTGCTAGCTAGCTCTTATAATTTAATCAGTCCATAACTATTCATCTATGTATCACCATGTATTCCATGGCTTTACCTGCATCCCATTACATGTTGCTCCCAGGGTGGCAGTCTCCCCGACTCCTCCTTTCTTTTTCCTGTCTCTCTTCTTGGATTTCCCGCCTGTCTCTAAACTGCCTTGCCATAGGCAAAAGCAGCTTATTTATTAACCGATGGGAACAACATATATTTATAGTGTACAGAAAGACATCCTCCAGCACCCTAATCCACATTGGGTACCAGAGATTAAATCACTATTAATCAACAGAATCAGCTCAATGATCAAAGGAATTTATTTGGGGGTTAACTCACAAGACAGGAATAAGGGATTATAGCAGGATCCTGGAAGGGTGAAGGAAGGTTCAAGTTGTTCTCTGGCGAGCTCTGCCCTGATTAGTCCCAGCATCCAAAATCCACAAGGTAGAGAAGAGAGGAGGTATACATGCATCCCAGGTCTTAAGGGTCTCCGGTGGCCATGCCCCCAGGACAGGTACCTCAAGATCATAGGCAGGTGTAACAGCTACAGCTGCCTCACTAGGGGCAGTGCTTCAGGGCATGGCTCAAACAGCTATCCACTACACTGAGGGAATTTCCAGGGCTGGTGAATCAGGAAAATCATGGAGAGAAGGTCAGCCAGGTGTATCTCTGCTGTTCCTTGGATTCATCAGGCTCTTATCTCAATTTCTGACTCCCGAGTTTTTATTATAATGGAACAGTTTAGGTAATCATTTCAGCCCAGAGTCATCATATAAAACATGATCTTACTCAGGGCCCACGAAAGAAATCACTGTATACACATGCTTACATGAACACCTGCATGTTCTCACACTAACCGTGCAAACATACACACATTCGCACGTACCTTCAGAGCCATCCTTTCCAGCCTTGGTGGGAACTGAGGGGCTCCAGGAAGAGCTAACGGGCCTCTATGACATCTCCTTGGCTAGAATGTCTCTTTGAGCAAGGTGAGGCCAAGGAAACAGCCCACCCCGCCTGGGCAGCGGCTGGCCCTATGCACTGAGGGCACTTGACATCCGCGTAGATGCTCATTATGGAGGCCCCTAAGGCTGAGTCAGGAGTGATGGAGAGGCAGATCTGGGTCAAGAAGGGAGTCTGTTCCAGAGTTACTTAGTAACCAGCAAGGCCAGCAAGTCCTCCAGGAGATAGGAAAGGGGGCAGAGGGCTCTCTTGCCGCAGGGTTTCTGTGAACCAGAACAGGAGCCACATTGTTAAGTCAGTACCATATAAGTTTCTGTTTCCCAAACCTAATGTACCCTGCAAAACATGGTTTTCAACCCACATTGAACTTGTGACCCCGGGATGTATGTCCACCCTTTGCCAGGCTGAACTCATGATCCCATGAAATATAAGTGCCCTTTGCCTTACAAAATATGTTTTCAGGACACCTTAATCTATACCCATGACCACTACCCACAGTGTATGACTCCCTCCACATGATGTATGTTCTTGCTTTTATTCTTACCTTTCATTGTACTTTTTCTAGCAGCCAGTTATCCTGCCCCTATAAACACACTTACAGCCATTTCCCATTAATCTTAATTGTTCCCCATGAAAGGGATCTCTCAAAAAGCCAGCAAGGGGCTGCTCTCTAAGAAATCCTGACTTAGGGTGAGACAGCCGACTGGCCAGTCCCGGGTGCATCTCTAAAATAAAGCTTGCTTTACTCAGACAGTCGTGGATTTGGTCTCTCCTAGCATATTCAGGTTTAGCATTTGGAGTTTGCCAGTGAGATCAGACCATCCACCCAAGTTCTAAAGCCAGAACCTTCGCTCCAGGACCTGAACAGCAGTGCTCAAAAGGGAGATAGCGAGCATTTTTTCTTTTTTATGGCTACCTCCCCAGGTAAGTCATAGAAGCCTCTTTAGTTTTCTGTGACGTCTATCTGTCTGGTTTCTGGTTCTGTTCTGGTTCTGTAGGATCCGGATCTTGGAGCAGGGGACTGATGTGGGTGATAAGATCCAATATTTCCCATTCAGGGCAAAGCAAGACATCGCATTTGGCCACCTGGTTATTTCTAGTTAATTGGGAGTTCAGTCAGAGTTCTTTCTCTGACCTGCTTTGAAATCCTGAGGATACCCTAGTGAAGACCAGGAGCCGGAGAACTCAAAGAGGCCCGGCACCTGCGCACCCACCAACAAACACCTAGGCTGCCCAGCAGAGTTGAGGAACCGTAAGGACGTCCCACAACACAGGGGTGGGAAGGGCAAGCCAAGGGTTTGAAGAGGCCCAGCACAGGACATCATGTATTCCAGGAGCCAAGGAGAATTCTGAAAGGCCCAGCCTAAACGAACTGAAGACACTGGACAATTAGGAAGCCTCTGGTAAGCTCCCAGCATCTGGACAGTGCAAGGAAGCCACTCTAAAAAGAGACCTCCCCTGGTTGTTAAAGAAATGTCTTTGGTCAAACTGATGAATCTCTGAATGACTCCAACTGTTGCTGTCCTTGTCCCTGCTATCTTTTTTGGTTTTTCGAGACAAGGTTTCTCTATGTAGCTTTGGCCCTTCCTGGAACTCACTTGGTAGCCCAGGCTGGCCTCGAACTCACAGAGATCCGCCTGGCTCTGCCTCCCGAGTGCTGGGATTAAAGGCATGTGCCACCACCGCCCGGCCCTTGTCCCTGCTATCTTTGCTCTGTGTTTTGTCTTGTGTTTGTTCTGTCTCTGTGTGTTCAGATGTGGGGTGACAGAAACCGATGAAGGGCATAGATAACAAGATGGGAAAGCTGGGCAGCCCCCTGGCCTGTGTTCTAAAAAACTTTTACAAACTTTATCCCCTCTCCTTAAGGAAGATTTTGGCTATCCTATCACCAAGAGCCAGCTGCAAACATACTGTGAACTCGAATGGCCCAAGTTCAGGGCTGACTGGCCCCTCGAGGGCACTTTTGACCCACAAGTGGCCTGAGCAGTAGTTACTTTGGCCCATGGAAATCCTGGCCCCTCAGATCAAGTTGGATACATTTTATTCTGGGCTGATGTAACTTCCTCTCCGTCTTCATGACCCAGAATAAGCAGGGCAGCCAGGCTCTCCTAGTCAGTAAAAGAGCCCTCAGGGAAACAGCTGCCCAGATTCAGGCTTCCTCTCCAAAGTCTCCGTCCCCCTTATAACCCTCTCTACCCACAGTTCCCGTCAGCATCTGAGCCTCCCACCCAGGTTCAGCCCATCCAAGAAGACTTCAGTCGACTCTATCTCCAGAATCCATTCCTACCCCACCACCTGACTTCCGCAGATACTCCAGTCTCCCGCACCAAACCTTCCCATGCTGTCCGCTCCAGCTCCGGCTCCCTGCTCCCTCCTCCCAGACACAGCAGTTCTTTGCTCCCCCTTACTCCGTTCTGCCTCCTAGCTTTTCCCAGCGGCCCACCTCCCCAGCTCCGTCCATTCCATCCCTCCCTGTCCTCTCGCCCTCCCATGGCCAGCAAGGGGTCCCACCAGGTCTCACCACACCTCCTCCTGTTTCCTCTTTCCCTGGCCTGGTGCCAGTATCTTCCCGGGCCTCCCCAGTCTTCTCCTCTCTGCATCCCCATCAGGGAATCCTATATGGCCCTCCTGGCCACTCTGCTCCTGACTTCTTCTACTCTCGCCAACAGCCCCCATCCGGCCCCCCTGAGTTCTCGAACCCTGACTCAGAGGCAACACCCTCCCTGTCTATATTCCTATATTCTATCTCTATATTCCCTTCTCCTTCACAGACCTCTATAACTGGAAAACCCAGAACTCCCCTTTCAATGTCAATCCTGATTCCCTAATTTCTCTGGCGGATTCTTTTCAATCACTTCCCCACTTGCGATGACCTCAACAGATTCTCCACACTTTTTTTTTTTTAACTACCGAAGAGAGAGAGAGTGGATTCTCATAAAGGCCGCTGAGGCAGTGCCTGGAATAGCCTCACTGCTTGACGAATTGAGGGCTGAAAAGAAGAGTCTTGCCAAGGCCGAGGCCCCCTTGGAGTTACTGAGGGAGGTACTGAGGGAGGTAGGGAATCACTCAGTAATCACCACCAGGCTCTGAGGGAAGGGATGAAAGGGCAGCATGAAGACCCACTAATCTAAGGTAACTGACGTAAAGCAGGGCCCAGACACATCGCCTTCAGCTTTCCTAGAGCGCTTCTCGGAAGCTTATCAGCTAATATCCTATAGGCCCAAAGGACGTGGCAAATCTCAAGGGGATTAACTTGGCCTTTGTCACCCAGTCCTCCCCTCAGATATGTAGGAAAATTCAAAAGATAGATGGGTTTGTAGGGAAGAACAGGTCAGAGCTGTTAGAAATAGCCCAAAAGGTATTTGACAATCAAGGCAATAAAGAAGACCAAATGGCCAAAAAGGTGGCATCAGCCACCTTGGTGACACTATATGACTCAGTCACTCTCACCGAGAAAAGAGCCACTGCCAGGTGGTGGTGGCGCACGCCTTTAATCCCAGCACTGGGGAGGCACAGGTAGGTGGATGTCTGTGAGTTCAAGGCCAGCCTGGTCTACAGAGTGAGTTGCAGGACAGCCAAGACTGCTTCACAGAAAAACTGTCTCGAGAAACAAACAAAAGAAAGAAAGAAAGAAAGAAAGAAAGAAAGAAAGAAAGAAAGAAAGAAAGAAAGAAGAGAAAAGAGAAGAAAAAGGCCACTACAAAGAAATTAACGTGGCCACTGTGAAGGGACGGGGCATAGGAAGAATGAATGCTTGCATTGGAAACAGTTGAACTCTCCTGATGAGCATCAGAAAGATGGAGGCCCATTTCAGAACCAGGTAGACTCCCCAATCTAAACCAGTCCTGGCCATGGGAGACTATGGGCCCCCAGGAGCCTATGGTAACTGTTAATGTCGAGGGGGCAACCTATAGACTTTCTGGCTGACACCAGAGCTACCTGCCGAGTCTGGCAGGAGGCCCTGGGCCCTCACCAGTCAATGAAGATACAAGGGTTAACACGGGATGGGAAATAGTATAAATGCACCACTCATCAGACTTGGGTCAAGGGGCTGTAACCCATTTCTTTATTGTTATCCCTGAATGCCCCTTCCCATTATTGGGGTGAGGTCTTCTGCTGTGATTTCATTCGCAGGGGAGTTACAGTTAGGAGAACCTGCAAAAGTCTTGACTATAACTATAGCCTGACTAATAAGTAAGGAATTCCTGCTCCTCCAAAATCCTGCTTACCCACTCAGAAGGGAAACAGAAAACGTTGCTAATCTAAGAAGTTCCCACAGTACGGGCAGAGGACAATCCCCCTGGCTTAGAAAAACATGGGCCACCTGTCATAGTATAGGTAACATCCGAGGCTTTGTCCATTTGGGTCAAGCAATGCCCTATCAGCTCCTATGCCAGGGAAAGGGTCAAGGTTTACATTAGGTACCTCCTTAAAGCAGGCAGACTCATTCCTTGCCAGTCAGCCTCAAATACCCACTTGTTCCTGTCCGGAGACCTGGAACTCAGGACTATCACCAGTATAAGACTTGAGGGAAGTAAACAAATGGGAGAGACCATTCACCCAACCATCCCTAACTCACACCCTCTGCTCAGTTTATTACCACCAGAACGTAAGGTTTATACTGTACTGGATCTAAAAGATGCATTCTTCTCCATCCCCCTGTCAAAGTGAAGTCAGCCCATTTTCTCGTTTGAGTGGGCTGACCCTGAATTAGGAATATCAGGACAACTAACCTGGACCAGATGGCCTCAAGGATTCAAGAACTCTCCCACCATCTTCGAGGAGGCACTCAATCAAGACTTAAGCCTCTGCTGCAGTAAGTACCCTGCGGTAACCCTGCTCCGATATGTGGGTGATTTACCGTTGGCAGCAAAAGATGTAGAAGACTGTTTAAGGGCCACCCAGGCAGGCCTTTTAGCCCAATTAGGCTAGAGAGTTTCCAAGAAAGCAGCTTAAATGTGCTCACTTCAGGTTACCTGCTCGGGGTATGAATTAAAGGAAGGAAAAGGGACGGCTGGAGAGACGGCTCAGTGGTTAGGAGCACTGGCTCCTCTTCCAGAGGACCCGGGTTCAATTCCCAGCACCCACGTGGTAGCTCATGGCTATCTGTAACTCCAGTTCCAGGGGATCTGACGGCCTCACCCTGACATACTTGCACACAAAACACACGTAAAATAAAAATAAAAATGTTTTTAAAAGGATCATTGCTGTCCCAAGCCTGCATAGTGGGTATAATACAAACCCTGACTCCAACCACTAAGAAACAAGTCAGGGGACTTCTGGGAGCTGTTGGATAGTGCCATCTCTGGGTCCCTGGGTTTGCTGAAATTGCCAAACTCTTACACTCTGCTCCAGCCGGGGGCAACAGCCCTCTGAAAGGGACTGAGGAACGTGATCAGGCCTTTAAGAACATAAAGAGGCCCTTGTACAGGCCCCGCCTCGACTCTCTCATGTCTCCAAGCCCTTTCACCTCTGTATCCGTGAAAGAGAGACGCTGGGTCCCTGGAAGAGACCAGTGGCCTGTATCTCAAAGAGACGGGACCGTGTGGCCTCTGGATGGCCCCCTTGTCTGAAGGCTGTCATCACCACTGCAGTCCTGGGAAATGAGGCTGACAAACTCACACTGGGACAGACTGACAGTTCCCCACACTGTGGAAACCTTGCTGAGGGATGCCACCATCCAGTGGATGGCAAATGCCCCTCCGACTCAGTATCAGGCCCCTCGCCTGGATAAGGACAGAGTCGTCTTTGATTTATTCTTGACCATTAACCCCTCCACCCTGCTACCAGACGACCATGACGACAACAATCCTGAAGAGCCTATACATGGCTGCCTGGAGATGCTGGACATCATCCAAGGTACCTGACCTGACTTGACGGACATCCCTCTCACTACCAGAGATGCTGATCTCTACCCAAATGGTGGTAGCTTCATCTAGGCAGGGACCAGGTATTCAGGGGTGTCTGTGGTCACAGGTCATCTGGGCACAAGCCCTACCTAGGGGGCATATCCATCCAAAGAGCAGAAATAATTGCTCTGACACAGGCCTTAAGACACGCTAAGGAGAAGAAGGTGAACATCTACACTGACAGCTGGTATGTCTTTACCACGGCTCATGTTCACTGACAGGTTTATAGACAGAGGGGATTACTTCAGAAGGAAAGACTATTAAAAATAAACATTAAATCATTTCATTCCTGGAGGCCATCTGGCTGCCAGCCAAACTGGCCTTAATATACTCATCAGGACACCGAAAAAACAAAAGCCCCCAAACTCAAGGTAACAACTATGCAGATCAGGTCTCCCAAAAGGCTGTACTTGGGGAGCCCAGTCCCCAACCATCACAGAGCTATCTGCTGATCCTGAGTCCTGACTCAGCTACAATGAACATATCCCTGAATATGATCCAGGAGAAGTCAAGTCATATTCTGACTTGGGGGCCTGGGAAAAACACAATGGATGGTGGATCTTGCTAGACAGAAGAATTTTCATACAAAAGGTGTTGAGCCAGAACAAGATAAATACCTTACACCTCTCCATACACTTGTCACCTAAAAAAAAAAATCTCAGAACATATCTCTGCTCATATCTGGCTACCTGGACATTGAGAAATACTTCAAAACACTTCAGACCATTGCCTGACTTGTGCTCAGGTAAACACAAAAAAAGGATATGCTTGCTTGCTCCAGGACAATGGAGTCAAGGTACTGTACCTGGTGAATTTTGGGAAATGGATTTCACTAAGTCAAGCCAGGACTATATGGATACAAACATCTGCTGGTCCTTGTCATGGGCTTGGTAGAGACCTTTCCATCGTGGACGGAAACGGCCCAGATGGTAGGTCAGAAATTGATAATGGAAATTATCCCCAGATTTGGCTTCCCCTACCTCTGGGGTCCAACAATGGTCCAGCCATTACAGACAAGTTGTCTCAATTACTCTCTAAGGCTCTTAACATAGATTGGAAACTCCTCTGTATGTATCATCCTCAGAGTTCAGGGAAGATAGAGAGGATTAACAGGACTTTAAGAAGATTTTAACTAAGTATGCTCTTGAGACTGGTGGTAACTGGGTGGATTTCTTGCCTTATGCTCTTGTCATGGTCCTCTGCACCCCATGGAGAAAAGTTTACCCCATACAAAATAGTCTTTGGAAGACCACCCCCCATGATTCCACGGGTGTATGATGAACTGTTATCAGATTGTCCCACCCCAATCTCTGAGTCCTTAAAAGGATTGTAGTTAACTCTGGTTGAGATTTTCCCTCGGTTGAGGAAAAGGCAGCTCACCCTGTTGGGTACCAGCCCCCTGATCACCCCGTTCCAGCCCAGAGATGCCATGCTGATTCCCCACTTCAAAACTAACAGGCTCGAAATAAGATGGAAAGGTCCTCCCATCGTAATTCTACAGACCCCCACTGCTGTCAAAGTCACCCCTATTCCTGCCTGGATCCATCATTCTCACCTTAAGAAGGCACCAGAGGACCCAGAAGACACCAAGGAGAGAGACAGCAAAAGAGGTAGACTGTGATTGAATGCGGCCCCTTAGAAGATTTCTAAGATTTACAAGTGTCCCTACCCCCTTGTAGCTGCCTTTGATTGTTGCTATGATTGCTCTCTGGTTAACATGCCTTTGGTTGTTGCTATGATTGCTCTCTGGTTAACAACTATGCTCCCATTTGCCTTCAGATCTGATCCTGACTGTCTTTTAGCTGAGGGAATACAAGGTACACCTGTTATAGGAAATACCTTAATATTGCTTTGTGAGGCTAGGGACTGTTCCCACCCACCAGGTCCGGTTATCTGGCTGAAAGAAGGAAAGCAAATGGTTTTCACCCAAATGGAAGGAAGGCAATTGGGATGGACTCATGTGACTGACCAGTCCCAACGTAACAATACGACTTCAGCATAACTAAATATGCTTTAACAAATTCTGATAATGGAAACTACAAATGCATTAAGATGATGGAGGGAAAACAGGACTCCTTAGGTACTTCCATTGAAATTATCATGCCTAAAATGCCACTGTCTATAGCTAATAGAATTGATACCAATCTTTGGCTCCTCCTAGCATCAAACAGCAGACAAGTTCTCTTTGTGTCAAATCCTTCAATTCCTGGGCTCCTGTGAAAAACTTACATGGACTAGAAGTCACATATAAACATTATACCAACTTAACAGGAGACTCAATGGAGCATGGCGCCATAGACATTTCCAAGGCTATAGCTGATATTCCTGTAAATAATGCCTTTTTCCTCAATTGCCTGTTTTGATTGTACTGATGTCCCTCCCCACTACAGCACGACTTCCAATCATGCACCCCCCAAGGGAAAATAATTACCCCTGGATTGACCCTTTGGTTATAAGGTCATATAATGGACAGGGCACATCACAACTATTTTTAGTAAGTCCCTACAATCTGTTAATAGGATTCAAGATTCACCCAACAACAACAAACCATGTTTGCTCCCTTGTCAAAGATTTGAAAGGGTTATGCAAGCCAAGGGGGAATGTAAAACCACAACAGGAGCCACATCGTTAAGTCTCCATACCTTACAGGAACTAGTTTCTGTTTCCTAAACCTAATGTACCCTGCGAAACATGATTTTCAACCCACACTGAACTTGTGACCCCGGGATGTATGTCCACCCTTTGCCAGGCTGAACTCATGACCCCATGATATATGATTGCCCTTTGCCTTACAAAATATGTTTTCAAGACACCTTAATCTATACCCATGACCACTACCCACAGTGTATGACTCCCTCCACATGATGTATGTTCTTGCTTTTATTCTTACCTTTCATTGTACTTTTTCTAGCAGCCAGTTATCCTGCCCCTATAAACACACTTACAGCCATTTCCCATTAATCTTAATCGTTCCCCATGAAAGGGATCTCTCAAAAAGCCAGCAAGGGGCTGCTCTCTAAGAAATCCTGACTTAGGGTGAGACAGCCGACTGGCCAGTCCCGGGTGCATCTCTAAAATAAAGCTTGCTTTACTCAGACAGTCGTGGATTTGGTCTCTCCTAGCATATTCAGGTTTGACTTCTCCAGTGCCCATGCTGCCCTGGCTGCCTTGGATGCACAGAGGACGCTGTGGCCAAGGGACTGAGCGGAGGAAGACAGGGAGGAAGAGGAAGGAGTTTGGGAGAAAGGAAGCACCTGATGCTGTGGGGCTGAGCAGGGCTCTAGGGAAAGAGGCCTAGATTAGGAGGAGCAGCTGGAGAAGGGAGGGGGACAGGGCCTGGGTCAGACTCTTGGGAGTGTCTACAGAGAGCTGGGTTGTGCCTGTCTCCTCCATCAGGCTAGCTTCCTGGAGGGGGTGCTTCCCAGGCCATGATCTGGAGGCTCTGCCACAGCCTCCCTGGGGCCTGGTCATAAAGGAATCATGGAAGGAGATCAAAAGGAGGGTCAGAGGAGGCCACCTAGCTGGTCAGTGAACAAAGACACTTGCCACAGGCGCCTGACAACCTGACTTCAGTTCCCAGAGCCCATGTGTCCCAGTGTGCCTTCAGTCACTGTGATACACACCAAGCTGAAAAGCAGCTTGGAGAGGAACGCTTTCTTGTTTGTTTTTTACTTACATGCCCCAGGTCACACTCCATCACTGAGGGAAGTCAGGGTTGGAATCTAGAGGCAGGAACTGGAGCAGAGGTCATGAAGGATGAAGCTTACCAGCTTGCTCACCACCCGCCATAGGCTGGGCTCTCCCACGTCAAGAGAATGACCCACAGCCTTGCCTACAGGCCAATCTGATGGGGGCATTTTCTCAGTTGAGGTTCCCTCTCCCCAGATGACTCTAAATGTCAAGTTGACAAAAAAACTAACACCATGTAAACGCAGAAAGAGAGAAACAATCCACGAAGTTGTCCCCTGATCTCTACATGTGTACTGTTGGAACACGGTCATAAGAATGCCCCATGAGCTGGGCAGTGGTGGCGCACGCCTTTAATCTCAACACTCGGGAGGCAGAGGCAGGCGGATCTCTGTGAGTTCGAGACCAGCCTGGTCTACAGAGCGAGATCCTGGACAGCCAGGGCTATAGAAAAAACCTGGTCTGGGAAAACTAAAAGAAAAAAAAGAATGACACGTGGTGAATTGTGGGGCTGTGAGGGAGGCTCCAGGGAAAAAAGGCAGAGGGCCATTTACCTCGGTGCATGTTGTCCCCGGATTGTTCTGGGATGTGATTCTGTGCCTCCTGTGACATTTACAGTCAATGTATAAGACACATTTATTCTTGTTGGATGTCAGAACACAGCTATAGGACCCAATCTGGTCAGTGTACCCCGAATCTGGATACGGCCTCTGCCTTGATTTCACGCTTTCCCAGATATAATCTATAGTACGTGCCAGGCAAGTGTGTTTGAATTGTCTGTCCTGAGAATGTTCTGGGAAGGGGCTGCCTGTTAATATTTAGTATGTGCTTACTGGCGTTTATTTATTTACATGTTTTTCTGAACTCAAACAACCATTCTTGGATCATTGCTTTCTTTGTTACATTCATGTAAAAAAAGTCCACTGAAACTGAAGTAAGGTGTCTACAGCATTAGGCTCTAGTCCACCCCATTCTTTTGTTTTGTTTTTTGTTTTTCGAGACAGAGTTTCTCTGTGTAGCTTTGAGCCTTTCCTGGAACTCACTCTGTAGCCCAGGCTGGCCTCGAACTCACAGAGACCCGCCTGGCTCTGCCTCCCAAGTGCTGGGATTAAAGGCGTGCACCACCACCGCCCAGCATCCGCCCCATTCTTTCAGGTCCTCAGATCCCAGGTCCTGCAGACAAGATCTGCACAGGTCCGCTGAAAAGTCAACAGTGTGCCATGGCACAAATCACCCCCCCCCACACACACACATACACAAACACTAATAATAGACAATTAACTAGAAAAAGAACAAGAAGGGGCTGGAGAGATGGCTCAGAGGTTAAGAGCACTGGCTGTTCTTTCAAAGGTCCTGAGTTCAATTCCCAGCAACCACATGGTGGCTCACAACCATCTGTAATGAGATCTGGCGCCCTCTTCTGGCAGGCAAAACACTGTATACATAATAAATAAATCTTTAAAAAAAGAAAAAGAACAAGAAAAAGACAACACTCAGGAGGCAGGAAGATTCCTGTGAGTTCCAGGCCAGCCAGGGCTACATAGTGGGACTCTGTCTCACAAAAAGAAAGAGAGAGAGAGAGAGAGAGAGAGAGAGAGAGAGGTTGAGAGAGAGAGAGAGAGAGAGAGAGAGAGAGAGAGAGAGAGAGACGAAGGAAGAAAAAAAGGAAGGAAGATCCAGAGACGCAAGTGTGGAGAACCAAGCTCACTTTATTCGAAAAACAGAAGTTGGATATTAGTACTGGGATGGGATTTGGGGTAGACCAAAAAAAAGAACATGAAGCAGCTTCCATCTGTACCGAATTTACCTCTTTCACCCCCAATCAGGACAATGCCAATTACAAACATCACCCCACCCCCTCATGCTCTTCCATCTCTGGGTAAGTACACAGAGGATTTTTACCAATGGATATCTGTTTTGGAGGAGGGTCAAGGAACAGGAGGGGAAAATCTCCTTTCTCTTTCAGGATGGCAGGTTCCTTGGGATCCATTAACTCCTAACTCTACCGCTCCATCATGCAAAGGCCCAGAGAGAGACAGACAGTGGCCCCACTTACTGCAAGGAAGTAGAGGACGACGAGGGAAAACCATGTTCCCCATCCCCATCTTGGGATTCAAGAGGAGACTCTAGAAAATGAGATCCAGGTGGGTGTCACCTCCTGCATGGAGGCCCATCAAGAGATTCCATCCCTACGACTAAGTTGTTCAGCCAAAGGTGGCCAGTGACCTCTCTTCCCTCAGGGTTGTCCCTCATTCTTGGTTCTCAGGAAGGGGCAAGAGTGGACAGCCATATGTAAGGAGCGGAGGAGGGGAAATCCTTCTGAAAGTTGCTTCTCCAGTGAAGACGCCTTCTCCAACCCAAGAACACAGTTACAAGAGAAAATGCTTTGCTGCTGACCTGCCCACAGCATTGGGAAACAGGTGTGGTAGGGCGTGGTGCCTCATGCCTGTGGATCCCAGCGTTTGGGAGGCAGAGGCAGGAGGATCTTGAATCCTGGCCAGCCTGAGCTATACAGAGACCTTATCAAGAAAAGAAGTGGCAGCCAGGCGGTGGTGGCGCACGCCTTCAATCCCAGCACTCGGGAGGCAGAGTCAGGCGGATCTCTGTGGGTTCGAGGCCAGCCTGGTCTACAGAGCAAGTTCCAGGACAGGAACCAAAGCTACAGAGAAACCCTGTCTTGAAAAACAACAACAACAACACACACACACACACACACACACACACACACACACACACACACACACACACAAAGAAGAAGGAGGAGGAGGAGGAGGAGGAGGAGGAGGAGGAGGAGGAGGAGGAGAAGAAGAAGAAGAAGAAGAAGAAGAAGAAGAAGAAGAAGAAGAGGGAAAAGAAAAGAAGTGGGGTGGGGGAGTGAGAAGGAGAGAATCAGGGGTTGGTATAAAAAACCTAAACATAGGTAATAAAAGACTTCCATTTGTTGAACATTTGCTACTTACGGTTGCTGGAAGCTTCCATGACTAAATCAATCAAGGCCTCTCATTCACAGCCTTAAATCGTCTCAGTTTCTCACTGAAGGGACTCGAGCCAGCTGAGTGTGGCAAACACGGCTCTGGCAGGCCCTGCCCTCCTCCCGCTTCCCTCTCTGCCTTGCTAAAAACCCTTAGATGGCAGTCCTAAAGCTAGCCACCAAGGTCTATTCCCTTATTTGGCCACTTCCTCCTCCTGAGGCTGACCACCAAGGTCTGCTATCCAAGTATTGATGTCCACACATCAAAAGCCCCCTTTGGCTCACCTAATTAACATGCCCAATTAAAATTAAACAGCTCATCCTAGCACGGGGGACCCCTTGTACCTTTATAAACTGCTGTTTGCCTATGTGCCCTGTCTGTCTCCATCCAGAGGCAGTCCTTTGTCCCCCTCTAGGGCAAATACCCCTTCCCCTCTCCCCGTTCCCCTCCCCTTCTCCCTCATCCTCTGTCTCCTGTCTTTGTCTCTTATTTCCTGTCCTCTGTCCCTCTGGGGCAAACAAATCTCTTTAGTGCTGAGAACTTGGTCTTGGGGGTCTTTTGCCTAGACTTTTCCTTTTATTCACCAAAGAAACTTCATCTTTTGTAGTTATTGACTGTTTGGGGGTTGATTTTTTTTTGCTTGTTTTATTATGTGTTTGTTTATTTATTTATTTTTCAAGACAGGGTTTCTCTATGTAGCCCTGGCTGTCCTGGAACTCACTGTAGACCAGACTGGCCTCGAACTAAGAACTCAGAAACCTGCCTGCCTCTGTCTCTCGAGTGCTAGGATTAAAGGCATGTGCTACCATCACCTGGCTTATTTTGTTTTTTGAGATAGGATCTCAGTTTGGAGCCCGTGCCCCAGAGAGTGCTGGGATTATAGGCATGCCACTACACCCAGCTTCTCTCTCTCTCTCTCTCTCTCTCTCTCTCTCTCTCTCTCTCTCTCTCTCTCTCTCTCTCTCTCTCTCCATCCCAAGCTATCCTTGAATGTGAGATCCTCCTGCCTCAGCTTTTGGCTTGTGCTACCATACCCATCTGGCTGCTAAAGTTTAGAGGCAATTGGCTGAGAGTCTTTCCCAAAATTATATAGCAAAGACTTGACAGGTAGTCAAAATACCATCAACCAGGAGGCCTTCAAGGCAAGAAGAGATAGATGTGAGATGGGCCTGCCAATGTCACAGCAGGTTTTTAGGTGGCTCACACATGCTACCACTGTTAGAAGACACAGACCCCTGCACAGGGAACACTTCCCAGGCCTGAGTAATCAGTGTTCCCCCTTGGGAGCTGGAGAGAGGAAATAGAGACATAAAATGGGTTCTTACTAGGACAGCCTTAGTCCACCCCACCACCCCCGAACCTCATAATCATGCCTGCCTCATAGTCAGCTTGGGAGGATTGAGTCACTCTATGGAACTGGTACAAGTGAGAGCTGCCCGTGACAGCTGTGCGTCAGGACTCTTCCAGGTGTTGATGCTGGGACCAGACCCTGGGCAAGGCATCCTAGGGCTGCCAGTGAACCACACCCAGCCCAAAACAAAAATCATAAACTTTATTAACATTGTGAAGAGTTTTGCTTTTTATTTATTTGGGGCAGGAAGGTTCTTTTTTTTCAAGACAGGGTTTCTCTGTGCAGCCCTGGCTGTCCTGGAACTCACTCTGTAGACCAGGCTGGCCTTGAACTTAGAGATCTATCTGCCTCTGCCTCCCGAGTGCTGGGATTAAGGGTATGCACCACCACTGCCTGGCCTAGTTTTGCTTTTTTTTCTTTTTCTTTTTCTTTCTTTTTTCTTTTTTTGTAACTTGATTGATCATCTCTCCAGTATTACCTTCATAGATGGCAATGTCATATTGCAATGTCAAAGCTTGGACATGACTGACAGCTTCTTCAATGTGCCCATCCTGAGGTCTCTCATCAGCTCCTGATGGCTCCAGTTTGAACTCACAAGTTGCTTGCACCCAGAGCCTCAAAGCCACTGTCCTGGACTCTGGAACCCCATCCACAAGCTCAGAGTGAGGGACCAAGTTCTGACCCTTCTTGTACCACCCCTAGCAGCTAGCACTACCTGCCTACTGCCCAGAAATAACATAAAGGGATAAATAGTGAGTAATGAGAGCTAGTGTGGTTGTACATACCTATAATTCCAGCACTTGGGAGGTGGAGGAAGAAGAATCAGAAATTAAAGGTCAACCTTGGCTACCATGTGAGTTTGATGCCAGCCTGGGCTACATGAGATCCTGATTGAAAATAAATAAAGGAAGGAAGGTGGGGGAATGTGCATAGAGTTCATGTATGTGTCTGTGTGAATGAGTGTATACTACATATTTGAGGGTACCTGCAGTGAACAGGTCAGATTCCCCAAAACTACAGGCAATTGTAAGCTGCCTGATTTGGATGCTAGGAACTGAACTCAGGTTCATCCGGAAGAGCAATACCTTCGCTTAACTGCTGAGCCATCTCTCCAGACCCTGTTCCGTAGATGGCTGGTGTGTATAAGCACTGAGGCCAGGACCTAGCAGGGAACATCACTGTCTAGATTTAGGGTCTCTGGAGCTGGCTTTGTATGGCTCTGCCTTTCTAAGTTCAGATTCTGTTGCTGATACTGAGAGCTGGAGACTGGCCTTTGGGACCCAGCAGGTGCTAAGCGAGGGTACTTGATACTGAGAGTTGGAAACTGGCCTTGGGACCCAGCAGGTGCTAAGCGAGGGTACTTGCTGCTCCAGCAACTCTCCAGATGTCCAATGCCCATCTCCACCTTGCCAGGCATTTTAAATTCCAAGCCAAGCAAACTTCCTTACAGCAGCTAGCTTTGGCACCCACATTCATTACTAGAACCCTGTGTTGGGGCCCAGTATGTGCCAGGAATTTCTGTAGATACTCAACTTGCAATATCTAAGTGCCCAGAAGGGTTTTGTTTTGTTTTGTTTTTTTGTAGATTTTACTTATTTATGTATGAGTGCTCTATCTGCATGTATGCCTGACTATGGCTCTGACTATAGATGGTTGGGAGCCACCATGTGGTTGCTGGGAATTGAACTCAGGTTTTCTGGAAGAGCAGCTAGTGCTCTTAACTGCTGAGCCATCGCTCCAGCCCCCAGAAGGGACGTGACTTGCCTAAGATCCAGCTGCTACAAGTGGCCATGAATCCAGCCAACCCAGGAGGCTGTTTAGACACCAGGCATCATATTGAAGACTACCCATTCTCTCGTCTTAGATCCAGGAGAAAACAGAAGTTAGACGAGGGCAGATCCTTTGCTAGTTCATGGGCCTATTTAACTTCAGGGCTGAGATTTGAAGCCAGGTTTGGGGTCTCTCAGGACATGTAGGAGACTAAACTTGAGGTCTCTGGTTTACTCTCATCACCCTCCTGCCCTCGGCACCCCCACCCTCTCTATTATACTTGACATTACCCGTCACTCCCTCTCCCTGGGAACGCCCTCCTCCTCCTGTTTCCATGACAGCACATTTCCCCCCTTCTTCCTTCTGCTGCTCTAGTAGTTCCTCACTCTCCATGGGGGCTCCAGAGCCTAGCAGGAAAGGGGGTCCCCAGGCCAGCTTCCCGGTCTCCTCTCTCCACTCTGAAAGCTGCTGCACATTCCCTCTGGGTCCTGCTCTGACCGTGCACTCCAGTTCTGCTTTCCAGTGATTTGCTGAGTGGCAGGCCCTATGGCTATACAAACATTACCTAATTAATCCTTATAGACACTCTCCAAAGCAAGTCCACTCTACAGGTAGGGAAATTGAGGCCCTGATAGGGAAAGCCAACATCAGATGCTAGCCTTCATCGGGAGTTCTAGGACATCAAGCAGAGACTGAAAACTGTAGGGCATTTTTAAACCAAAGGCAAAATCTTTCCTCCCACCTCCTAGAGAGAAAGGAATGGAAATTTTGGGGAGGAAGAGACCTGTGATAGTCTAGAATTACACTGTCAATTTGGAGCTTTAAAAATGCACCGTGCATGGTACATTTTGAAAGGCAAAGATTTGGAGAACTTAAGGAACAAAAGTTCACAGAAAATTGCCCTTTTCTCCCATTTTGTGAAGTCTTCAAAAGCCGCATCCCAGAGTTCCACCAGTGGCTGGGATGTCTCTCTACCTCACTGATGCCCACAGTTCACAGCAAACTTGGACCTGGGAATTTTCTCTACAATTCTTCTGGCCTGAGTTCTGCCACTCTGGACAAGGTCTGTAACCCAGGGGAAATCGGCTGAACTCTCTGAGCCCAGTGTTCACATCTAAAAGGGGGATACTAGCCAGGTGTGTCGCACACCTTTAATCCCAGCACTCAGGAGGCAGTGGCAGACCAATCTTTGTGAGTTTGAGGCCAGCCTGGTCTACACAGTAAGTTCCAGGACAGCCAGGGCTACATGGTGAGACCTTGCCTCAAAAAACAAACAAACAGCTGGGCGGTGGTGGCACACGACTTTAATCCCAGCACTCGGGGCAGAGTCAGGCGGATCTCTGTGAGTTTGAGGCCAGCCTGGGCTACCAAGTAAGTCCCAGAAAAGGCACAAAGCTATACAGAGAAACCCTGTCTTGAAAAACAAAAAACAGCCGGGCGGTGGTGGCGCACGCCTTCAATCCCAGCACTCGGGAGGCAGAGCCAGGCGGATCTCTGTGAGTTCGAGGCCAGCCTGGTCTACAGAGCGAGATCCAGAAAAGGCGCAAAGCTACACAGAGAAACCCTGTCTCGAAAAACCAAAAAAAAAAAAAAAAGAAAAAGAAAAACAAAAAACAAAAAAACAAAAAAAATATGGATAGTGCTACTTCTGCCCCCTTGGCTATCCAGAGGATGTGCTGAGATAACGTGCATAAAGTCCTTGGTACCAAGTCTGGTACACCCCAGTACTCAGTTCGGTTCTGTGCCTCCACTGCTCATAACTTTTGGGTTTGCCATGCTTTTCCACACACTGTTCTGCCTTCTCAGCAGCCAACTCCTACGCATCCCTTAAACCCCCTGACCCTTTGCCACCTCTTATAGACTGCTGCAAACATGTTTTTAGTTAAGAGGCACCTTCCCGGGACGCCCTCCCTGGGGCTGTCGCTGGACTTGTCACACCGGCATACAATCACAGATGTATGATTTGCCTCCCAGCGCTGGCTGGAGCTGCCTGAGAGAGGAGTCATGTCTGACTGACTTCTGAGTCCCAGTGCCCAGAGTGCACAGTCTAATAGGAAAATTTCAATACGCTTGTGTTACCTTGACTACACATGGTCTGGCCCAGCCTCCGCTGATCGCAGGACAAATGTCTATTAGTATCAGAAAGGGGAAAAAAGCAGCCAGATCTTGTTGGATGTGGTAACATATGCCTATAATCTAAGCACTTGGGAGGTGCCATGGCAGGCCAATGTGTACACACACACACACACACACACACATATACACAAATAAATAATAAAAAGAAAAAATTTTAAATTGGGCTCAATGGATAAAAGTCCTAGCCATCAAGCCTGATGACTTGAGTTCAAATCCCTAGCAACCCACATGGTAGAAGGTCGAACCTCTCCCAAATCATCCTCTGACCTCCACGTGCACACTATGGCAAGAACAATGCCCCCCCCCCCCCCACACACACACACAAACAATCAATCCATGTTTAAACAAGTTGAAAACCACACCTGTAATACCAATACTCAGGAGGCTCTGACTGGGAGATCAGGAGTTCAAGGCCAGCTTGGGCTACATGAGACTATCTCAAAAAAATAAAAGTGAGTTTTCAGCCCCACAGGAAAGAGCAGTGAGGGGACTGGAGAGACTCTAAGGCAGGCTTGCCCTGGGTGGGACACAGGCCATAGTCCTTGCAAGGAAGACACACAGACCTAACTCCGGTGTCACCTGCTTCTGGAGTCTGCCCTGAATATCTGTCCCCTTCCTCTGCCACCTCCCAAGTAGCAGGAGGACTCTCCAGCAGTGTGTGTCCGGGAGGGTCTTCTGCACGGTGACCACCTCACCACCACCACCACGCTCAAACAGAAATCTCTGGCCATGGTGTCCATTTGGGTGGTGAAGGTCAGCTATGTGGCTAGGCTGCGGGCTGTGGGGTTGAGCAGGCCTGATGATAGTGGTGACCATCACACCACATCTCAGTACAGAGATCCCAAGGTCCGTGGCTCTAGGGACGTCACACAGAGAAAAGGACTGTGCTTTGCCCATCCAGGGACCCTTCCCGCTAGCCTAGCTCTTGCCTCCCTGAAGGCGGGTTCAGTCCCTGCTGGAGTGGCAGCTTCCGGCTTTCGTTCCAAAGGAATGGCTGTCAAAAAGAAAAGAGGCATATTGTCTCTCTCTCTCTCTCTCCTTTCTTTTTTTGTTTGAGACAAAGGCGTCAATTTCTTTCCATCTGTCCCAAAAAAGGAAGAGAATTAAATTTGTTTTTACAAGGATGTCAGCAGGCTGCTTCAATACGGAGTCAGGGGCAGGTTGCTGAGGCAGTGGGGGAGGAACAGGGGACAAGGCAGAGGACGACATCCAGGGGAGCTAGGATCCAGGACCGCCTGGGTGAGTGTCTATGTCCACCCACAGCAGCTTCAAGGGGGCAGCTAGAACAGACGAGGGACCCGGGGGGCAAATGGAGAGGCAGCAAAGGACCATGCCGACATCATTGCCTTCTTCCCTCAGTGCCTTCAAGGTGGGTCCTACTTGGGCAGCTCCAGTCCCTGAGGGTCACTGACACCAGACATCTGATGGGCAGCCAGATGCTGGAGGAAGGGAAGGGATTTCTTCCAGGTTCTTATCAAGGGTCCAAGGATTTGGTAGTTCTGATAACCCCCACTCACATTGAAGGGCCCACACACGGGGTACTCAAACAAGGTGAGTCTCTGTGATCCAGTACTGATCCATAAACACTAGGGCCCTGGGAACCCCAAAAGCAACCACCCTCAGGCTTTATGATTTAACCTGTAAACAGACACCTCGGCCCCCTGCCTTGCTGTCTACTCTCTGCCCAGCACACACTTTTGTTTCATTTTGCTTGTTTTTGTTTTGTTTCTTGGTTTTTCAAGACAGGGTTTCTCTGTGTAGTTTTGGTGCCTGTCCTGGCTCTCGATCTGTAAACCAGGCTGGCCTTGAACTCACAGAGATCCACCTGGCCTCTCGAGTGCTGGGATTAAAGGCATGCGCCACCCACCGCCTGACTTCATTTTGCTTTTTGAGAGGGGGGTCTCACTATACATCCCTGGAACTCACTCTGTAGATCAGGCTGGCCTCAAACTTAGAGATCCGCCTACCTCTGCCTCGTAGGTGCTGGGATTAAAGGCGTGCACCACTATGCCAAGCTCCACTGTTGTGTGTGTGTGTGTGTTTTTTAAAGATTTATTTATTTATTATGTATACAGAAGAGGGTAGCAGATCTCATTACAGATGGTTGTGAGCCACCATGTGGGTGCTGGGAATTGAACTCAGGACCTCTGGAAGAGCAGCTGGTGCTCTCAACCTCTGAGCCATCTCTCCAGCCCCCCCAACTTTTGTGTTTTTAAAAGACTTACTTTATGTGTCTGAGTATTTTGCCTGCATGTGTGTGCATGCACCATGTTCATGCCTGATGCCCAGAGAGGTCAGAAGAGGACATCAGATTGACTGGGACTGGAGTTACAGATGGTTGTGAGCCACCATGTGGGTGCTGGGAATCGAACCTGTGTCTTCTGCAAGGGCAAGAAGCAAGGGCACATAACCACTGAGCCAACTCTACTTCCACTTCTTGATACAAAGGCTCACTGGGTTTTGGAGTCCTGGAACCTTCTCAGAATCCTTCTGAGCCTCCAGGATCCTATTAGAACTTGATTCTGGGCCAGGCAGTAGTGGCGCACGCCTTTAATCCCAGGCAGAGGCAGTCAGATCTCTGAGAGTTCACGGCCAGCCTGGTCTACAGAGTGAGTTCCAGGACAGCCAGAGCTACACAGAGAAATCCTGTTTCGAAAAAACCAAAGAAACCCAACTTGATTCTGGGGGCCTTGCTCCAGTATCCAGGGAGCCATGCTTCCGCCCCTCTGACCTGTCTCCAGCCCCACAGGGACGCCTGGTTCTGGATGACATCCAATTCAGAGTCACCAAGACGGTTTATTTTTTGTTTGGTCTTGCTGTTGTTTGGAGGGTTGTTTTGTTTCATTGGTCCCAGAGCCTCACACAAACACCCTGCCACTGAGCTACACCCCCAGCCCTCTTTACTTCTTATTTTTAGACACTAAGTTGCCCAGGCTTGTCTATAACTCCAGCCTCTGCCTCCAGTATGACTGGGATGACACAAGGCTACCCCATCAGGCCAAGCTTACAGTCTCTCTATAGAGAAGTTAAATTGGACCTAGCATCAGCAAGTTTAGCCAGTTAGTTAGAGCGTAGTGAGAGCGTGTACTCTTCTCCAAACTGAAGCCACCCCCTCCACCTCCCCCCTTCCTCCCCACCCCCCACTCCCTGCCGCCTCGCCCCGAGGAGGGGGAGTTATCTCCTGACCAAACCCTTAAGTACCCTTCCTGGCTACCTGGTCGGTCCTCTCACCTCCCCTAAGAGGCTCCTCCCCATAACACAAAGGCTCAGAATCTCACAGCCATCATCAAGTCATCGACCCCATCACTGCCCCTCCTGGTTTCTAGAGCTGGAATCCTCAGATCTTAGACTGGAACTGGGTGTTCAACAGGCCAGAGCCCGAGGCTGCCCCAAGGCTTGAAGCTCTGCCCCATTGGAGAGGCCTTTACTGATGGATCCAATTTCCAGCCTCCAAGGTCTCTCACTCTCTGGAGTCGCCAGCTCTGCCCCCACCCCTCCAACCCAGAGCCTTGTGATCCCTCCTGCCCCGCCCCTACCGGAGGCCACCCCTCTGCGCAGGCCCCATTCCAGCTGCCCAGACGGTGGCCCGGGCCTCCCAGGGGCCTCAGTGTGGCCTGGCACCAGGTCACTTCACTTGGGTGGGGTGCTTAGGGGTAGGGCCGGGTAGGTCAGGCGGCAGCACCACCGCCGGGGCCGTCGGAGGGGGTGCAGGCGGTGACGCGCTCGCGCGCGGTGGCCTGGCGGGCACGGCGGAGGCTGCCGGGTTCCGGACGGCCGCCGCAGGGCCCGCGACAAAGCTGGCGGAAGCAGCGCTTGAAGTTCTCGTCCAGGAAGGCGTAGAGCACGGGGTTGAGGCTGCTGTTGGCGTAGCCCAGCGCAATGCACAGGTGCAGCGCGGCCACCACAAGCGGGTCGTGCCGATTGATGTCCACCAGCGTCCAGACGATGACGAAGATGTGGATGGGCGCCCAGCACACTACGAAGGCGCCCACCACCACCAGCACCATACGGGTGATGCGCCGCAGGCTGCGGTCCTTCTCCTTGGAGCCGGACAGAAGGCGCACACTGCGCAGGCGCAGCAGCATGAGGCCATAGCACACCGTGATGATAAGGATCGGCACGACGAAGGCGAAGAGGAAGACGCAGATCTTGGTCACCGTGTCCCAGTACCAGCTGGGGCTGGGGAACTGGAGCATGCATACCACTGCTCCATCTGAGCCCGGGAAACAAGGAAAGACAGGGGTCAGAGGTCTGTGTGCCTAAGGGGCTCTGTCTGCTTGTCCCCTTTAAGATGACTGACTGACACCTAGACTGTCCCTCTACTTGGTGAACTGCTTCTTATGCTTAAAGACGCCAGAATTGGCCCTCATCTGGGAGGTCCTCTTCTGTGTCTTCTCTCAGGGCCTTGTAAGCCTCTATGTCCATGGATGGCATTAATAATTTATCATTGTGTTAACTCAGCAGACCCCCTACCCATTTCCAAAATTGCTCCAATGGGTCATCAGTACTGAAGATTGATTTAGAGGGTGAGTTAGGGCTGGGGATGTAATTCAGTTGCTCTGGCTTGCCTAGCACGCACTAGGCCCTAGGTTCAAATCCCAGCACTGTATAAACTTGACCTGATGGTACATGCATATAACCCAAGCAACTCAGAAGTTAGAGGTAAGGAAGAGCAGAAGTTCAAGGTCATCCTTGACTACATTAGCTTCTAGGCTAGCCTGAGCTATATGAGATTCTATGCAAAAAAAAAAAAAAAAGCCTGAGTTAGGGGCCTGACTCCAGCCCAGATGTGTATGGCCTTGGGCAAATTACTTACTGACTTGGAGTTTCCTTATGGTGGGGCTAATAGTCAAATGCACATTTCTTTAGTTATGGTTAGATTGATTTGCTCTCTGTATGTATGTGCCACACACATATATGTAGAGCTTAAAGGACAGCATGCAGATCTCAGCTAATGTCAGCAACAACCTTGCACCAGGTGAGGTAGTACAAATCACCACTCGGGAGCCTGAGGCAAGAGCGTCTCAAGGGCAAGGCTAGACAAAGTCACACAGTGAGACTATATCCGAAAGGGAAGTAAAACAACAGACGAGTCCTTCCCAACAGCCAGGCCTGCAGAGAGAGGAAGGGATGCTTCCTGGAGAACAGGCTTGGGCCACATGAGTGTCTCAGAGGATGTTTTAGGGTTCTGGTGCAGGTCAGAAGCTGCCCAGGGGATGCCCAAAATCTCTGCCCAGGGGAGCCACACAGTAGACTCGCGCAGCCTGAGAGTTATAAGAAAGGGGCTGGAGGGCTGGAGAGATGGCTCAGTGGTTAAGAGCCCTGCCTGTTCTTCCAGATGACCTCGGTTCAATTCCCAGCACCCACAGTAACTCCAAGATCTGACACCCTCACACAGACATACATGCAAATAAAATAAAATTTTAAAAAAAGAAGAAGAAGAAAGGGGCTGGAGATCCACAAAATGTGGTACTTCAGGCTGGCAGGACCCCTGGGGTGACCGAGGATCAATGTGTGTGTGGGAGAGGGAGGGGTCAGGCGGTCCATTTGGCTCAACTCCCAGCAGGGCTGACGGAGCAATGGGGCCCTGCTGCTCAGTAAAAACCCAATTGCGGGAAGGCTGTATAATGGCACTGGGGGCTCTGTCCTTATGAGGGTCGAGATATCTAAGAAGTTTCCCACAAACCCTCATCCCCTTCCCTACCCTGAGAATCAAGCCTCTACAGACTTCTACCAGGGGCCAAAAGGAAGGAGAGACCTGAGGGCAGGAGCCTTGGGTCGAAGGTCAAGTTCCATCAAATGCCTGCCTGGGAGGCTGGAACTAAACCACCTGACTTGATTCTGTGTTCTTTTTTCTTTCAATCAAGGTCTGGATATATAATATAAAGTGGCCTTGGATTCAGAATTCTTCTGTCTCAGACTCCTGTGTGCTGAGGTTATGGGCATGTATCACTCTACATTGTGCCTCAGAGAGGGGGGGTGAGGGGGAAGAGAGAAAGAGAAAAAGGGAGAGAGAGAGAGGTGTCCTGTCTTGTCTATGAGGAGGTACCCCTCAGAGGTTGTTACTAATGTAGAGGCCCCCTTCCTTACATCAATGTAGGGCCATATGAGCAGCCAACACTAGGAAAGGATGGATGCTGACATTGAAAAGTGGTTATGATTTCTCCTGACTTCCTTCTGTATTTATGTGCTGGCCAGACACCAACAGTGGAAGATTTGGGCACCTTCCCTGGGAGCCTGGGTTACCCCCAAACTATCCTCTTCCTACCTAGTGGATCGTAGTGGACTGAGAAATAAGCTTCCATGTCAAGCCCCTGCACTTTGGGGATGTTTGTTACAGCAGCTATAGAGACTAATAAAGATGCCCCAGGAGATGCACCTGTCTGCCACTCCCAGCGGGCCAGTCGGTCATTCTCTAGGTCTCTCTTTGATCATTTGGCCAATGTTTTTTTTTAAATCTCCTTATTTTTCTTTCTTTGCTTTTGAGTCAGGGTTTTATGTAGCCCAGCGTGGCCTAAAACTCATTATAGAACTAAAGCTAGCCCTGAATGTCTGATCCTCTTGCAAGGCTTATAGGTATACAGCACCTGATTTATGAAGTGCTGGGGATTGGTCCCAGGGCTCTGTGCATGCTGGGTAAGCACTCTACCAACTGAGCTCCATCCTCCCACTACGTCCTTCTCTCCAGATTCTTACTACACCGCCCAGGCTGATCTTCCTGCCTCAAGCTCCCGAGAGTCAGGATTTTAATAGCCCTGTATATATTATATACCCGACTTCCCATGGTTTTCTTTTTCTTTTTTTTTTATTTTTCTTTTTATTATTTTAATTATGTGTATGGGGGAGGGGAGGGGCACATGAATGCAAGTGCCCACAGAGGTCAGAGGTGTGTGAGATTCCGCCTGGAGCTGGGGTTGCAGGCAGTTGTAAGCCATCTAATGTGTGTGCTGGGAATTGAACTCAGGTCCTCACAAAAAAGTATGTACTCTTAACCATTGAGCCATCTCTCCAGTGGTTTTCAAAGAGGGATAAAAGGGAGTTTCGGATGGGTCTGCAGATCCTGTGGCCTCTGCTGCTCACTGGTCAGTGACAATCACACTTGGGCATTCATCCATCCCCCTGGAATCCACAGTCCTGGCCAGCCAGTCACAATCCTATTATAAATTCCTTTTGGCCAGCAACCTACCAACCAGTCATTCATCCACCCACACTCCCCATTGGCTGACTCTCCACCCCACCAGACAATCCTCTCCGTTCATTGCTCTGTAACCCATGCCACCACCGGAAATCACTCCCACTTGCCCAAATAAATGTCTTGGAAATTCACAGAGGCCAACAGGCAGTCAGGCCAAGACCCATGCTGCAGCTTCCTCTCTCACTCACCCCGGGGCCGGGTCACTGCCATGACCATGATGGGGACCCCAACACCTGACGCCAGGACCCAGATGCATATGTTGATGAGCTTGGCCTTGGCAGGCGTCCGGAAGTCCAAGGCCTTGACAGGGTGGCAGACGGCAATGTAGCGGTCCACGCTCATCATAGTGAGCGTGAAGATGCTGGTGAACATGTTGTAGTAGTCAATGGACAGCACAGCCTTGCACAGCACCTCTCCAAATGGCCATGTTTCCATCAGGTACTTGGCACTCTGGAAGGGCAGCGTGCTGGTGGCCAGCGCATCAGCCAAGGCCAGGTTGAAGATGTAGATGTTGGTGGCAGTCTTCAACTTAGTATACCTTAGAAGGAAGAGCACAGGTAACTATCCACTTCATGGATTTCAGTTTCCATTAAACTGGGGGAGTAAAGGGCAGGACCAGTGTGGAGTCAATGCCTATCATCCAAGCACTCAGGAGGCTAACCCACAAGGACTGGGTTCAGGACCAGCCTGGGCTACGTGAGGCCCTTTCTCAAAAAAAAAAAAAAAAAGTAAAAAGTAAAAACGTTGGTGAGATTGGAGCCCAGTTGACCATCACCCCTTCTCCCGGAAGCAGATGGGTAAGGATCCCTCTGGAACCTATGATCCAATCACTGGGGAGCCTGAAGCAGGAAGATTATGAGTTCAAGGCCAGCTTGAGCAGCATAATGACACCTTGTCACAAAAAAAAAAAAAAAAAAAAAAAAAAAAACCAGGAGGAAGGAGGAAGGGGTCGGGGAACATAAGTTTTACAGCTGTGAAAATTTAGTGAGGTGACATAGCATGTAGCCCTGAGCCCAGGGATTATGCACTCAGGACAAAGGTTGTAGTTCAGCTACCAGAGGGCTTGCCCAGCAGAGGTCAGAGAACACCTTATGGCAGAGTCCATCCTCACCGGCCCTGGGATGTTATTCTTCATCCATACAGAATGAAGTTGGGAGTTAGGCCATTTACCTGGTCTTTGGGGAATATGATTGGTCAGCTCTGAGAGAGGGATTCTGCTGGGACCTTACACCCCTTGAAGTGGTAGCCCAGGGCTTCTGGCCCTTTCTTGGTTCCATCCAGGCTTCCTAGCCCCCACCCAAGTAGACCCATCCCTCTGTGAAGGCTGTGGTTCATTCCCTTTCCTGTCCCCGTGCTGTGAGGAAGGTGAATCACATTCACTGTCACACGTCTAAGCCCAGACATCAGACCAGACTGTGCAACCAAACTGCCCCTAACACTCCCAGCGATTGTGCAACCAAACTGCCCCTAACACTCCCAGCATACTCCATGCTCTGCGCTGCATTTAGCCATTGGCAACGCAGCTGGCCCTTGCATGCTCAGTACATACAGGCACGATGCCTTATGTACAGGGCCTGGGCTGGGCGCAGGGTGGCATGGAGGAGACTGTCCCAGAGCATCATGGTCACCGTGAAAGCACAGCCACACTGGGGTAAGGTAAGAATCGCTCTTCACCTTGGACTGGTAAGAAAGGGAAGGGCGGCTGGTATGAGCGAGTCCTCGTGTGTCAGGTTATAGCTGGAAGGCCCTGAGAGCGGAGAAAGTGATTTTCTACAGGCAGAGCCCAACTGCAGGGGGGAGGGGCAAGTGAATACCCATAATCGTAATCCTAGCACTCTGGAAGCTGAGGCGGGAGGATTACAAGTTTGAGGCTAGCCTGGGCTTCATAGCAAGACCCTGTCTTGGAAATACAAACAAAATCTTCGGGTGTGGTGGTACACACCTGTAATTCCAGCATTTGGATAATGTGGCAGTAGGAAGATTACGAGTTCAAGGTTAGCCTTGGCTACATAAAGGGTTCAAGGCCAGCCTAGGCTATAGGAGACTCTCTCCCAACAAAACAAAGTAAAAAACACCACTGAGCACCCTCACACTGGGTAACAGACACTAAAAGAGAAGAGCAAAAGGAGAGCAGGAGGGGGGATGGTGGTGCGTGTCTTCGGCTCTCACCACAGCACTGTGCTGTGGCTGTGTGATCTCAGGGGAGTCCTGCTGTTTCTTTGCCCTTCCATTACCCTGTTTCTCCCACAATAGGCTTCAGGCTGTGACTAAAGTGATTCTTATGCTTGCATCCAGAATAACTGCTTGGAGTAGAGGTGTGCTTATTAAGAGTGAAGATTAAAAGTCCCAATTCCAGAGACTCAGGTTTAGCAGACCCGAGCTGCAGGTATAGCTTACTGGTCCAGTGGGGGCTTGGTTGTATCCTCGGCGACAGCGGTACCACCTCCACCACCCCTACCACCACCACCACCCCACCACCACCACCACCCCTACCACCACCACCCCACCACCCCTACCACCACCACCACCACCACCACCACCACCCCACCACCACCACCCCACCACCACCACCCCTACCACCACCACCCCACCACCCCTACCTCCACCACCCCTACCACCACCACCACCACCCCACCACCACCCCACCACCACCACCACCCCTACCACCACCACCCCACCACCCCACCACCACCACCCCACCACCCCTACCACCACCACCACCACCACCCCACCACCACCACCACCCCAACCACCACCACCACCCCGACCACCACCACCACCCCGACCACCACCACCACACCACCACCACCACCACCACCACCACCCCACCACCCCCACCCCACCACAATAACAAATCCAGCGGATCAGAGGTGGGATTTGGAGTCTAGATTCCTCATGAAATTGTTAAGGGAGTCCTTGGTCTCTGCATCTTTTTCCTTTTTGGGGGGCTGGGGGGTAGGGCAGAAGGATGTGAGATAAGGACTCAAGTAGTCCCCACGGGCTTCAAGCTCAATATATAGCCAAGGATAACCTTGAACTCTTTTTGTTTGTTTTTTGAACCCTGTCTGTCCTGGAACTCACTCTGTAGACCAGGCTACCCTCGAACTCACAGAGATCTGCCTGTCTCTGCCTCCCGAGTGCTGGGATTAAAGGTGGACATGAGCCCACCAGGCCCAGCTTGGTACTTGGTATTTGTGAAGGACTGACCAAACTTTCAGCTGTGGAAACTTTTCTGGGGTGTATCAGAGGGTTTTTTTAGTTAAAAAAAAAAAAAAGACTCCCTCATTGTCCTCCAAGACCAGCGTCTGTCCCAAAATAACTACTATTTGCTTTGGGTCTGGAGCAGCCAAACTTTTTGCTAGGAGCCAGCAGAATTGGGAGTCTTAGGAAGCGTGTCTTCTTCGGGGTGCGAATCACAGCTGTGTGGGAGGCGGTCTGGGGCCCACAGCTGACTTGTCTAATTTCTCCGCTCTTACACAGAACAATTCGAGGCTGTTCTTTGCCTGCTATTTTGATTTGTGATGGATCCTTCCATCCTAAGAGGGGGCTGGGCTGCTGGTGAGTGGGAGCTGAGGCAGCTGGGGCTGGTCCGTGTTGGGCTGAAGGGCCTCCCTCTCTCTTGTCCTCCAAAGCCCCACCCTTCACCGATGGCCTCCTTAGGCCCCTGCTCCAGCTCCAAAACAAATCACACCCCATTTCTGCTCTCAACTCCCAGGACCTCCCCAAAGCACCCTTTCTGTGCTGTAAGTTGGCTCCAGCCACCTCTAGGATCCAGGCTCTCCAAACCTACTAATGTCCTCCAGACTGGCCTTTCTGCTAGTCCTCAAACGTGAAAATCCCAGCCCTCCTCGGGACTTCTGGACTTACTGCCACCCTCAACCCCAAATTCTGCATCGCTTGCCCCTTAACTCATGTCTCTAGTCAGACATCGCCTCTTCCAAGAGGCCCACTCCGATCACCTTCTCTTGGGCTGCTTCTGTCTTTCTAGCACACATCACTGCCTCATGTTCTCACTGATGGAATTCTCTTTACTCCCAGGACTCTGGCTCCTCTATACTCCCTGAGTTAGAGGACTTGGACCATTTTGTTCCCTGAAAGCAGCAGGCTCCCTCAGACATGTATCCTGTCTTATTCCAGTGCACATGAGCTCTCTCATGGACTCAGGTCGCAGCCTCTCTTGAAGTTCATCAGCCACAGGACTCAGGCTGCCCCCTCTGAAAGGCAGATCTGCGTGGCGCACTGTGTGAACTTCCACAGTTCTCCACCACCATCCCCACAGACTGGCATGCCTTCCTATGTCTGGTCACGCCTACACTACTCAGCTTGGCTGTCTAGCAAAGCTGTTTTTCCTGAGACACATCTCTGTACTGGTCTGGCGGACATTTCCAAACTACAACTACCAAAAAAGTAGAAAACTGTATTCCTGCCAATGTAACGCAAAGTGTAGAGTGCCATAGAGAGCCAACATCATCCTCTGTTCACTCTCTCTCCTCAGTCCTGCTCCCCACAAGCAACCATGGTGAATGCTTCATCTGTTCTCCTGACTATTAGGTCTCAGATTCTGAGTTCCATCCCCAGAACCCACATATTAGGAGGGGAAAACTGACTTCCACAAGTTGCCCTCTGACTTTCTCAGACACACCATGGCACATATGTCCCCCACCCATACACAAATACATAAACGTAGTAAAAAATGTTTTTTTTTTTAATATCTGGGGCTAGAGAGATGGCTCAGCAGTGCAGAGAACTGACTGCTCTTCCAGAGGTTCAGTTCCCAGCACCCACATGGTGGCTGACAACTATCTGTAACTCCAGTTCCAAGGGGATCTGAAACCCTCTTCTGCCATCCATGGGTACTGCATACACATGGTACACAGACATACATGCAGGTAAAACACCCAAACACACAAAATATAAAATAAAAATGTAAAAGAATATACTTAGATGGCTTTCTCTTTATTTGTCAGTTTTAGACAATACTTCTTGGAGTTTACATTCGGTTAAGCAAGATAATGACAATCCCAGAATCTCAGTGGCTCACGCTCACAGCATCTGTCCAGCTTTACACAGACCTCACATTCTATGAAACAGTCCTGGACTGCTTCACTTTTTAAACCCTGTCATTTTAACCCAAGTTCTCCTTGATCAGCACAGAAAGACAAGACAGTTTCCAGGTCATAAAAACATATGCAGGCGTTAACATCCCCCTTCTCCTGAAGCCAGAAGGAGTCATGGCCCTGCCACCTGCAGGGGGCTGTCTTCTCTGTGCCCACAGAACCAGATAAGCATTTTAGAAAAAAATTCAGGGTTTGCTTTTTAAAAATTGTATATGTATATATAATTATCATATATTTTAATATTTATATAGAGAGAGTCTCACTATGTTGCCCAGGCTGGTCTCCAATATGTAGGCTCAGATGACCTTCTCACCCTGCTGCTGAGACTACAGGTATGTACACACATGCATGCTACTCCACCCACATGGAGGCCATCACACTTGGCAGCAAACACCTTACCTGCTGAGTCATCTCAGCAGCCCAGGATTGACATTGTTTTTACACTTATCTGTCTACTTCTGAAACAAAGAGTAAATCATATGGACATTTACATCCTTGTACAGATTGTTGCTGTGGAATGTTGTTCTGTATGCTGTGAATATGTGTTGTTCTGATTGGTTGATAAATAAAATGCTGATTGGCCAGTAGCCCGGCAGAAAGTACAGGCGGGATAAGCAGAGAGGAGAATTCTGGGAAGAGAAAGGCTGAGTCAGGAGTCACCAGCCAGACAGAGAGGAAGCAAGATGACAAGGCAGAACTGAGAAAAGTTAACAAGCCATGTGGCTAAACATTCATAAGAATTATGGGTTAATTTAAGTGTAAGAGCTAGTCAGTAGGCCGGGCGGTGGTGGCGCACACCTTTAATCCCAGCACTCGGGAGGCAGAGTCAGGCAGATCTCTGTGAGTTCGAGGCCAGCCTGGTCTACAAGAGCGAGATCCAGGACAGGCACCAAAACTACACAGAGAAACCCTGTCTCGAAAACAGAAAACAAAACAAAGAACCCAAGAGTAGAAATATACATAGAGTATAACAAAATTAACCATAAATTTGTATCAATAAACTAAAATCCATAGCAATGTAAAACATTTTTAAGCAAGTTGTTGCTCCTTTGGGGGGGGGGGGTGTTTCAAGACAGGGTTTCTCTGTGTAGCTTTGCGCCTTTCCTGGAACTTGCTTTGTAGACCAGGCTGGCCTCGAACTCACAGAGATCCACTTGCCTCTGCCTCCTGAGTTCTGGGATTAAAGGTGTGCGCTGCCGCCGCCGCCGCCGCCGCCGCCGCCGCCGCCGCCGCCGCCGCCGCCACCCCCCCCCAAACACCCCCCCCCCCCCGCAAGTTGTTGCTCTTTAAAAGTAGATTCAATAATCTACCCTTTTATCCTATCATATCTATATCCTATATTTCTATATCAGATTGTTTTTCCCTAAACTCAGTTGCCTCTTTTTTTTTTGTCACTGTCTTTATTTAGTTTGAATGTTTGAAAGCACATTTTGGTCTAGGCTGGCCTGGAACTCGATGTAACTGAGGATGACCTTGAACTCCTGATCCTCCTGCATCCACTGGGATTATAGGTTCCAGGCTTCAAATGTTCCTTTTTTGTTGTTGTTGTTGTTTATTTCTATGCACATCTTCCTAAACTTCATCAGACCTGTAAAGTGCTTTTCTCTTTAGCCACATCATTTATATATCCCTTTGTTTTTCTAGTGAGCTTCCTTCTAGACCCTGCCTTCTCCCATTTGTGTCTGAGGCTGGATGGTATCTCAAACCAATTATCTGTCCTTGCTTCCTGGCTTCAAAGTCTCCCTCACTTTGGCGGAACACATCCTGTAGCCACTTCCTGAGAAAAGGCTTATGGGGGCAACATTTCTATCGCTTCCTCTGAATCTGTCTTTATATTGACTTCTAATTCCTTTGAACATAAATATGATTATAGGTGGAAAGTTTCCCATCGGAACTTTGAGGACATGGTGCCCTCATCGCCTGCCTTGCAGTTCCTGGAAGTACTAGGACCATTCTGCTTCCTGATGCTGTCTGCCCGCCCCCAAAAAAACTCCTAGACTGTTCCCTTTAAGCTAAGTAGTCTGCCATTTGGGGACACTGTGCTTTGGGGTCTCTTTTTCATCTGCAGGCTTCAGACTCATATTCCTCTGTATAAAACAGGCCTCCTGGGTTGATCTTCTAACTTATTTTCTTCCTTCCTTTCTTGTATTTGTGAGTGCAAGGTGTGCTCACACACACACACGTCTGTGTAGAGACCACCGGGTGTTCTCCTCTATCAGTCTCCACTTTATTTTTTGGAGACATGCTTTCTCCCTGAACCTGGAGCTCGCCATTTCAGCTAGACAGGCTGTCCGGAGATCTGGAACCTGCTCACTGCCACCTCCCTCCTGCCTAAGTACAGTTGCCCAGCACCCTGCTTTTACACGAGTGCCAGAGATCCAAAGTCAGACCCTCCAGCTTATGCAGCTAGCAGCGTTACCCACTCAGCCACCTCCCCACTCCAGTCCTCTAATTTTCTTAAATGTTTTTTTCTATATAACCTCCAGAGAATTACCATTCCATTCTCTCTCAACCATTCTGTTTACTTGTTGAAACTTATCGAGACTCTGGTAATTTATCTTCCGGATGCTCTCTTCTCTCATTATTTCTTCTCTCACTAAAAGTTACAGCTTCTCATGGCATGGTTATAGCGTCAGCTCTTAACTCTCTGCAGACACTAGTCATTTTAGTTTTATATTTTCTCCCGCTCTGCACTGTCAACTTGCTTCACCATCTTCGCTGGTCTATCTGCTTTGGCTTCTCTCTTTTATCCTGCAGAGTCCCTTCAACTGTCTGGTGAGCTGTGACTAAATTCAATCGCTGAGCAGAAGCCTGAATAATGAACAGGCAGCTGTGTACGTGAGGATTCACGTGAGGGTCCTGAAAACTAGTTGTGTGTGGGGGGGGGATGGTTGTAAGGGGACTTTCACACTGAGGACAGGTAAAAATCAGTTTCTAGAGCTGGGCATAGAAGCAAATGACAATGATGTTCATACTTGGGAGGTAGAGGCAGAAAGATCAGAAATTCAAGGACATCCCCTGCTATATAGTGAGTATGAGGCCAGCCTGGGCTACATGAGACCCCATCTCAAAGAAAGAAGAAAAAAAAGAGAAAGAAAAAAGAAATCCATTTCTAAAGTTCCTCTCCCACTGTGTTGGGAACTTCTGGCTACAGAGCTGGGGAAGGGGCTTATGGGCTCATCTCGTCTCCATTTGGCTTTTCATTCCGCCCCTGTGTTTGCTGACCCTGGGTCCAGAGGGCCTCCAGGGGAACAGCCCTGCTCTCCTGTCCTGCTGTCCTGTAGAGTGGAAGGATAATCACCTGGCTGTGCAAGGTGCATAGGTTGGGTTGGGGGATAGTAAGGGTCTTATTAATACCTCTGTTGACAACCAACCTCCTACGCTGTCAATCCCACACCTCACCCTGCTCAGCTTGTTACATCTCTGTCAATCACTTAGAACCTTCTAAAATACATGTTGACCTCTTCCAGAGAAGAAAAACTGAAGCATAGAGATGAAGTGACTTTTCCTGATCATGTGTCTAGTTTAGCACATCAAGAAGGCATTTAACTCTGGCATTCTAGTGCCAGTACCTGCTAACCAATTTGGCACACTATCCCTTCCGTCCCCTATTACAAACTGATGTCTGTCTGTTTATCCACTTGGGTTTTTTAAAAAAGATTTAATTTATGTGTAGGTGTATATATGCTAAGTGAGTGCAGTGCCTGAGGAGGCCAGAAGAGGGCAGCAGATCCCCTAGAATCGGAGTTACAGGCAGCTGTGCCGCTTGGGAACTGGACTTGGGTCTTCTGGCTCTTAACTGCTGAACCAGCTCCCTGGCCTTCTCCATGTAGTTTCCAGGCACTGAATCAGTGATAGAAGAATGATGATGCCAGGCATCTTTCATTGTGGGGCTGGGATGTGGCTCAGTGATAAAGCACCTACTTAGCATGCACAAGAGCCCTGGGTTTATCCTCAGCATTGAAAAAAGAAAAAAAAAAAAAATGCCAGCCATTGGACCAGACCCAGAGAAAGCTCTGTCTGAACCACTATCGACTCTTCAATGCTTTTAGGAAACCTTTTTTTTTCAAGTCAAAAATCCCCATTAGCTCATCTTGAATTATGTAGCTGCCTGGGCACTTGCTCCCAAATAGCCACCTCAGCATTCTTCCTCTTCTTAAAACACCAAGGGCCTGAACACCATCCCTCCTGAGCCCGAAACTCATTCACTTTTCTGACTCAGGAGGATGAGGACCACTTCTGTTCATTTTTCTTCCTCAGGTGGAGACTGAGTGTGCTCTGTGAGGGAACCTCTCTTCTCATCTGTACAACAAGAGCCACATTGGCTCCATACACAGTCCATGGCATCTGGGGAGCTGGGTTTCCTCAGCTCAAAACCTGCCCCTCATGAGCACTGAATCTAAAGAAGGATTTTCTCCTCAGGAAAATTCAGGGTGGCCAGTCAGAGTGCCAAGTGCCTGACCCTGGGAGCCCAGAGATGGTCAAGAGTTTCCCTTCTCAGTATAAGGCATTCTTTGGACTGGTCTGACCACTTAGTGGGTTATTTGCGTTCTTTCTCTCTCTTTTTTAATTGTTTTTTGAGACAGGGTTTCTCTGTGTACCCTTGACTGTCCTGGAACTCACTCTGTAGACCAGGCTGGGCTTGAACTCACAGAGATCCACCTGCCTCTGCCTCCCGAGTGCTGGGATCAACGGTGTGCGCCACCATCTTGGAGTGACGGGGCCACGGTAGCACATGCCATTACTCCTAGCACTTGAGAGGGAGAGGCAGGTAGAGCTCAATGAGTATGAGGCTGGTCTGATCTACAAAGCAAGTTCCAGGCCAGCCAAGGCAACACAGCAAGACCTTGTCTCAAAATCAATAATATAATATCAAACTCTTGGAATGCCTTTTCTTTTATGAGCCAGACACAATGACAAAAGCACCGAACGTATGATCTCTGTTCCTCCTCACTGCAACCTTGGGTTAATACAATCTTACCTCTGGCGGTACATGCCTGTAATTCCAGCACTTGGGAGACTGAAGCAGGAGGATTGTCAAGAGTTCAAGGCCAGCCTGGGCTACAGAGTGAAACCCTGTCCAAAAAAAAAAAAAAAAAGAACAAAAGAAAATTCTCTATCTACTGATGAGCTATACAGATCTCAAAGACGTGTAGCTTGGGAAAGGGACAGTGAGAGCTCACACTCAGAGCCACACGGTCCCCAGAGCACTGGCTCAAAGCCACTGCCCCATAGCGCCCTGTTTTCCTGTTGTTCACTTTGTCAAGGTTTTCCCTGCTCTGGTAATGAATGGGTCCAGACTCAGCTGGTTTTCATACATTCCCAGCCCCTCTAGGTAATCGGACACAACCTGCTCATAGCTCAGCTGCTTAGGTATAACCAGACTTATTAATAATGTCACAGGCCCAGTGACAGACCCAGGGGGCCAGGAGGAAAAGGTCCACTCAGAACAAAACACTCACCTCTGTCCGAGGTTTCTGGACAGCGAGAGTACCTCTGCCTTGGTTTGCTTCAAACGGATAATAAACATCTATTGGACATTTACTGTGTGCCAGGCATGCAGACAAGCCATTTCCATCATTTAATCTCCACAGCACTCCATGGGGTAGATAGCAATTACAGACCTCAATTTATCAAGTTGGGTAATGAACTTGTCGAGGTCACAGTCAGGAAGAGGTTTGGTGAGATCCTAGTGGTCTACCTGAAGGCTGGTGTTTCCTCTGGACTCAGGTTTTAGCGTCTCCTCCCCTGTGCACTCAGTGGGCTGTGTGTGTCGCTCACATGCTCCTTGTCAAATATAAGATCCCAAGAGCAGGGACAACATTTGCCTCACTCTCCTAAAAGCCTGCAGCCTACAGCAGCACCAGGTAGAGAGTGGCTACCCAGGACACATCTGTGGAATGAGTGTATATAAAGATGTCTGTCTTCCACATCAGCCAGGCACTGTGACCTTCTCCCTGCTGACCCCAGCAGCCTAAGTAAGCATAAGTAGAGTGACACCTAGTACTCATTGATGAGTACGAGTGGGAATGTATCAAGGTACCTTAAACTTCAGAAGCAAGGAGTCACAGACCAAAGAATCAAATCAAGGTCGCTCTCTCTTCTTCAGCCCTCCTCCTTCCTCATCTTGGACCTACCCAGGCCTCCTGAAGGATGACCCTCTTTGCCCCGGGTCTAAAGTGAGTCAGCCCTGCAGGTGGCAGGAGAAATCTTCACTCATTTATCCAAGGGAGCTAATTTGATTTCAACTAAATGGAGGTGGTAATGATGTTGTTTTTCTCCATGAGAGCAAAAATTAACAACAGCATCAACCGTCCAACCGACCTTGAGGGACCTCAGGATGCAAACTCAATGTGGAGACCAAACCCAACCCAACTCTCTGTGGATCGCTTCAGTATTTACCATTAGTATTCCGCCTAAATGCTTTTCAACCCTAGGATATAACAGCTGTTTACTGGACAATATTTAAACACAGAATCATATCCTAAGAAAGGTATGGAAGCCAGTGTTAACACTGCAGAAGTCCTTATTGCTGATACCACACCAACACATAAATATCATATTCCATAAAAGGGAACATGCTCCAAGACTGTTTAACCTTCTCTTTGCAATGTGCTGTGTCCATCTTTCTGATGGCCACAGTTATATGAATTAATATTTTCAGCAGTTGCTTTACAGTCCAAAGGTCACCAAGCTTTTTCTGCACAGGGCCAAAGAGTGAATATTAGATAAATATTAGATAAATAACAGTCATCATTAGGTCTCTGTCCTATATTCCTCTACTTTTTTTTGTTAATGTGTATGAGTGTTTTGCCTGCATGTATGTGCAACACTTGCATGCCGGTACCTGAAGAGGCCAGAAAAGGGGATCACATTCCCAGAACTGGAATTACAGACAGTTGTGAGGCACCCTATAGATGCTAGAAATGAAACTTGGGACCTCTGGAAGAGAAGCCCGTGCTCTTAACTGCTGAGCCATCTCTCCAGGCCCCGTTTATGTAGACACACAAAAAGAAAATTTTAGCTCAAGGACCATACAAAAACAGACAGAGGTCCATGCCTGGCAGTACATGCCTGTAATCCTAACACTTGAAGTTGAAACAGAAAGACCATGAGTTCAAGGCCAAGGTGATGCTGCATAGTGAGACCCTGTCCCACAAAGAAGTACGTCAGTAGAGTGTTTGCCTAGCATGCCAAAGCCTTGGGTTCAAGCCCCAAGCCTGAATAAGCCAGGTGTGGTGGCACAGGCCTGTGGTCCCAGCACTGTAGTCCTAGCAGTAGCAGTAGCAGCAAAAGGATCAGAAGTTCAGAGTCATCTTCAACTACAGAGGGAGTTGGAGGCCAAGCAGATGCATGAGATCTTGGGTTTTTTGTTGCTTGCTTGCTTGTTTGTTTGTTTTTGTTTTGTTTTTTGAGACAGGGTTTCTCTGTGTAGCCCTGGATGCCCTGGAACTTACTCTGTAGACCAGGCTGGCCTCAAACTACAGAGATCCACCTGCCTCTGCCTCCCGAGTGCTGGGATTAAAGGCGTGCAGCACCACCGCCCAGCTGAGATCCTGTCTTAGTAAATGTACAAAGACAGACTCCACTGGGCTGGACTAACTTCACCCACGAGTCCTAACCAAAGTCAGTTGGAAATCCTCCGTTGAAGAATGCAAAGGCTGCGTCCACGCTCCTGTTACCACAAACAAGGCTGTGACAAAACCTCTGTGGGCATAACTAACTGGTGAGTGCCTTGAGATAAGGTTCCTGGAACCTCAGAGCCAGAGGAATATTCAAAGTGGGAACACCAGGTGTTCCAGATGGGTTCTGTAGAGGAACGCAGTGGGGACATGCTCCATCCCACTTTGGGATGCCTCGAAGTACAAGCAAGTGAGTTCTCTCTTAGGACCTAGCAACTGTGTGGCTTCGAGTGTGGTTCAAAGGCAGACCCCACCCCCACCCCCAGCATGATCCTCCCCAGCACCACATAAGAAGAAAAACAGCCTCTCTTCCACCTGCCAATATTCTTCCTGGGTCTACTCACAGAGTCATGGATCCAAGTCTGACTTCTCCAGAAATTCCCCATTCCCTGTACCTCCATGAGAGCTGAGAACTGAGGTGGGCACCGCCTCTACCATGGTGAGATTTATTGCAGTAGTGTTCCTGTGGTGGTTTGGATGTAACTGGCCCCCGTAATCTCATAGGGAGTGCCACTATTCGAGGATGTGGCTCTGTTGGAGTGAGTGTGGTCTTGTTGGAAGAAGTGTGTCACTGTGGGGGCGGGCTTTGAGGTCTGTTTTGCTCCAGCTTTGCTCAGTGTTGCCTGCAAGACATAGGACTCTCAGCTACTACTCCAGCACCACGTCTGCCTGCATGCCCCCATACTCCCTGTCATGATGATAATGGACTAAACCTCTGTAAGTGAGCCAGCCCAATTAAATGTTTCCTTTATAAGAGTTGCCGCCGGATAGTGGTGGCTCACACCTTTAATCCCAGCACCGGGGGGGGGGGGGGGGGGGGGGGGGGGGGGGGGGGGGGGGGGGGGGGGGGGGCGCCAGAGGCAGGTGGATCTCTCTGAGTTCCAAGCTGGCCTGGGCTACAGAGTGGGTTCCAGGACAGGCACCAAAGCTACACAGAAAAACCGTGCCTCAAAAAAAGAAACCCTACTCTGTGAGTTCGAGGCCAGCCTGGTCTACAGCGCGAGATCCAGGAAAGGCGCAAAGCTACACAGAGAAACCCTGTCTCGAAAAACCAAAAAACAAAAAAAAACAAAACAAAACAAAAAAAAAAAAAGAAACCCTAACTAAGATAGTCCTCTAAAAGACACATTTATATCTCAACCCCCAGTCCTTGTGAATGTGAGATTATCACATAAAGGGTATTTGCAGATGAAGAGAAGGACCCTGAGGTATGAGTACCTGAATTACAAGGCTGGGACCAACCTTCAAGTGTCCTCCTATGACACAAGGAGGAGGTGGCAGCCATGTAAAGATGGGAGCTGTAGTAGGAGCCATGCAGGCCCAGCTGAGGAATGCCTGGTGCCTCCAGGAGCTGAAAGCCCCTGTTACTGAACAGGAATTGTCTGGAGCACTGGGAATTCCCCACTTTGAACATTCCTTCTGACTCTGAGATTCCAAGAACCATAACCCAAGGTAGAGGCAAGGAAAGATTCCTCCCAGTGGATGGGCCTTGGGGGAGGGGTACAGCCCTGTTGGCCCCTTGACTTTGAACTTGTGATTCAGAGCCAAAACTATGGGACACAGAGCCCTGTGCGTCCGATCTTCAGACTGGAAGAGGCTCTGATCTCCAGGGAGGCTGGGCTTTACACTTCCCCTTCCCCTTTACAGATGATCAAAGTGAGGCCTGGAGAGGCAGTAAAAGGCCAAACAGGAGCCGGGCGGTGGTGGCGCACGCCTTTAATCCCAGCACTCGGGAGGCAGAGCCAGGCGGATCTCTGTGAGTTCGAGGCCAGCCTGGGCTACCAAGTGAGTTCCAGGAAAAGGCACAAAGCTACACAGAGAAACCCTGTCTCGAAAAACCAAAAAAAAAGGCCAAACAGACCCAGTTTCCTGACTTCTGTGAGCTGCCCTCTTGGAAGCTAAGGCTCAGTGAAAACCCAAGGTCTTGTCCTGGACTCCAGAGTCTCCAACAGAGCTCCAGGCTCTCTGCAGATGTCTACATTGTCAGTTCTGACGGGCTCCCAGGTCTGGTAACTGACCAACCCAGCATAGCTCAACAGATGGTGGACTCTACAACAACCATTGCCACCTCCACCTCAGCCGTGACACTGACGGGTGCTTCCAAGTGCCTGACACATCCCACCAACTGGACTATGACATGGACATCAATCATCTTATTTAACCACTCCAGGACCCCCGTGGAACCACTGCTATGGTTTCCTCACTTTATGGTGGAGAAAAATAAGCCTCAGTGGGCAGGCTGAGTTGAATGCTGTGCCCAGGACGCCATGTCAACCTGCAACCTGACAATGTACCCTTACAGGGAAGCAGCGAAGCCATACTAGATGAGGGTTGGCCCTAGACTCCCCCCACCTCCCAGCACTGAGGTTGAAACTGGAGCCTGTGTACACTGGCAGGAAAGCACTGACATGCATCTCCTGTCCAAATTCTCTCCCTATTTAAGGTTTGTTTGTGAGCTGGGATTGAACCCAGTACCTTGGCCATGCTCACTCAGCCTCTACCACTGAGCTACCTCTTCAGCCCCTTGGTATTATTTTTCTTAATGTTTATTTATTTATTTAGTGGGGGCATGCACACCACATCATGCACGTGGAAGTCAGAGGACAGCATTCAAGACTGAGTTCTCCCCTCCCACCAAGTGGGTCCCAAGGGTTGGACTGAGGTCGTCAGGGTTAGCAGCAAGCCCCGTTACAGGCTCAGCCACTCCCCATCTCCTCCTTCCCTGCCGAAGAGAGGGCACATGCAGGGATGAACGTGAGAAAATAAGGAGCATGCCCTTTCGAGAATGGAGGGCAAAACTGGAGTGACCGTTAAAAAGCAGGGGATGGCGAGTGCTGGCCGTGACCAGCCCAGCCCAGGAAGGATTCTTCCCAGAACCTGACCACGCCTTGAGTACAGACCTCCACCCTCCTGAAAGAAGAAACTTTGGCGGCTTCTTGCTTTGGTTTTAGTTTTGAGATGAGGGCTTTTTGTTTTGTTTTTACAGGCACATGGGCATGTCGTTGCCTGAGACAGGGTTTTACTTTGTAGCCCAGGCTACCCTTGATCTTGCAGTCCTCCAGAGTACTAAGACTACAGGCCTACACATATAGACTATTAATACTGAAAAGGAAGCTAGCTGGGTAGGTGTCTAACATGCAGATTTTTTTTTTTTTTTTTTTTTTTTTTTTGTGTGTAGTCCTGGCTCATTTTGTAGACCAGGCTGGCCTCAAACTCAGAGATCTACCTGCCTCTGCTGGGATTAAAGGTGTGCACTACCGTGGCCCAATCATGTGCAGACTCTTAACTGTGGACAGGTTTACTTGTTGGGGATACAGGTCACTCATTCTCCCACCGAACCAACATAACCACACAAGAGGGGAGCACCATTTATCCCCAAGGAGAAGGCTGAGAGGCAGAGAGGTGAAGTTGCCAAGCAGGCCCTGAATTAGGTCTCTGGTCCTTGGGATTCTAAGTCTCACATTCCTAGCCACTACCCCCAACCTTCTCCCTGGGGTGGAGAGCAACCCCTCTGTTTTACAGATGAAGGGCTTGGAGGCAGTGTTACCACAGGGATCCCAAAGGCCGGGTGTATTGTGGGGGAAGAGAGAACAGTCAACACTGCAACTGCCAGCAGCCAGGGGTCCAGCTGGAGCTCCCTCTATTTGCAGACAAAGGGTGATTGCTCTCCCAAAGGACAAAACAAGCCTGACGGGACAGCGAGGGCGGCAAGCTGTGTCCCTGCCCACCATTTAAGAGGAATGGCACTTGGCCAGAAATTAATTAGCTGTCTCGGTTTTGGCAGAGCCGGAGGAAGGAAAGTGGTTAATTATAACGAAGCCCAGTGAGCTTATCACAGGAGAAGATTATGGCTGGAACTGGAAATAAAGGGCCCCTGAGTCGAGCATGAGTGGGGGAGACCAGCCAGGCTATACTTAGCAATAACTAGGCCAAAGGCCTCGCTTCTGTTGGAGACCCAGAGCATGCTCAAAGAGCTCTCATTCCCTGGTCCTTGACTCTGCTTAAGGATGGCTGGATTGTGGGGCGGACTGTATCCAGACATCAGGGAGCTCCAAGAGAGCAGAATCCGGGGCTAGGGAGACGGCTTGTGAGTAAAGTGCTTCCTGTGGAAGCATCTTAATTCCCTTTTCTCTGGTGGCTGTGGCTTTCTATTGCAGAGCTCAGAGACTCCACAGAGGGAACCAAGGACCAGTTAGAGATTTAAGAACTATTTAACGATGTCTTCTTAGGGTCAGGAGCTAGGAACAGCATAGAGAATGGAGGAAGCAGTTTCTGCTCTCTAGGGGAAGCCAGAGGGAAAGGGAAGAGAAGGGAGAAGCCAGAAGGGGAGGAGAAGCCGGAGGGAGGGAGGGAGGGAGGGAAGAAAGGAAGAAGGGAGGGAGGGAGAAGGAGGGAGGGAGAAGGAGGGAGGGAGAGAGGAGAAGCCAGAGGGAGGGAGGGAGGGAGGGAGGGAGGGAGGGAGGGAGGGAGGGAGGGTGGAAAGGAAGAAAGGAAGGAGGGAGGGAGGGAGAGAGAGAAGGAGGGAGGGAGGAAGGAGAAGCCAGAGAGAGAGAGAACAAACAGTGGCAATACCACTATAAAACCTTACTTACTGACCATCTGTGTGTGTGTGTGTGTGTGTGTGTGTGTGTGTGTGTGTGTGAAAATGCTTATGTGGAGGTCAGAGGTCAACTTCCAGGATCTTCCTCTGTTGCTCTCCACCTTATTTTTTGGAACAGGGTATCTCAATGAACTTGGAGTTCACCCTTTCAGCTAGACTGGGATCTGCCATCTCTGCCTCTGTCCAGCACAGGGGTTCAGAAGATGCCGTTACAAGCAGCTTTTTGGGTGGGTGCTGAACCATCTCCCCAGCCTGATGAGCACACATTCTTGTCTCTGTCTCTGCTGTTGTTTGAAGGTGTCTCCCAAGACTTCACATGTGGAAAATCCCCATTGTGAGTGAGGTATTCAGGGGGTGGAAACAGCCAAATAAGGCGTTTGGCGGGAGATACAGGGGGCTTTAAGAGGTAGACAGGGTTAGATAAGGGCATAGGGGTGCCTAAGATGGATCCTGGTGTCTTAAGAGGACATATAATCCTGGAAGAGTGTGAGGCCAGTCAGGTGTGGTGGTGCCTGCCTTTAATCCCAGCTCTCAGGAAGCAGAGGCAAATGGATCTCTATGAGTTCAAGGCCAGCCTGGTCTACATGGCAAGTTCTTTTTGTTGTTGTTGCTTTGGTTTTGGTTTTGGTTTTGGTTTTTTGAGACAGGGTTTCTCTGTGTAGTTTTGGTGCTGTCCTGGCTCTCGCTCTGTAGACCAGGCTGGCCTTGAACTCAGAGATCTGCTTGCCTCTGCCTCCTAAGTGCTGTGATTAAAGGCGTGTGCCACCACTACTGTCCGGCTACAAATTCTGAACCTCTTTTAAAAGGGGGACAGTGTTCCTAAACGCAATGCAGCTCTTCCCAGCCATCGACTGACAAGACTAGAAGTTCTTTGTCCCTCTCTTCTAAGTGATGGTAACGAGGAAGCATTGAATAATGTCATTGCATTTAATCCTGACAAAAATCAGGGACAGTGAGCACTGCCCCAGAACTAGGAAGCTGGGAGAGTGAGGTTCAGAGAAGCAAATGAACTTGCCTGAGGCCACACAGCCTCATCTAACAGCTCAGCCACACTGCAGTATCCAGCTATGATCTCAGGTATGGCTGGGAAGGACTTTTATAATCAGCTGAGTCAAGTGAAGGAAATTAACCTTGATCATCAGGATCCCTCGTGTGATCAGTTACTTGTCCTTCAGGACACCACTAAGGGCCTCTGAGATGGCTCAGAGGGTAAAGGTGCCTGCCTGCCTCCCAACAATGCAAGCCTGACGACCTGAGTTTGCTCCTCAGAACCCAGGGAAAAGTGGAAGAACTGAGGCCACAAGGATGTCCTCTGATCCATACTGTGGAATGCGCCCCCCCCGTAAAAAATGAATTGAATTGGATTTTTTTTAGAACAACACTGAGACCTTCCCCTTCCCCTGGAAGAAGACTCAATCTCCTGTGGAATGCCTCACCAGCTTTGCTGGAGGCTTTCCAACCTGGTGACTGCTCTACCAGACTTACCTACCCACACCCCACAACTACAGGAGCCCCCTAGAACGGTAGCCCATGGGCTCTTTTTCAATGATAGAAGCAGAACTAATAAAGACTCAGGCTAAACTCAGGGCCAGTGAATTGAGGTCTCCTCACCCCTCACACAGAAAAGGACACAGGCTGTGCTGGGAGGCGGGGTCACGGTTATAAAAGCCATCATGACAGGATGCCATGGGCTTTGCTAGGCCGCCCTGGGTGGCCTGGGGTGACGAGGCCTAAGGAAGTAGGAGGAGTGTCTCATAGCTACCTGCTCATCTAGCAGCTCCGCTTGCTCCTTCGGGGAACCATGGAAAATCACCAGACACAGGACACTCTGACAGGATAAGCGTTTATAACCAAGGGAAGCAGATGTTCCCTCACAGGTCCTGCAGGGTCATCTGGCTCAGCCAGGAGCACCAGCCTCTCTCTTCACTTAAAGTCCTGGGCAGCCAGCCCACCGGCATCGGAGGACCAACTCTTCCTGTAGGGTCAGGCCCAGTGCTGAGGTCACACAAGCATCCTGACCACCTTCTGCCCGAAACATTCTCCCTCCTAGCAACGGGCCTCTGCTCACCTGCTGTATGTCCACCGCCCCGGCATCTCCCATGCCTGTTCTAGCTTCCTTGATTCATTGTCCGTGGATGGTTTTTGTTTAGCTCCCACCACCCGACCTTCTGAACCGTCACTTCCCTAGGGCTGAGACTGCAACTGTCCACCACCACTCGTGGCTGGTGACGGCCTGGGATTTGAACCCAGGGCCTCCTAGCACACCAGGCGAGCACTCTTCCAACTGAGCTTCGTCCCTAGCCCTGTGTCTGGTCTTCTGTCGGCTAATTCACTGTCTCTCTTTTCTCCACTAGAACAGCAGCTCCCGGAAGGCAGGGACTGCGTGCCTGTCACTGTTTTGTCCCGTCATCTGGAGGGGTGCCTCAGACTCAGGAAAAGTCGCGGATGGGAGGGTCCCACCTGCTGGTAATGCAGGTGTTGGACTGTGATGCCCAGTTCACAGGTGAGAAAACAGCCTCAGGCAGCTGAACACAGAGACCTGGGTCTGGACCCACGCGTCTGCCTCTGAAGAACGGAACTGCCTCTCCAGCTGTATGTCTGGATGAGGGTGTCAGCAGCCCCCAGGCCTGCCCTATGCCTTTCCAGCTCTGCTCCAACCAACTGTGCTGGTACGGCTGTGATGCCAGGACTTCCACTTTGGAGGTTTGGGAGGAAAGTCAGGTCAATCCCATCACATAGGGCGTCAGAGGGCAGTGTGGCCTAAGTGAGACTCTGTCACAAATAAATTTTTAAAAGAACCCACTTCTTTTACGTTTTTAATCTTCTTCTTGTTAAAATTTTACCTCAATTGTTATTGGTATTTTTGTGTAGGGTGTTTTGCCTGCATGTATGTCTGTGTACCACATGTGTACCCGGCGCCATGGAGGCCAAAGAGGGCATCCAATCTCTTGGAACTAGAATTACAAACAGTTGTGAGCCACCATGTGGATGCTGGGAATTGAATCCGGGTTCTCTGGAAGAATAATCAATGCTCTGAACGGCTGAGCCGTCTCCCTGTCTCAAGAACCTCTTCCTTTGTCTTTTCTTTCTTTCTTCTTCCTTCTTTTTATGCATGCCTCCCCACATGCAATAAGTAATAAAAATATACTTTAATAAAAATGTTATTTATGTGTATGTACGTGTTGTGCCTGTGTGAATTTATATGCACCATGTGTGTGCAATAGCCCATGGAGGCCTGAAGAGGAAGTCAGATCCCCTGGAACTGAACTTACAGGAAGTTGTGAATCCCCAAGTGGGTGCTGGGAACCTAACCTGAGTCCTCTATTAGAGTAGCAAGCACTCTTAATCACTGAGCCATCTCTCCATCCTTTTTTTTTTTTTTTCCTGGTTTTTTGGGTTTTTTTTTTTTTTTTTTTTTTTTGGTTTTTCGAGACGGGTTTCTCTGTGTAGCCCCTGTCTGCCCTGAAACTCTCCCCATGGACCAGGCAGCCTCAAACTCAGCAATCCACCTGCTTCTGCCTCCTGAGTACCAAGATGAAAAGCATGAGCCACCACCGCCCAGCTCAGGCTCAGCAAGGGTTCTTAACACTCAGCCTCTGGCAGTAGGACTTCTGACCTAGTAGGACTTTGAAGCTGAAGGTTCTTTCTTTTCACTCGTCACAGAGACTAGGAAGACTGTAGAGGACAAGCTGCTTCTTCACACACCCTTCCAGGCCTGAGACAAAGCCGCTGATTTCTGCAGCTGTGCTGGAAGCTATAAATCAGTAGAACACAGGCAGCCACCCCACCCCACCCCACAGCCCCCAACTGAAATGGGGCACAACAGCCTGCTTGCTGCTAACTCGCTAATTTAAGCCAGGCTTTCTGCTCTACCCTGCGATTACCCTCCTTCCTGTGCTGGGAAGATATTCTGGGGAGCCAATTTGATTTCAAAGTCCCAGGATCCTGAGTTTAATGAAATCATGCTTTACCCTTGCCTCTCAAAGTCCAGACATCTGGCAGGGGTGTATGTGTGCAGGGATGAGCCCTGGGGTCACAGCTGGTGGAGACTCATTCTTGCAGTCCCAGCTGGAGTAGGGGAGGCCTGAATTTTTGCTTGTCTTATCTTTCTCCATCTATCTGAATCTCTGACACCACACTTGCACCCAGTGGCTTTCTAGAATCTGCTTTATCCCTTCAGCGACAGCAACCTCCTTACAGGGCAGCAGCCAGGTCATCCTTAAAGAGCTCTGACTGGGCCAGCCAGTGGTGGCGCACGCCTCTAATCCCAGTGCTTGGGAGGCAGAGCCAGGTGGATCTCTGTGAGTTCGAGGCCAGCCTGGTCTACAGAGCAAAACCCTGGACAAGCACCAAAACTACACGGAGAAACCCTGTCTGGAAAAACCAAACAAACAAAAAAGAAGGGGCTCTGACTAGGGGTGCAGGGGTCTGTACAGAAACGGTGGGAGGGATGTACAACCACACTTACTCAAAATATTCATAGGAGTGCCATCTAGATTGCCATGATGGTGGGAGAAATAAGGGGCTGGGGAGAGATAGCTCAGTGGTTAGGAGCCCTTGTTGCTCTCCCAGAGGATCCAAGTTCAGTTCCCACATCCGGCAGCTCACAACTGCCTGTAACTCCAGCTCCAGGGGGATCTGATACCCTCTTCTGGCCTCCTCAGGCACCCAAACAAACAAACAAATTAAAAAGAAGACCCCAACTGGCTCCCTCTACGCTGGACAGATGACGCAGCATTTAAGAGCGCTTGTTCCTGCAGGCCCCAGGCTCAATCCCTAGCACCCATTGGGTGGTTCTCAACCTTCTGTAACTGCAGTTTCAGAGGATGTGATGCCCTCCCCTGGCCTCCACGGGCACCAGGCATGGATGTGGTGCACACACAAACATGCAAGCAAAATACACATAAAATTAAACAAATAGCCGGGCGGTGGTGGTGCACGCCTTTAATCCCAGCACTCGGGAGGCAGAGCCAGGCGGATCTCTGTGAGTTCGAGGCCAGCCTGGGCTACCAAGTGAGTCCCAGGAAAGGCGCAAAGCTACTCAGAGAAACCCTGTCTCGAAAAACCAAAAAAAAAAAAAAAAAAAAAAAATTAAACAAATAAATCTAATTTTGAAAAATGGAAGAAAATTGGGCTGGAGAGATGGCTCAGCGGTTAAGAGCACTGACTGCTCTTCCAGAGGTCCTGAGTTCAATTCCCAGCACCCACATGGTGGCTCACAACCATCTGTAATGAGATCTGGTGCCCTCTTCTGGCCTGCAGGCATACAGAAACACTGTATATATAATAAATAATAAAACTTTAAAAAAGCAACTATTACTATCTGATGGACACAAGCTAAATTGTCTTTGTAGATCACTCTTCAGAAAATTATCTGATCCACACTTACAGAACAGCATGACTGGCTGAAAGAATAGTGCAAAGCAAAATAAAGCAAATAAATAAAATTCTTTTTTTAAAAAATGGAAGAAAATTAGGATGATAGGACTGGAAAAGATGGCTCCAAGGTTAAAAGCACCTGCTGGTGCTGCAGAGGACCCAGGCTCGGTTCCCAGCACCCACATGGAGGTTCACAACCATCCATTAACTCCAGTTCCAAGAGATTTGACACCCTCTTCTGATCCCCTTGGACATCGGGCATGCACACGGTGCACATACATTCATGAAGGCAAATGCTTACAAAATCAATAGATCTTTAAAAAATAAAAATACGGGGTTGGGAATTTAGCTCAGTGGTAGAGCGCTTGCCTAGCAAGCATAAGGCCCTGGGTTCGGTCCTCAGTTCATGGTGGGGGTGTGGGGGGGTGTGGGGGGGGCGGCGGGAATAGAACCTGGTGGTAGGTAGAGCCTAAATCCCAACACTCGGGAGGCAGAGGCAGGTGGATCTCTGTGAGTTTGAGGCCAGATTGGTCTACAGAGTGAGTTCCAGGACAGTCAGGGTTACACAGAGAAACTCTGTCTCAAAAAACAAAACCAAAACCAAAGCCACGGGCTTTTAAAAAGATACATTTACTTTTATTTTCCGTGGCAGCAAGTTTATCTTTGCCCTGTACTCATGCAGTACCCTCAAAGGCCAGAAGAGGGGGTCAGTCGAATCCTTTGGAACTGGAGTTACCGACAGTTGTGAGCTGCCAAGTGGGGGCTGGGAACGGAACCTGGTCCTCTGGAAGAGCAGTCAGAGCTCTTAACCACTGAGCCGTCTCTGCAGCCCCACGGTGGCTTTTTAAAAATGGTTTCCCCTCTCTCTTTGGTTTTGTTCATTTGAAACAAGGTTTCAATTCTGTATCTCAGGCTAGCTTAGAAGGCAAGATAGTCAAAAGCTGAAGGGCCGTGTGGGCCACAATAAAAGCCTTCTATCGAACCGGGCGGTGGTGGCGCACGCCTTTAATCCCAGCACTCGGGAGGCAGAGCCAGGCGGATCTCTGTGAGTTCGAGGCCAGCCTGTGCTACCAAGTGAGTTCCAGGAAAGGCGCAAAGCTACACAGAGAAACCCTGTCTCGCAAAACCAAAAAAAAAAAAAAAAGCCTTCTATTACCTTCACACACAACCTTACAAAATCCATTTACCTGGATCCTACGTGATCCTAATTTCATAAAGATAAGTATGTATGTGTGTTTATGTATGTGTCTGTGTGTGTGTTTGTGTGTGTGTACAGAAGCAGAGATGGGAAAGAAATACACATAAATGACTAAGCTTTTCTCTGCAGTAGGATTATGGGTAATATCACCCTCTGCTGGAATGTCTCCTTAGGTCCTGAAGTAACTATCTAGTTATCTTTATTATAAAAGAAAGCTTCTAAAATTGACCTGATAAACTTTCCCAGTAGCATCCACCCAGAGCTCCTCTGAAGCTTAATAAACGTCAACTGGGTGAATGAGAGGTGAGCCTTATTTACAGAAATTGCTTCTGAGAGGCATACTAAACACCTGGTGCCCGTTCGTGCCCCATGATCTCCTCATACTCATCCTTGGAGGGTCTATCACCCTCCCATTCCACAGAGCAGAACACTGAGGCTCAGAGCGATAATGTATGTATTGTTTAAGCTCACTCTCTTAGAAAATGTCAGTCTGCCCGACATTTGGGCTTTCAGCTTCTGGTATCACACACTGAGGCCTCGGAGATTTACACAACCCTGACCTCCACGCTGCATGCATCTCAAGCCTACACAGGCAGAGTGGTTACGGATGGTTTGGGGGCTCAGAAAGGCCTGAGTCTAAACTGGGTGTGCTTGTCTGGAACCCAGCACTTGGTGGGGTAAAGACAGGAAGATGAGACGTTCACCTTCATCCTCAACTACACAGCAAGTTGGGACCAGCCTGGGCTACAGGAGACCCTGTCACAGAACAAAAGCTGAGCTTGCGACTCCTATAACCCTCTGCAGTGAGAGGCACCTGCTGCCTCTGAGCCCGTGTCCTGGGCTCTGAATGAGAAGAGAAAGTCTGCAGAACGTGGTGCAGGTTGGAGAAGCCCTGGAACCAAGGAGAAACTCCGAGAGACTTCGGTGTCCTTGGTGACTCCTCCCACTCACTCTGCTGTGTCTGTGAGTCACACACACTCCCCAGGGAATGATCCTAAGACCTAGGAAATGGCAGATTCTGGGCAAGGCCAGCCGGCCCTGGCAGCTGTTCACTCTGCCCTCTCCCTGTTTGGTTTCACCCAAAGTCACCGGTCCGGTTTCTGTCTTCCTGTTAGGTCTAACGGGCTTGAGTTTCTCGGAGAGAGGCCGTGGAGGCTGGAGGCAAGGGTTTGGGTTACCTGTCCAGGGTCACAGGGCCCCTCCCACTGTCTGGCACCAGCCTCCAATTCCCCCATACTCACTCTCTGCTCACCTCGTGCACCCCTTTACCAGATTCTTCCTCCTGACCACCATTCTTCACAGGTCTCCCCATCCCCAGACACCCCCTGATTTCCTAGCATGGCTGGCCTTAGCATGGGGCCAAGAATCTGTCCAGACTCCAATTCCACATCCAGACTAGCAGCCAGAGCCCCAGAACACTGTCCCTAACACAGCCACCCTGGCCTGTCTCCAAGACTCTCCTCAAGTTCTCACCACCACCACCCCCCCCCCCCCATCAATTCCTTCTGTTGCCTAGTGTCTCCGGAACTCCCACAGCGTCTGCAACTTCTTGGGCATTCTGGAAGGCAGGGAGTAAGTTGGTGGACACATCACTGGCTCTGGAGGCCCCGAACACAGCGGATGCTTCCGACAACCCCGGGGAGAAGGACACTACTGTCAAGGCTTTTTATGCCTTGGTCCTGCAGCCTCTCCACCTTCTGACCCCCCAGACCCCAGGTCAAACTCCCTGCTCCCTACCGGACCTCTCACCGTCAATGCTGTTCCTCTGCCTGAGACGCCCGCCCCACCTCACCATACAGCCAACTGCAGCTACTCCCTCACCACGCAGTCCAGGTATCACCTCCTCTGGCTAAATCAAGTCCCTGCCCTGGATCTCAAAGCCCTAGGAAGCTGCATTTGATCCTGGGGTAGCATCTAACCTCGGGACCCTGGAGTATGGCTGTTAGGAGCCAGAGGCCACCTGAGGCTTGTGTTCAGTCTGGGCATCAAAAGCTCTGAGGCCAGGTGTGGTAGTGCACACCTTTATTTCCAGCACTCAGGAGGCCAAGACAGGTGGACCTCTACAGATGACTTCAAGGCCAGCCTGGTTCTACATAGTGAGTTTCAGACCAGCCAAGGCTGTGCCAAAAACAAAAACCAAACCCTGAGGCTGAACAGGCGTAGCAATGATTAACACCAGCGATTTTAATTGTTGACTAAATGTGCACCCTTGCAGGACAGGAGCCAGGGCCCAAAGCCCCAGCAGTTGCCCACTGCAGAAGCTGCTGCTGTGCTGGCTAATCCCAGCCCCCAACACACGCTGAAGGCCTAGTACACTCCAGGTGCCTGCTATTGGAGGCCGTTCCTGCATCACTCCAGCAAATCTTCCCAACAGCCTATTGTTATCATCATACTTTTTCAAAGGACGTAAACAGACTCAGGAAAGTTGAGCTGTTTGGCCACGGCCACATCCGTGGGACATGCTGAAGATGGGGTAGAAACTGGGCACCTCCTGACCCACAGCCATGACCTTTACTTCTGCACAACATCATCTTTCAGGAATGTCTTCTGGCTGGAAGTAGATCTGAACCCCTAATCTGAGCAAGAGGGGGCAAAAGGCAAGTGGCACATACTGAACCTCTCTAAACAAGACAGGGCTCAGGGCCCCCAAGTTCAAAGGTGTGTTTTTGAGAACTCTTCCCAGCAGCCCCCAGCACCTTGGCAGCAGACAGAGCGGACAACCAAAACCTTGCATACTACAAAGCCTGCTATGAGCCCTTACCTTAGTGTGAGGGGAAAAGTGCTTTACTGACATCACTGTGCTCCAGGTACAGCGAGTTGGAGACGTTTTACTTTGTTAACTTAGGCAGTACTCAGTGTTGCCTTGGTAGGCAAGTGCTCTCCCATTTCACTCTACCCCAAACCCGTTATCCTAGACTGGCTTCCAGTTCTCTGTGTAACCAAAGATGACTTCTGGCTTCCGAGCCTTCTGCTTCCATACCCCCGGGGCTGGGATTACAGCCATGGACCACAACACCCAGTTTATGGTGTGCTAGGGCTTGAAACCAGGGATTTATGCATGCTACACAAGCTATCTATTAAGTGAGCTACATCGTGTATCTCTTAAATGCCTATTCATATTCTCTCTCTCTCTCTCTCCCCACTCTCTTTGAGACAGGGTCTTGCTATATTCTCTAGTTGGCCTTGAACTTGCTCTGTAGCCTAGGACTCAAGGAGGATAGCCTGCCCTGAATCATAGCCAGAATTCCTGACCACATGGCCACTGGGGAAAGGAAGAGAGAACCCGTGGCCAGTCCACAGGAACCATGGGGGCTCTCTATTAGAGAACACACAGTGCAAAGACAGATGCCCAAAGCCATCCTGATGTCTCCCTCACCTAGGAGCTTAGAGGATTAATAAGAAACAATGTAAATACGGTCTCATACAGAAGAATTACAAACTGATGATTTGAGACAAGCCCACACTGCTACAGCAACCACAAAAGACGACTACCAAATGTGATTTGGGGACTGTCCCCACAGCCTGGAGCCTGTCCCTGCTGTATGCTCCGAAGACTCAAGGCATGGTGTAGAACACCTCAGCCCACCCCTGTGAGGTTTCAGAGGACCAAACATACACACTCCTCCTGTCAAATTACCGGTCACAAGCTGTGTGTGATAGACACACAAAGTGTTGCCAAACTGCCCGGCTTCCCTGATGCAGAAGCAAAGGAATGTCAAGGATGATTAAATGTAATGTAGTTAGGCTAGTGCAAGCATACACGCATACACACACACACACACACACACACACACACACACACACACACAGATCAAAGACCTGTCCTCACCTCAGAGTACTTGGCCTCTGTGTGAGACATGCAGGACCCCGGGAAGTCGGAGTTGGGGATCCGGGTGTGCAAAACGTAGTGTCCACACTGACCCTGGGACCAAATCCCGCAGCGCCCTCGACCAACTCACCGGACGATGCCAAACATGACGAGCACGTTGCCCAGCAGCCCCACGGCGCACACAGCCGAGTAGAGCGCCGTGATGGCGATGGCTAGGGCGAGGGATGAGGCGCTCCGGGCGCCCGGCGGCCCCGACGCGTTGGAGCTCGCGCTGGGGAAGGCGCTGGGGAAGGCGTCCGAGGCGTTGACGAGGAGCGGGGACTGCAGCTCGGCACGGGCAGAGGGCACCGGCTCCATGGCGCCGCCGCGTCCGTCTCCACGGTGCGCCCTGGGCGCAGGGACCCAGCGAGTGGCGCGCGGACAGCGGAGGCCACGGCCCCGACGTCGCAGGCTGCAGCGCTCGCTCCCGCCTCCTCCGCCCAGCCGGCCGCCCGCTGCGCTCGCCCAAGCCCCGGGAGCCCCGAGCCGCCGCGCGCACCACGTGGCTCGGAGGCGGCCGCCAGTCTGCGCCCGCGATCGGGGGCGGGCGCTGCACCACCGACTCGGGGGCTGGGCCGGAGAGGCCTCCCGCGCGCTCCCTCGCTGGGCTCCGCGGGCTCCAGGCACCCCCAGTCCGGCCCGGTCTCTCGCCCCACCCCCCACCCGGGCCACTTTGGAGTCAGAAGAACCTGGATGCGAATCCCGCCTCCCGCCTCTGCATGGACGAGGGGAGTAACCTTGAGCGAGTCGCTTAAACGCTCTCAAGTTCATTCTCTGTATCTGCAAGATGAAGAAAATCTCCCTGCCGCCTTCATAGGGTTTGGGGGGGGGATGAAGACGACGGAGTAAAAGAACTCAGCTTTCTTTCCTGCGACTCGGTGTTGTGTGCGCTCTACTCCTCACCATGTCCTCTCCCAAAACAGTCCAGTGATTCCTGACCAAGGGGCAAAAACAAAACCGCCCGGTTCCCCCAAAAGATCCTAATGAAAATTGGTCATAAAATCAGCTACAACCCCAGGAGGAGACACGGGAAATGGCCCCACCTGAGCCTGTAAGGACTTGCACAGGAGATGGCCGACCTAATGCCATCAAGGTCACTGGCATCTCACCACCTCAAGCTGAAAAGGTCACAACTATCAGGATAGTTGGGTGTGTGTTACTAGAAGCACAACTTTCCTGTCCGGATCTGTGCTCTGAGCTAGCAGGCTGCCTCAGCGACACGTGAAAGCTTGAGAGAGGGAAAGAGATCCACAAACATCCATTATCTGCCATGCTTTCCTACACCCCATTCATTAGCTCCACGGATTCTCTGAGGTGCCTAATGTAAGAGGCAGGCACGTTGGTACATAATCAGATGAAGGCCGGGCCCTCAAGGGTTTACAGCTCAGAGGGGAAAGGCTGTATAGTGAGGTATTCGAGACAGGGTTTCTCTGTGTAGCTTTTGGAGCCTGTCCTGGATCTCACTCTGTAGACCAGGCTGGCCTCGAACTCACAGAGATCCACCTGCCTCTGCCTCCCAGAGTGCTGGGATTAAAGGGTGCCACCACCTCCCAGTGAGACCCTGTCCTAAAAACAAGACCACCTTAAGGACCACTTGCGCTGTTAGAAGAGCAAATGAAAGGTCTGGGGGTCATTTAACTGACTCTTCCTGCACTCATTCTCCAACCCAGATCCTGAGCCATCCTTTTCCTTAAGGTTCCCAGGCATTCCAGAACATTCTCTCTACCAAACTGTTGCATGCCTGGGAAGTCTATTTCTAGTCAAATGGAGAGGGCAGGGATAGACGCCCCCCCCCAAAAAAAAAGATCTATCCAAGTCTAGTTTGGTTATTTGCTTTAATTCCTTACAGGAGCTTGGGTGCAGGGTTACCTACTAGAGTGGGAAAGCCTAGGGCAGTTTCATCACCGAGAAAAGTCCCACCCACTCAGCTCGCAGGCATCAACAACACTGAGGGGTTTCCTCTCCCCAGCAATCTTTGCTGTTAATATGATCTGAGCCAAGAAGCTCAGAGTCTGTCAGAAGTTTGCAGAATTTTTATTTCTTGTGAATTTCATGAGCCTTTCCACACACACCCTCCAAAGGGACATTTTGTTTGTTTGTTTGAGACCGGGTTTCTCTGTGTGTAGCCTTGGCTGTCCTGGAACTCGATTTGTAGACCAGGCTGGCCTCGAACTCCCAGAAATCCACCTGCCTCTGCCTCCCGAGTGCTGGGATTAAAGGCGTGCACCACCACTGCCCGGCCTTTTTTTTTTTTTTTTTTTTTTTTTTTTTTTTTTTTTTAAGATAAGGTCGCACTGTATAGCCCTGGGACTCACTATGTAGACTAGGTTAGCCTCAAACCTGTGCTAATATTCCTGACTGTGCCTCTCAAGTGCTGGAATTACAGATGTGAGCCACTAAGCCTGGCAGTCAAGGGAATGTTTGAAGAATGAAATGGCTATACCACCTGTGGTGGTTTGCTGTGGAATATTACTTTAACTATGTAAAGGTGTGTTGCATTTGTTTAACTAGGTAAAGATGTGTTGCTGTTTTACCTTGCCTGCCTAAGTCACCTGATTGGTCTAATAAGAAGCTGAACAGGCGGGGCTAGTGGGCAGAAAGAATAAGTAGGAGGGGGAATTTAGGCTTGAGAGAGAGAGAGAGAGAGAGAGAGAGAGAGAGAGAGAGAGAGAGAGAGAGAGAGAGAAGAGAAGAGAAGAGAAGAGAAGAGAATGAGGGAGAAAGATTGAGAGATGCCTGGGGCTAGCCAGCCACAAAAGAAGCAGGAAAAGTAGAACATACAGAAGGAAAGAAAGGTGAAAAGCCCCAAGGCAAAATGTAGATAAAGAGAAACAGGTTAAATTAAGTTATAAGAGATAGTGGGACAAGCATAAGATAAGGCTGAGCATTCATAACTAGTAACAAGTCTCCATGTCATGATCTGGGAGCTGGTTGGTGGCCCAGAGAAAGCCTGATACAGTAGTTGAATAATATTGGCCTGTACTGGGCGGTGGTGGCGCACACCTCTAATCCTAGCACTCAGAAGGCAGAGGCAGTTGGATCTCTGTGAGTTTGAGACCAGCCTGGTCTACACAGTTCCAGGACAACCAGGGTTACACAGTGAAACCCTGTCATGAAACACGAAAAACAAACAACACAAACGGCTCAAATAGGCTCATGAGGAAGTGGCACTACTTAGAAGGATTAGGAGGTGTGGCCTTGTTAGAGGAAGTGTGTCACTAGGGGTGGGCTTCAAGGTCAGGCACAGAGGCTCTCTCGCTCTTCCCACTGCCTGTAGATCCGGATGTAGAACTCTGAGCTACTTCCCAAGCACCTGAATGCTGCCATGCTCCCTGCCATGATGAGAATGGACTAAACCTCTGAACTGTAAGCCAGCCCCAGGTAATGCTTTCTTTTACAAGAGTTGCTGTGGTCACAGTGTCTCTTCACGGCATGGAACAGTGACTAAGACACAATAAGACCGTTACTGCTGTGCTCCAAGAACTATGGTGAGTGCTTTATCCAAGCATCACCACTTAACAGTGGAGTCTTATTATTGTCCCACTTTACAGGTAAGAAAACTGAGGTTTGACATTAAATTATTCCATATGGTATCTATTGCTATGGTGATCTTTTTCACCATCTTGACCAAGTCTAATTGAACCCTGAAGCCAGGAAAGGGCTGGTCCTATTGGGTGCTCAAGAAATGTCATTTGAAATGATAAAGATTCCAAGGTAGTTTGGAGTAAGACCATATTGGGGCTTCTCAGTTCTGTGCTCTTGGGTAATGTCCTGTGTTTTGAGTGAAGGCTGGCAGGGAAAGTTCCCTCCCTCATATACACACACACACACACACACACACACACACACACACACACACAACTATGAGTCATTTATTAAGGCATTTATTCTTTCCCAGAAAGAACAGAGCCAGGGGCTGGAGATACGGCTCAGCAGTCAAAAGCTAGTATTGCTCTTGCAGAAAAACCAAATTTGGTTCCCAGCATCCATGTTGGGAAGCTCACAACTGCCTGTAGCTCGAGCCCTGGAAGGATCGGACACTGAAGCGCTCTCTCTCTCTCTCTCTCTCTCTCTCATACACACACATGCACACACACACACACACACACACACACACACACCCTTATATATATTTTTAAAGAACACACCCAGAAGCCTCCCAGGCCACTCTCCTCTTCATTATCTGCATACTCAGCATGCATACTCCCATGCATACTCAGCATGCATACTTCCATGCATACTCAACAGCCATCTCTGTCCCACCATCAGTGAGAGAACACCCCCCACCCTGTCACGCACATGCACATTCAGGCTTTCCCACTCAACCATCTGAGAACCTGTGAAACAAGAATTTTGCTGTGATCATATATGCTGCTAAACACCACCCCCATTTCAAATGGCCTGATACACTCAGAGATTTGGTGTGAAGGGAGAAATTGGGACATGGGAGAGAAGAGTTCTTTCTACTTCTGAAGCCTCCTCCCTACCCAACAAACCATGGTTTTTTTCCTCCTCCTACATCAGGACTTTTAAAAATTCTTTTCCGACACTTCAAAGATTAAGTCACTACCCCAGGCTTTAATATCCATTCTTTTTTGTTTTGGTGTTGGTTTTTGGGTTTTTGGGACAGGGTTTCTCCATGTAGTTTTGGAGCCTGTCCTGGAATTCACTTTGTAGACCAGGCTGGCCTTGAACTCACAGAGATTCACCTGCCTCTGCCTCCCAAGTACTGAGATTAAAGGCATGTACCACTGCCCAGCTAATATCCATTCTTAATGTGTAATTCAAATTAATGACTTAATTTCTGGGTTGGGGTATATAATTCAGTGATAGAATGCTTGCTTAGCAGGTGTGTTCCAAGGTTTGATCTCTAGTACCTCAAGATAAACAAATAAGTGATACAAGTTCCTTTGTAAACTCCTTACTGACACCCTCACTCCCCCACACACACACACACCCACCAGACTAAGTCTGGGTTTATTGTTCATGGTTCTCTAGGGAAAGAAAACCAACTGACGGAATATATATTAAAGGAGATTAATTAATTAGATGATTGGCTAACACCATACAGTTGCTGTACTCCAACAATGGCAGTCTCACACCAGAGAGACCAGGAACAAGGTGCTCGCTCAGTCCACAAGCCTCAGGAGTCCTCATCTGGTACCAAAGGCCGAGTCCTGAAGACCTGCTGGCCTTTAGTCAGAATTGAAAGCATGAGCAAGCAGGCTCAAATGTCTGCACAGGTGGAAGTAGCTCCAGCAACAGGGTGGATGAACTGTCCAGCACCAGGAAGAGCGGAAGCCAAATAGGCAAAGATTGCTTGCTTCAGCGTCCTTGTGTCTGGACAGCATTTAGAGTAGGACTTCCCTCATTGATTGAGGCAATCAAGACACGTCCCCACAGGTCAACCTGATGTAGACGATCCTTCACTGATACTCTTTCCCCAGATGATCCAAGACTGTGTCAAGTTGATAATTAGAGCTACCCATCACACGGGCCTTGCTGTCGATCCTACCATGCCACACCTCTTCTTTGTGTAACACCTCTTCCTGTGTATTTCTTCATTGTCAGCATTGACAACAGAGCATTGCTGTGTAGCACCTTAACAGCGCTTACAGTGTAGCCCAGGCTGGCTCAGAACTCAGTGTGTGGTTTGAGCTAGCCTTGAACGTGTGATCCTCCTGCCTCAGCCTCCTATGGGCTGGGATTGTGGCATGCAGCAGGCCTGGTCATTGTTGTCCTTCCGCCGTGGCATGCCCCGACTCCCAGGTGCTCCCTGATAGTAGATGAAACTCCTCATTCTGAGGAAGGGACAAAGCAGATGCAGACCTGAGGCTTCTCAGCAGCCGAAACCTTCTGCTTAATAGACGCTGTGTTACAGATTACACTGTCCTCCGAAAGCCTGTGTGTTGAAAACTCAGCTCTCATGCAGAAATGTTCACACGTGAGGCCTCTGGGAGGTGACTGAATCGTGAGGGAGTCACCTCATCAGTGGTGAAGTAGTAGCATGATAGGCTATTCAGGGGGTGGTGGAGACCTTAGAATCAAGGCCTGATGGGAGGAAGGGGGTGACTGGGGATGTGCCCGTGAAGGAGAGATTCTCGTCCCTGCCAGCTGGGCTGCTTCCATTTCTCTCTGCATCCTGGCTACCGTGAGGTGAGCAGCCTTGTCCCCCACGCATTCCACCACCACCACTTCACTGTGACGACGCTGGTGGCACACGCCTTTAATCCCAGCACTTGGGAGGCAGAGCCAGGCGGACCTCTGTGAGTTCCAGGCCAGCCTGGTCTACAGAGCGAGATCCAGGGCAGGCACCAAAACTACACAGAGAAACCCTGTCTTGAAAACCAAAAGAAAAAAAAAGAGCCAGAATCTTCTGAAAACAGAAGCTGAAATAAATAAACTTTTCCCCTAGGAACAGAGAAGCGAGAGCCAGCCAGGACTACATCGTGAGACCCTGTCTTAAAACCGTAATAAATAGGGGACTGGAGAGATGGCTCAGAGGTTAAGAGCACTGACTGCTCTTCCAGAGGTCCTGAGTTCAATTCCCAGTAACCACATGGTGGCTCACAACCACCTGTAATGAGATCTGGTGCCCTCTTCTGGCCTGCAGTCACATATGCTGTATACATAATAAATAAATAAATCTTTAAAAAAAAAAAAAAAAAAAAAAAAAAAAAACCGTAATAAATAGCCGGGCGGTGGTGGCGCATGCCTTTAATCCCAGCACTCGGGAGGCAGAGGCAGGCGGATTTCTGTGAGTTCGAGGCCAGCCTGGGCTACCAAGTGAGTTCCAGGAAAGGCGCCAACCTACACAGAGAAACCCTGTCTCGAAAAACCAAAAAAAAAAAAACAAAAAAAAAAAAAGTAATAAATAAAACCGATCCTCCTTCATTTTATTTATTTATTTATTTATTTATTTATTTATTTATTTATTTATTTATTTTTAATGTGCTGGTTGGAGATCAACCCCAAGGCTTCCATGTCGTAGGTAAATGTCCCATCATTGTGCTCTATTCCCAGCCCCTAAACCTTCCTCCATTAGGCTAACTCAGGTGTTTTGTCATAGCCATGAAAAGCTGACTGCCAAACACCAATTATGTTTCTTTTTTACTTTTATTTTCATTATGTGTATGGGTGTTTGGCCCACCTGTGTGTCTCTGCACCCAGTACATGGAGTATCCATGGAGGCCAGAAGAGGGAGTGAATTCCCCTGGGATTGGAATCACAGAGAGTTGTGAGCCACCATGTGGGTGTTGGGAATTGAACATGGATCCTATGGAAGAGGAGTTAGTGCTCTTAACCTCTGAGCCATCTCTCTAGTTACCATTCACATTGTATTAGAAATGAAAACACAAATTCCCAATTCTACCGCCTCCTGCCTCAGCTTTTGCAATCACTAAGATAGTCTCCTCTGACTCTCCGGCATGGCATTTAGGAGCCTCCCTGGCCTGGTCCCATCGACCATCACAAGCTGCTACAACCCACTTTCACCTCCATCCCTCTCCACAGCCACGCATTTCCTTCTGGGAAGTTTTGTTGTTTGTTTTCTGTTTTGTTTTGTTCCTATTTTTCCTAAGATTTAAAAGAAATTATATGTAGGTGTGTGTGTCTGTGCATGAGTACACGCACATGAGTGCAGGTACCTACAGAGTCCAGAAGAGGGCTTCAGATCCCTGGAGCTGGAGTTTCAGGCAGTTATGAACCACCAGAATACTCTCAACCACTGAGCCATCTCTTGACCCCCTTGTTCTTCTTTAAAAAAAAAAAAAAAAAAAAAAAAAAAAAAAAAAAAAAAAGCCGGGCGGTGGTGGCGCACGCCTTTAATCCCAGCACTCGGGAGGCAGAGCCAGGTGGATCTCTGTGAGTTCGAGGCCAGCCTGGGCTACCAAGTGAGTTCCAGGAAAGGCGCAAAGCTACACAGAGAAACCCTGTCTCGAAAAACCAAAAAAAAAAAAAAAAAAAAAAAAAAAAGGGCGCCGGGCAGTGGTGGCGCACGCCTTTAATCCCAGCACTCGGTAGGCAGAGGCAGGCGGATCTCTGTGAGTTCGAGGCCAGCCTGGTCTACAGAGCGAGATCCAGGACAGGCACCAAAACTACACAGAGAAACCCTGTCTCAAAAAACAAAAACAAAAACAAAAACAGGGCATTGCCAGGCAATGGTGGCACACGCCTTTAATCCCAGCACTCAGGAGGCAGAGGCAGGTGGATCTCTGTGAGTTCAGACAGCCAGGACTGTTAAACAGAGAAACCTTGTCTTGAAAAACAAAAACAAAACAACAAAAGTGAAGTGGAATCTGGGGAGATGGCTCAGGGGATTAAGTATTTGCAAGAGAGGAAGACCTTCAAAACCCCAAAAAGACACTGGAAAAGAGCAGAAAAAGATAAGATGACCAAGGGCTGGAGAGACGGAGAAGCACGTAAGAGCGTGTACTGCCTCAGTTTCTAGCAGCCCCATCAGGTGGCTCACAACCATGTGTAACCCAGTTCCAGGTGATCTGATGCCCTCTTCTGACCTCCATGGGCACCTGCCCTCATGTTCACAGACACACACATATACACAGAATTTCAAATGCAAAAATAATAATAATAAAGTAAAAATGAAGGGGAGTCTCATGTTTGTAGTCTGCTGGAGGCCTCGCTCCAGATGGGTTCAATGACCTGGGACAGATGTTGAAGTCAAGGCCAAGAAGGGGTTGTGACTACCTGTTGTCGTTCAAGTGGCCCTGGGGTTTGCATGAACAGTTTTACAACCAGTTTTTACTTCCTACGTTTCTAAAAATGGTTACAGTAATCACCAATTTGTTCCTTGCCTCTTTCCCCTTCCATCTCCCAACTCTCCCTCTGGTAGCCTCTCTTTTTTACCTATATCTCTACTGTCAGAAGCATAAGCAGTCTAGTAAGCTACAAAAGAACTTTCCTGAGCAGGCGGACCTACAGGTAGAACATTCCCCCCACTTGGCAGCGTATGTATGCAGTTACAGCATCATGCAGGATGAGAAACAGTTTTGTCTTTGTGGCTAACATTTACATCTGGTAGGGTCTGGGTTCTCACGATCAACTCACCAGTCAAAGCTGGATCAATCCATTCTACATTCTGTACTATTCTATCATCTCTGGGGATCTACCAGGTTTTTCCATTTATCCTATAGGAAACATAACTTGGAAATTAATAGTTGGCACTGCTTGTTCCTGGATGTCCTAATGTCCATCTCTCTTAACTTCTTAGGGTATTGCCACAGTTATTAGAAGTGAGGGAACTGTGGGTCCCTATGATTCTGCTTCAGTCCCTGTTCCTTGAATGTTCCCAATAACTTTTTTGTTTGTTTTCCCGAGAAAGGGTTTCTCTGTGTAGCCCTGGCTGTCCTGGAACTTCCTCTGTAGGCTGGCCTCAAACTCACAGAGATCCACCTGCTTCTGCCTCCCAAGTGCTATGATTAAAGGCGTGCACCACCACTGCCCAGCCTCCCATTAACTCCGGATACCATCTATTTAATAGCATTTCTTTAAAGCTCTTACGGCTGAAAATCATTCTTTCCAGAACAGTTATGCAGATATGTAATATTGCACTTCATGACCTACTGTGACTCACTGAGGCCAGCAGTGTGGCTAGCATAGTGAGAGCAGGGAGAGCAGGTAGATACATATGCTCCTGGGGTCATACCCAGAATTATGCAGCAAACTGTCCACAGGCCCTTGCCCAGTTGTCAGGGCCTCCAGGGTCTTGCCACAGGAGAGCCAGCCGTTCTTGCTATTCTCAGGCATTGTCCCCTGAAGAAGTCGCAAGACTCCTGCCAGTAGTCACAAACTCACACGACCCTGTTGGCTCCTATTTACGGAGAACTTGCACTGATCAAGTGCATTGTGGGTGGTGTCCCTTGGTCCTCAAGCAGTCCTGTCACCATGAGCATCTGCTACTATCATTCCATTTGGCAGAGGTTACGTCTGCTTCCTGCCCAAGTCAGCTTTCACATCTATCTTGCTCCTGAGCCACGGATATATTCAGTGACATAACACCTACCTGGCAAGCATGAGGCCTGAGTTCAGTCCCTTGTGCCAAAAGAAGAAAGAAGAAGAGAAAGAGTGGACTCACTCTTCTCATCTCGGGTTTTCCCGGGTGGCTCTGAGGAATCTGACATCATTGGGTCAGCTGGATTTGGAACCTCAGCTAGGGTCCCGGCAGAGCTGCCAGGGGTGTGTGACCCAGCACTAGTTTCCTGCCTCCCAGAGCAAAGTCTGGAAAGTTCTCCACCTGCCCATCTCTTTCCCCATACGTAGGGGATCACTCCTTTGCAAATCAGGAACTTCTGGAATCTATCGCCACTCTTTTTTAGGGGTTGGGGTGAGAGAATGCCTTGCTATGTAGCCCAGACTAGCCTCGAATTCACAATGCCCCTGCCTCAGTCTCCTAGATGCTGGGAATGTAGGTGTGAACGCCACACCTGTCTCCATCTCCACCTCTGCTACAGTACAGAGCAGACCACGCCCTCCATATCTAACTGGAGAATTTGGTCTGGACTTGGTGTTTAACCCTATCCCTGAATTCAGGAGCAAAACCGAAACTGGATGGGAAATCCGGGGCCACCCCGGGGCATCAGAAGGCGTCAGCCATGGAGCAACAGAAATTCACAGAAGGAGTCAGAACAGAAAGGAGACTCCCCAGGGAAGCTATTAGCAATTTAGTACGTGGGAATGTGGCTCCCACCTGCCAGAGAGACGATCTGCCTGATGAAAAATACAGCATCTGGCTTGCCTCTCGGCAGCTCCCCTGGGCTGCCTTTCAGTCCGGCTCCATCTGCGAGCCCCAGGAGGGAAGAGGAACGCAAAGATAACCGTAAAATAATAACCACTTTGATTTGCAAAGTACTTTTGACTCTACAGAGCACTTGCAGATTAGCGGCTGCAACTTCTCTCGATGCCATCCCTGACAGCGAGGTCAGGTTTCCTTATTTCATCTTCAGAACCCAGATGAGGTGCTGAGAGCAGCCAACAACAGAGAGTAAGAATTAGGATTGACACCCACCATCAGGTTGCTGGCAGCAGGAGCTGAGACTCGGGGAGCGAATATGATCAAGATCCATGGCATACAGGTATGAAATCCTCAAAGAATTAAAAATATTACGTTAAAAACAAAACTGACCTGAGGCTCATTCTTTCTTGTTTTGTTTTTATTAGTGCTGGGAACTGAATCCAGGGCCCCTCACCAACTAAATATGCACTCTACCACTGAGTCACACTTTCAGCCCCTGGGACTAATTTTTCTTCTTTAGATTTTATTATTATTATGTTCATAGGCGTTTACCTGCTGGATTTCTGTCCACCACATGTGTGCCTAATGCCTAATGGAGACCAGAAGAGGCCATCGGGTCCCCTGTAACTTGAGCTACAGACAATTGTGGTCTACTCAGTATGTGGATGCTGGGAATTGAACCCACATCCTCTGGAAAAGCAGCCAGTGCTCTTAACCACTGAGCCATCTCTCCAGCCCTGAGATTAATTCTTGACTACTCCCTTTTCCATCTTCAAAAATTGTTTTAATTACATCTTATTTGTGTGTGTGTGTGTGTACATGTGTTTATGTATGGTGCATGTGTGTGTGTGTACATGTGTTTATGTATGGTGCATGTGTGTGTGTACATGTGTTTATGTATGGTGCATGTGTGTGCCAGGTCAGAGGACAACTTGTGGGAGTTGGTTCTCTCTATCCAGTTTGACCTGGGGTTCAAACTTAGGCTGTCAGTGGTCTCTACCTGCTGAGCCATCTCGCGGGGCCTGTTTCCGCCTCTCAACAGCTGCCAGCTGCTGTTCATACCCTTCATTTCTCACTGAAACTGTTACCATGGACGTTGTCCCTGCATGCAGGCTTGCGGGCTTGCGGCCTGTTAGGCAGTCACCTGACTAGGAGGGTCCCATGGTTTCACCTCTTTCTACCTTTAATGTCTGACACTTCTCAGAGGACACCGTGAGCAACCCTCGGCTCACCTCAGATAGGCAACCGACAACAGACCAAAGTAAGTGTGCCACCGAAGTCCTTCCGGGTGAAGCAGTGAGTTATTGTGGTTACCGAGAGGAATATGGGTGAAGGGTTACTCCCAGGAGTGTGGACAGCTCCGAGGCATCCCTGATACCCACCCCAGCATGAGGAACGACTCTCAAATCCAGATCGCTGGAACTCTCTGTGAGATTGCAGGCAAACCACCAGGTCAGAGGGCTTCTCCCAAGGCGCTCCGCTGATCTCAGTTTCTCCCAGCAGTCCTTCCTGTTTATAGAACCTTGGAGAAGGAGGGGCCTGTGTGCCCAGGAGTTGGTGGTGGCACAGTGCAGTGTGGAGGTGAGAGATACACAGGAGTCGGTTCCCCCTTCCCTCCCGTGGCTCTCAGGGACCAGATCCTGATCATGACACTTGGCAGGAAGTACCTCTACAGGAGCAAGCTTCCGGATTGTTGGTTCGTTTGTTTGGTGTAGAGGTGACAGGGCTTGCAAGGAAGGGACAGCCTGGGAGCAGAGCATCAGTCGCAGACCTGCCAGCCCTGGGACTCATTGGGGCCTCTGGGCTTGGAGGCCTAGGTGCTGTGTGCAGAAGGTAAGGAGCCCTGAGCTTGAGCCCAGCAACCCAGGCTGCCATGTGTAGGGAGAAGAGCCTTCTCTAGATTTCTCCATGAAAATGGTATCTGAAGTCCCCTTAACAGCCTCCTGGGGCAGCAGGCAAGCAGCCTGAGGGTGGAGGGAAATATGCCTCCATCCAGCCCCTGGCTTTTCGGTTTTCGGCTAAAGAAAACAATTCTCCCCCCTTCTGGGTCCTTTCTTTGTGGATCCCCTTTGGCTTCCCCACCCTCTCTGCCACATTCAGGGATTCCTGTCTTCCCCGCTGGGATCCTAAAAGGATGTGTCGCTCCCTTCTCTCGCCCTCTTCCATCCGGAGCATAGGATGTGCCCAACCTCTGATGTCCATGCTCTAATGCACCAGGTCTACAGGAAGTGCTGGCTGTTGGCCTGGTCAGCCAGGTCCTCCCTAGACACTTTTCTTTCCTTCTTCCTCAGCCCCTTCCGACGGAGCATGCGCAGGGCCCTAGGCCTGAGGCAAACGCTAGGGAGTCAGATGACACCCCAAGTTGACTTCCTACCTTTGGTCGGTTGCTCCCAGTCCCTGCAAAGGGCCAGTCTGGCAGTGAGCCAGGGTGGTGTGCCACAGTAAGCATAGTGCTAGGGACCTTGGGATTCGTGTCCTGTCACCAGACACACGGAATGGCAGCAGCATCAGAAAGCAAGCTTGGGCAGCATCTAGCACCACGTTTCTTCGGCCTACAGAAAAAGAGGCTGAGGTCCGGAGTGTTAGAGGTACGCGGTACATGGAGAATCAGCAGAATACAGAGGACAGATCCCCTGAGTCTCATATCACTGTGCCTGACACTGAGTGGGGTAACGGCAGACAATTGCACATCCTTACCAAAGCAGCAGGCAGTCTGTGAAGAGCATGGTCCTCACTCAGGAGGAATCCTGGACCCAGAGCTTCAAACTTCTTTCTGCTCAGCAACGCCACACAAGAGTGGAAAGTTCCCAATAAACACAAGAATGTTCACATGCATACAATAGTTGAACTGAGGGCTTCTAAGGGGCTTGGCCACATGTCACATGATCCCTACAAGGGCTAGATTCGAACCCAGATCTCTAGTTCCATGGATCCTCTTGGCCAAGGCATAAACCACTTTGGGAAATATTGAGTACCTGGGGCTGCGGTTTCCTCTCGTGGGGAATGACAGCATCTGGACCCCAGCCCTTGAGGCCCACCTGCAGGGCCTTGGGAGGGTTCTGAGACTAGGCTGTTCGATGTGGGAGCCAGCATCAGCAGGAGAATTTTTCTGTTTTCCCTGTTTGCTTCCAAACAGCTCGCCCCCAGGTTTACAGGAGAGGTACCCAGGAAGGTGCCATGGCAACTGTAGCGACTCCAGGGAGCTGGAATTGCCTGACTTGGCCAGACTGACAAAGCACGCCACCCACAGCCTGCTCTCTTGCAAGATCGTCAGGCTGGATCCCAGGCTGGTCCAGGCAATCAGAAGCAGACCGTCTTGTTCTGGAGCAAATCACTTTCTCTGAGCCTTGAGAGTACTCCCGCCCTCCTCACCCAGCACAGAAAATACAGACAAAAGAAAATATCCTGTATTATGATTACTGGAATCCTGAAGAATTAGATGCCCAAACAATAACGAATTTGAAAATGTTATCTGTAGTGCCCCGCTCTACAGTGTGAGAGGTTCTTGCTGCTTAGTAAGAATTTTCACTGTCCTTGGGTGTGCAGAGCTCTTTATATGCATAGAATAACCGGCCCCAGCACTTCCTATAGAAAGGGTACATTAGAGCTGGGCGGTGGTGGCGCACGCCTTTAATCCCAGCACTCGGGAGGCAGAGGCAGGGGGATCTCTGAGTTCGAGGCCAGCCTGGTCTACAGAGCGAGTTCCAGGAAAGGTGCAAAGCTACACAGAGAAACCCTGCTTTGAAAAACAAAAAAAAAGAAGAAGAAGAAGAAGAAGAAGAAGAAGAAGAAGAAGAAGAAGAAGAAGAAGAAGAAGAAGAAGAAGAAGAAAGGGGTACATTAGACACCATGGGGAGCGGTTCAGTGAACCACACAGAAATCTGTACAACCTGGAAGACACAATGGTAGCTGGTGGACTAGGAGACCCATTGAGAGAATTGCTAGGACTTCAGAGACTGAGACAGACCATGGATTGAGTCAAACAGTCGTGGAGAGGTTTGCCTGGGGAAGAGCCAAGTGGGCAGGAAATTGATCCCTATGCCACAGCTGTACCCCCGATGCAGCCGCCTCCGGGAAGACACACACTTCCTGGATTCCAGTTATTTATGGCTATTGTCAACTGGGACTCTGGTTACACAAACTAGAAATCCATCCAGCTAATTTAAACAGACAAAGGGGATGTGTTTATTGTAAGAGAGTGGGGGTGTTTATGAATCCCCAGCAGGGATACAGACCCAGAAGCAAGAAGAACGTCTCAGCTACTCACCTGCCCATTCCCCAGCTGGACTCTACCCCACTGCACTCTGCACAGGCCAGCCCCTCTGCACTGTAGACACAGTGGTGCGTGGTGGGTCTGACCCACAGCTGGGGGTTCCCCATTCAGCCCTCCCTCAGGAGGTAGGATAACCCATCATGGTTGCCCAGGGCTTTCCTGGGGTTCCCACAGAGACTTCTCAGGCCCTGAAAAATGGGGACAGTCAGTCACCCTGTCAGTGCTCAGGGACATGTTTAGCCAATAAGTATTCAGGGTAGGATTTGAACAGCCACTTCAGCAGGCCGGGGCCCAAACTAAATCTCAGCCACTCCACTCTACACTGCCTTTCACTTCCTGTGTGCAGTCCATCTCTGGCTTCCTTCCCAACACCAGTTACCCCGAGATTATTCTGGTCACCTACAAGCTTCTGCTCTTTCCCCAGCGCTGTCAGGGGAACCCAGAAAGACAGGATCTCGTCCCTCTTACTCACCGCTGTGTCCCCAGGACAAAGATAAAGAATGCCTCCTCATAGATATTTAAGAAATTCCCATTGGTGGAGGCTGGAGACACGGCTCATTGGACAGGAGCTCTGGCTGCTCAAGAGGACCAGGGTTCGATCCCAACAGCCCCATGGAAGCTCACAACCGGCTGTAACTCCATTTTCAGGGATCTGACGCCCTCTTCTGGCCTCTGCTGACACCAGGCACATGTGATGCACAGACATAAAGGTAACCAAACACCCATACACAAAACATAAAATTAAATTAAAAAAAAAAAAACAGGGCATGGTGATGCCTTTAATCCCAGCACTCCAGAGGCAGAGGCAGGTGGATCTCTGAGTTGGAGGCCATCCTGGTCTATAGAGTGAGTACCAGGACAGCCTGGGCTACACAGAGAAACCCTGTCTCAAAAAACAAACAGGAGAGAGAGAGAGAGAGAGAGAGAGAGAGAGAGAGAGAGAGAGAGAGAGAGAGAGAGAGAAAAGCTTGTTGGATGAGTTAATGTAAATGGAAAAACTGAGCAGAAGAGGGAAGGGAGCCCCATGTGCCAGAACGACATCAAGTAGAACTCACAGAAAGAGACTCGGGGATAGTGGCACATGTCTGTAATCTCAGCACTTGAAGGGCTGAGGCAGGTGGATTCAAAGATTTGGGCTGTCTTGGCCTACATAGTCAGTGTGAGGCCAGCCTGAGCAATAGAACAAGAACCCATTTCAAAAGAAATTAAATTGAGTGGCTGGAGAGATGGCTCATTGGTTAAGAGCACTGGCTGCTCTTCCAGAAGACCTGGGTTCAATTCCCAGCGCCCACATGGCAGCTGACAACCTTCCTCTATATTTCCATCCTCTTCTGGCCTCCTCAGGGCACCAGGCACACAAATGGTGCATAAACATTGTATGTAGGCAAAACACTCATACACATAAAATGGATAAAAATAAAATAGGGTCAGCCATGGTGTCACAGGCCTTTAATCTCAGAATTTGGGAGGCAGACGCAGGTGAGTTTAAGGCTAGCCTGGTCTACCTAGTGAGTTCCATGACAGTCAGGGTTATGTAGAGAGATTCTGCATAAATTAGAAACTAGATAGATAGATAGATAGATAGATAGATAGATAGATAGATAGATAGGGAGGCAGAGAAAGGGCTAATAAAATAATTTTTTAAAAAGCTACAGTGCAGACATAAATATTGCGTAATGACTTCATGTGCTATTGCAGACTTTTTTTTTTTTTTTTTTTGGTTTTTCGAGACAGGGTTTCTCTGTGTAGCTTTGCGCCTTTTCCTGGAACTCACTTGGTAGCCCAGGCTGGCCTCGAACTCACAGAGATCCGCCTGGCTCTGCCTCCTGAGTGCTGGGATTAAAGGCGTGCGCCACCACCGCCCGGCCAGACTTTTTTTTTTTTGAGACAAGGCTTACTCTATGGAGCCCTGGCTGTACTGGAACTCACTCTGTAGACCAGGCTGGGCTAGAATTTGGAGATCTGTCTGCCTCTGCCTCCCAAGTACTGGGATTAAAGGCATGAGCCACCACACCCAGCTTTGCAGACTGTTTTTTCTTCAGATGTATTTTTATTTTATGACATGAGTGTTCTGCCTGCATGTGTGGAAGTACACCGCATTTGTGTCTGGCGACTGAAAAACCGTAACACAAAGTAACACCGACTTATGTGGCAACTTGGCTGATGGCCAGAAAGGAAGAACTCCTACCCAACCCCACCCCTGGCTTTTTAAACAAACCCTCACTGTGTTACTGAGTCTGGCCTCGAACTGTGTGTCCTCCTGCCTCAGCCTCCCCAATTCTGGGATTACAGGCATGCACTCCCCTACCAGACCTGCTCTGGATGGTACTGTGCTTCAAATAATATTATCATGCAAATCACAGGCTTCTGGGTAAAGCATGATGTAGTGGGCCTCATCAGTCACGTGAAAGCTGCCAAGAACAAATGAAATCCGGCTCAGACCGACAGACAGACAGCTAGCCTCTGGACTCAAACTTCTACATCAGCCCTTCTCAGGGTCTCCAGCCTACTGGTCTACCTCACAGATTTGGGTTTTGGCAGACTCCATGATTTCATGGATCAATTTTTTAAAAAGATTTATTATGTGTATGTGTGTGTGCCTGTATGGGTTTATGTGTTCCATATGTGTGCAAGAGTCCTTGGAAGCCAGAAGAGGGAGTCAGATCCCCTAAACCTGGAATTACAGGTGGTTGTGAGCTGCCATGTGGGTGTTGGGAAATGAACCCAGGTCCTCTGCAAGAACAGCCAGTGCTCTTCACCCTTGAGCCATCTTTCCAGGCCCCTGAGCAGTTCTGTTTCTCTGGGAAGCCATGCCTAATAGAACTTACTATGCACTGGATCCCCAAGACAGGCCATCCATCGAGCAGGACAAATGTGCCCAATCCCACATTAAATACACTAGTGCTGAATGGGTGCAAGCATGCTGAGGGGTAAACCTCCCACTGACCTGAAGCCAGGGGAGGAGGAACTGAGTAGAGAGGCCTTGAGAGAAAACCGAGGACTTCACTTCAGTTTCTTCGTTCTTAAAATGGAGAGAAAGAATCTGAGCTCTGGTTGTCACAGAGAATGCATGGGATGAGCCCATTTTTGGTTAAAACAAGGGGTAGGGAGGGACTGCAGATGTGTCTCAGTTGGTAAAACACTCACATAAGTATGCATGAAGCCCAGGGTTCAATCCCCAGCACCAAACAAACTGGGCCTAGTGGCACACTCCTATAATTCCAGAATTTGGGAGGTGAAGGCAAGGAGGGTCACAAGTTCAAGGTCATCCTTGCCTATATAGCAAGAGTTGAGAGTCCAGTCTAGTCTATGTAAGACCTTGTCTCAAAAAAAAAAAAATGTGCATGGAGGGGCAGGGAACTGAGTAGTAGAGTCCTCGCTCAGCATACTGCAGGTTCTAGGCTCCATCCCTAGCACTGGCACAAACAAAAACCAAATAAATGTGTGAAGGATGTGCCCAGTGAGCTGGAGGGGCCCGGGGACTTACATTTTTTGAAATTCATTTATGATAGTGGAGCATAGAAATGTGCGTGTGTGTGTGTGTGTGTGTGTGTGTGTATCTCCTAACCCCAATCATGCCATGGCACACATGGAGGTCAAAGGACAATTTTCTGAAGCCAGTCCCTCCTTCCACCATGTGAGTCCCAGGGGTTGAACTCAAGTTCAGTCTTTGCAGCACATACTCACCAGATCACCAGCCCAGGGCCTGTGTCTTCACAGCCAGCCACAGCCTCTTCAGAGATGAATTGTCTGGCTTTCAGATAGCATTCTGACGAGCGTGCCAACCCAGGGCACCAACTCAGAGTGCTCTCTGGTTAGAAACAGCATGAACTGAGTGGGGCTGTCTGGAAGAGGGAAAAGGGGGAGGACAAGGCACAGCATGCCTCTGAACAAGGACCTAGGAACTTTCTGGAACAGTAATGACCAGTTTTAAATTGCTAGCATTTTTCAATGAGGCAATCTGGTCCTCCCTTGCTTTCTACCCTAGTGATGTTTGTAACTCTTGTTCTTTCTGATAAAGCATTTTTTTTTTCTGCAAATGGAGGAACAGAGATGAATTCTGAGTCTCCATTGAGCCCAGGCTGTGTGGCACTTGGAGCTACATAGCAGAATAGTGGGCGAGCTGATGAGCTGACTGTTGGGGTGAGTTAGAATGTGGCAGCTGGGGGCAGCTATGCCAACTTGAGCCCCTTGGAAATGCATGCAAGTTCTCTTTTAAAATATTTTTATTGTGAGTTCAAGGCCAGTCTTGTCTACAGAGTGAGTTCTAAGACAGCCAGATCTGTTTTGCAGAGGAACCCTGTCTTGAAAAACAAGAAACAAAAAACAAAAACAAATTTAAAAAATTATTAATTTTTTCATGTTAGTGTACAAATAACTGGGCTTTACTGTTACATTCTCAGGCATGGTATTTTCCCCACACTTCCCCCTTCCCTCCCTCATCCCCTCTCTCCCAAGTAGTCCTCCTGCCTTTACGTCTTATTTATATATTTATCTCAAATTTTATTTTTATTTGTGTGTGCTTGAGTGTATGTGCATGTGTGTATGGTAGTGCACCTGCAGTGCATGTGTGTATGGTAGTGCAGGCAAGAAGAGAACATGGGATTCTGAGGGCTGGAGCTACAGGAGTTTGTGAAACACGTGGCTGTTATGTGGAGGCTGGGGTCTGAACTCCGGTCCTCATGATTGGACAGCAAACACTCTTAACCGCTGAGTTAAGAGTTCTCTACCATGCTGTCCTTCATTCCTACAATCTCTCTCTCTCTCTCTCTCTCTCTCTCTCTCTCTCTCTCTCTCTCTCTCTCTCTCTCTTTCTCTCTCTCGGCCTTTGAAATAGGGTCTCATATAGCCCAGGGTGATCTCAAACTTGCTAAGTCAGCAAGGATGATCTTGAATTTCGGGTCTGTCTGCCCCCACCTCCCAAACGCTGGCATTAGAAACGCCGAGTTCATGTGGTACTGGCGACCTAGCCTAGGGCTTCGTGCATGCTGGCTAAGTCCCTACCAACCCGTCTGCACCCGCCGCCGCTCTTATTTGTGATTTATTTTCATGCTACAGCCATCCCAATGTGAGAGAAAATGCCCTGTTTCTTCCCCCTTATTCTCGTTCCCCCTTCCTCCCTCCAAATGTCCCCCTTCCTGAGGAGACAGTGGGAATCCCCACTGAGCAGCAGCAAAGTGACAAAGACAGATCTGGTCACATCTTTTTATGGGGGGTGGGGTTCAAGACAGGGTTTCTCTGTGTAGCTTTGCCCCTTTCCTGGAACTCACTCTGTAACCCAGGCCGACCTCAAACTCACTAAGATCTGCCTGCCTCTGCCTCCCCAGTGCTGGGATTAAAGGTGTGCGCCACCACCGCCCGGCTCTTGTCACATTCTTAAGACCCAGCTGACACACACACATGCACATACACTCAAGGACACACACACAAATGGAAAAAGAAAAAATATATAAATAAGACATAAAGGCAGGAGGACTACTTGGGGGAGAGGGGATGAGGGAGGGAAGGGGGAAGTGTGAGGAAAATACCATGATATACTCTGGGAGCCCTGGACACCAACAACCCTAAGAGAATGAAGTATCGAAAGCCACCACTAAGCAGCGAACAGGCTCCTTCTGAAAAAGCAACTGTATGTGGCTTGTTTGGTTTTCGATACAAGGTTTCTCTGTGTAGCTCTGTAGACCAGTGCTGGGATTAAAGGCTTGCGCCACCACCACCTAGCTAACTGACTTGTTTATTTTTTTATAATTTCGTGTAACTTTCTAAATCTTTTACAACAAGGGGGGGGGGGGTCCAACAAAGTTCTTTTCCTCTTTTAAAGAAATAGATGCATAAATCTTCACATGGCAGCATCTTGTGGGAGGGCTGAGATGCAGGTCCCTCCTCACCAGGAGCAGATGGCAAAGGGGCCGAGCAGAGGGTCTGGGCTGCGGTCCTTCCTGCGTTTGGAATCGTGACTCACTTCAGACTTCTCTGAAAAAGAAAGGCAGGCAGGCTCCCAAGGAGACTCACAGATGGCTCATCTCTCCCTTCTGTTTCTACAGTGGGAGAGGAACACAGACTGCCCAGTCCTCCCCTCCACAACGCTAACTCCACCCTCTGTCTCAGCTGCCTGAGGCTGCCCTCAGGGCCAGGCAAGTTAACATCCCTTGGCCTGGGCTCCTCCCACCCCCCCACCCCCCACCCCCTATCAGTTAGGGCTGACTCTGAGCCCTCGGCTCAGGGAGGACAGAGAAGCCTCCCTCCTAGAGATAACAGCCTGACCTTGGCAAGGTCGCCCCTCACTGTGTCCACAGCCACTCGAGTTTGAATTCCTGGCCTCCACTTCCCTGAGCTCTTTCTTACACTTGCTTTGCATAACCAGAGCCCAGGTAGTTGTGTGGTCCAGGAGAGGCAGTCTCCCTGCACAGGTAGATGCTCACTGTAGAGGATGCCGCAGGCTCCTCCTCCTCTTCCTCTTCTTCTTCCTCCTCCCTCTCCTCTTCTTGTCTTCTTTTATTTATTTTTATTTCATGTGCATTAATGTTTCGCCTGCATACGTGTTTGTGTGAGGGTGTCAGGTCCCCTGAAACTGGAGTTACAGACAGTTGTGAGCTGCCATGTGGGTGCTGGGAATTGAACTCAGGTCCTCTGGAAGAACAGTCAGTGCTCTTAACCACTGAGCCATCCCTTCATCCCAAGGTACTTCTTTTTTAAAAGTCAACTATATGTAAGATTTACCACTTCAGGCAGCTTTTTAAAATAATGCTCTTCGCATCTGCATTAGTCTGTTTTCTGTTGCCAATAACGCAGGAGCAGACTGGAAGAGCTTTAGCAAAAAGGTTTGTTTTGCCTCGCAGTTCTGAATGTGTGAGATTGAAAGGCTGCATTGGGTGGTGGCCTTCTTGCTTGCAGGCTTTGTTATTATCATCTTTATCTTTATATCTGTGCTCGCTCTCCAATTTGAGCGCATGTGTGCTGTTGTGCTCACATGGCAGTCAGGAGACAACCTCAGGTGTCGGTACAAGACAGAGTCACTTGATTTTCCCCAGTGTCGACGCAACGGCTCCTGATGCTGCTCCTAGCTTCGCATGGGTTTTAGTGAATCAAACGCCATCTCCCAGCCTATCTGCCTACCTGCAGACCTTGTAGGCAGTGCAAGGCATTATGTAAAAGGAGACAGGGAGTGTGCATGCATTCGTGTGTGTGTGTGTGTGTGTGTGTGTGTGTGTGTGTGTGTGTGTGTGTGTGTGTGTATTCTGGTCGCTCCACCAGGATCATCAGGGTCAATCTCAGGCCCCACCCCCAGAGCCATATATCATTCCACTCATCTCCCAAGGCCGCAGCTCCAAAGCCCACATTCATATTTGGTTCCTACTCCCACACAATGGGGATTAATTTTCAACTCCTGAATCCTTGAGGGACACTCAAACCATATCCAGACCGCAGCACCATCCCCGCTACTGGGTGAACCAATCAGAAACATGAAGTCTAAGCAGGGCTGAGGCCAGAGGGACTGCTTGCCAGGCAGAGGGTTCTCAGTGACCCAGAGGCGGCAAGCACTTCTCCCCGGTACTTTCCTAGTTACTAATTTCTAAATTCAGCCTCCATAAGTACTTACGTATAAGGGAGAAAACAACGGCAACAAACAGTGTATGTCGGGTGTGGTACCCTGGCTTCAGACACTGACTGACAGTCTGGGAATGTAACCCTGGAAGATGGTGAGAGGGGAGGCGTAGGCTGTATTCACAGGATCTCCTGGAGCCAGCTGCAGGCTGAGCTAGAGTTCTCCGAGAGATGCAGGGCCCAAGGGGACAGAAGACTGACACAGAATCTTTGCTTTATGGTTTCTCAGAATGGCGGTCTCATGCTGAGCACTGTGGTGCCTTGAGGTCCAGGCACAGGGTCACAAAACCAGCCTCAGTGGTAACAAAGCCACAGTGGGCACTTCAGGCTCCTGCCCTGCTCTGTGCATCCTCCATCCTGGACCCAGAGGTTCTCCAGCAGAGCCCTACAAAAGGCTCAGGAGGAGATGCCGAGGCTGAGGCTGAAATCAGACGGTTTCTTCCAAGTTGCCAAGTTGTCACTCAGTAGTAAGGGAACTTGCATTGCAAGCCAAAAAATTTTAAAAAATGAATCAGCCAGTGAATACATAATACAACAGAATATAGACACACCACTAAACTGTAAATTAACCAACAAAGGGGCCTGAGTCAGGGATGGTGTCTTGGAAGAGCTGGGTCTCTCACAGGGTTATCTCAAAGACCCCTGGGTCATAGAGAGGGAAGAGAGCATTACTGGCTATCGGTCCTCTTCAATCCTTCTCCTGCCTGAGCCTACTCCTTCACATTTAAAAAACATTATTTAAAAATTTTAGCCAGGAGATGGTGGTACACGGCTTTAATCCCAGCACTTAGGAGGCAGAGGCAGGCAGATCTCTGGGTCTGAGTCCAGCCTGGTCTACAAAGGGAGTTCCAGGACAGCCAGGGCTGTTACACAGAGAAACACTGTCTTGAAAAATAAATAAATAGGGCTGGAGTGATGGCTCAGCAGTTAAGAGCACTGGCTGTTCTTCCAGAGGTCCTGAGTTCAATTCCCAGCAACCACATGGTGGCTCACAACCATCTGTAATGAGATCTGGTGCCCTCTTCTGGCCTGCAAGCATGTGTGCAGGCAGAACTCTGTATACATAATAAATAAATAAATCTTTAAAATAAATAAATAAAATAAAATAAAAATTGTATGTGTATGATTGTTTTGTATGTATGTATGTCTGTGCACCACACGCATGCCTGGTGCCCACGGAGGCCAGCAGAGGGCATTAGAATTCCTGGAACTGGAGTTACAGAAGGCTGTGAGTTGTCATGTGGGTGCTGGGAGCAGAATCTGGGTCCTCTGGAAGAGCAGCCAGTGCTCTTAGCCACAGGGCCACCTCTCCAGCGTCCTCCTTCACATCTAATGTCCCTTCAGAGCTAAGCTTCAGTGTCAGACTGAAGGACAGACTCCGGGAGATGGGTCCCAGTGCAGAGTTGAGCTCTGAGGAAGGGCATCCATGGCAGAGGCTGGGCACCAAGGAGAAAGGGAATAATAAACCACAGGGCCCGGGAGAGCCTGTTCTTGACACCTTGGTCTCATCCCCACTCAGTCCCTAATTTGCCAATGGACTACAGCCAGAGGACACTCCAAAACAGCTTCCTCTACAGGTGACCCAGCCACCAAAGCCCTTTCCTGGTCTCACTCTTCAGCCCCTCAGGAGCAGCTGACATTGTTGCAAAAGTATCAGTTCCCAAGACAGACACAGCGGCAGTGGTACACAACTGTAATTCCATCACTAAGGAGGCTGAGGCAAGAGGATGTCAAGTGTGAGGGTAGCCTGTGCGACAGAGTTCCTGGCCATGTCATTACTGAATAGGGCCCAGCCTTCCACCTGCTGGCCTGCCAGAAGCATGGAGCCACCGCCTACAGGGCTGCAAGCGCTACAGTAGCTCCAGGTGAGCCTCGGGGCGGTGGGAACCACGGGCAGGGAGGTGTGTGGTGGCCCAGAGTTCTTCCAGATCCTGCCCTTGGACACCCTGCCTAGCTACAAGATCAGCCTGGCTCTGGGCTATCTGAGAGTAGTCTCTGCAGTGGTCCAGTACTTATGGTACTTCAGAAACCAGAAACCTTGAACCAGACCAGTGACTCGTTGCAATGAATATTTGCATTAAAGCTATTTGGGGGGAATATATATGTGTGTGTGTGTGTGTGTGTGTGTGTGTGACACACTGCAGTTTGCAATACCACTCTGACTAACAAATATACAATGGAGAAGAGGGAAAGATGGAAGAATGGAGCGGCGAGTGTGCGGTGGAGAGAGGAGGAACTAGGGATGCGGCAGTGACAGGTGTGGAAGAAATCTGTCATGGGTAGAGGAATATGTCGCTGCCAAGTAGGGCTGGCAGGGTGGTGTGCAGCCGCCTGGAGCTTGTGCAGGCTCTGCCCCCAAACACACTGCCCAGCCCCACAATCCCCTTGGCTCTGAACAACAATAGGATGTCCAAGATGGAGAATGGTTCGATTTCTGGATTGGGATTCCTCGAAGGACCTCCAGGGTCCCCCGGAAGCCATGTTGGTATCTGTGATGGTACCTGAGGACATGCTGCTTTTCGTGATCCATGCTGCCACCCCAGGCCATGTTGATGCCCAAGGCCATGTTAATGTCCATGGCCTGTACTGCTGCTGAGGGCCATGGTGGTGTCTGTGGTCCATGCTGTGGCCAGAGGTCATGTGGATGTCCTGATCTGTGTTACCACCAAAGGCCATGTGGATATCCATGGTTTGTGCTGCCACCAGAGACCATGTTAAGGTCTGTCATGGTCTTTGCTGCCACCAGAGGCTATGTGGCTGTCTATAGCCTGTGCTGCAACCTGACGCCATGTTGACATCCTTGGGTCCTGTTGCCACTGGAGGCCATGTTGATGTCTGTGGCCTGTACTGCCACCAAGAGCCATGATGTGAAACAATCCTTTTCTACATTATGAATATGTATTACTCTCACTGGTTAATAAAAAGCTGACAGAGCAGGAAGTTAAGTGGGAAAGCCAAACTGAGGATGATGGGAAGAAAGAGGGCAGAGTCAAGGCAGATGCCAGCCAGCCACCAAGCAAGCAGGACACATAAAAAATGAGGTAACAAGCCGTGAGTTCCAGGAAAGGCGCAAAGCTACACAGAGAAACCCTGTCTCGAAAAACCAAAAAAAAAAAAAAAAATGAGGTAACAAGCCATGAACCACGCGGCAAGGCATAAATAGAAATATGGGCTAATTTAAGTGTAAGAGTTAGTAACAAGGGCTGGAGAGATGGCTCAGAGGTTAAGACCACTGACTGCTCTTCCAGAGGTCCTGAGTTCAATTCCCAGCAACCACATGGTGACTCACAACCATCTGTAATGAGATCTGGTGCCCTCTTCTGGCCTGCAGCCATACATGCTGTATACATAATAAATAAATAAATCTTTTAAAAAAAAAAAAAAAAAAAAAAAAAAAGAGTTAGTAACAAGCCTGAGCTATCAGCTGATCATTTACAATTGAATATAAGCCTCTGTGTGGTAATTTGGAAGTAGATGAGAAAACTCCACCTACAATGGTATCTGTGGTCCGTGCTGCAACCGGAGGCCATGTGGATGTCCATGGTCTGTGCTCCCACAGGATACCATGTTGTTGTCAGAGGCCATGTGGATGTCCATTGTCCATACTACCACTGAAGGCCATGTGGATGTCCATGTACATCCATGTACTGGATGTACTGCCGCCAGAAACCATGTGGAAGTCCATGACCCACTCTGCCACTGGCTGTCAAGAGCAAGGCAGCTTCTTTTGCACTGGTGTTGACGACTGTAGACTCACAGTGGAGAACGAGAGACACAGAAGGCTGTTGTGGCAACCTCTGCCCCCCTCTCCCCCCCCCCAAAATATAAAGAAACAGTCTAGACAGGAAGCCATTGAAGAGAAGTCGTAAAAATTGTGACAGGGAGCCGGGCGGTGGTGGCGCACGCCTTTAATCCCAGCACTCGGGAGGCAGAGCCAGGCGGATCTCTGTGAGTTCGAGGCCAGCCTGGGCTACCAAGTGAGTTCCAGGAGAGGCGCAAAGCTACACAGAGAAACCCTGTCTTGAAAAACAAAACAAAAAAAAAAAATTGTGACAGGGATGCTGAGGTGTAGCCCTTCGTGGTTGATGACTTCTGGTGGGGATAGGGTGGGGAAGTTGTCTTTAAAGGGCTGGACACGGGGAGTTAGGCCACACTCCAGTGAGTATAGGGGAAACAGAAATTGGACTTGGTGTTTTTTTGTTTTTTTTTTTTCCTTTGGAGGAGGTCACAAGGGAAGTGGGACCTGGGAAGACTGGGGAGTTAATCCGGATGCATTGTGTGAAACTCCCAATAATCAATAAAAATATCATGATGGGAAAAAATCAGCTTAGGAGCTGGAGAAATGGCTAGGAGGTTAAGAACATGTAATGCTTTTGCAGAGGACCCAAGTTCAGTTCCCAGCAACTACATTTGGTCATTCACAACTACCTCTAACTGCAGCTCCAGTGGATGTAATGCCTCTGGCCTGGGGGTGGCTGGGAGTCACCTGTGCTCACATGATCACACACCCTGACAGACACACATATACACACAGTCAGGAATAAAAATAAATCTTTAGAATTTTACTGATTTTAAAATGGTCCTTCCCATGTTCAAATCCTCCGTACTGCTACTGTTTAAAGTGCAAAATCTTCACACAGGCAAGCAAAGTTCTTTGGCAACAGAGCCTCCAAGCCCCTCATTCCTACCCCAAGTCGTGTCCCCAGCCACACCCTGGCCACCTCCCCCAACTTCCCCCCTTTGCTTATGCATCAATTCCCTCTTAAAAGCTCTTCCCTCTACTGATCAAACTACTTCATCATCCAGGTCCATGCTACCACATCCTTAAAACCTGGATTGGAGCCAGGCATAGAGGCACACTCCGGTAATCCCAGGGTTTGGGAAGCAGAGAGAGGAAGATCAAGAGTTTGAAGCCAACCTGAGCTACACAGCAAGACCTATCTTTTTTGTTTGTTTTGTTTTTTGAGACAGGGTTTCTCTGTGTAGCTTTGCGCCTTTCCTGGAACGCACTCTGTAGCCTAGGCTGGCCTCGAACTCACAGAGATCCACCTGCCTCTGCCTCCTGAGTGCTGGGATTAAAGGTATGCACCACCACCGCCTGGCCTGCAAGACCCATCTTTTAAAAAAAAGAAAAAACGGAGGGAGATGGTCTGCGGTGGTGCAGAGGTTAGGAACACTGAAGTGCAGAACCGTGAGTACTGAGGTTTGGATTCCAGCATGCAGGAAACATGCTAGGCACCTTGAGTGTGCCTGTGGCTCCGGCTCAGCTGAGCAGAAACAGAAGGATCAATGGAGCTTGCTGGCTTCCAGACCAGGAGAGAGAACTTGAGCCCCAGGTTCAGGGAAAGCCCCTGCCTCACGGGAATAGTCAATGATAGAAGACACCTGACACCCTCTTCTGGACTCTATGTGAGTCCAGATACACACAAACACATATGCACATACACTCACATAGGTATAGACAGACAGATAAAGTCTCAAGGGCTAGAGCGATGACATGCTGGCTCTTCTTCTACAGGTCCTGGGTTCAGTTCTAAGCACTCACATGACAGATTACAACTAACTGTAGTTCCTTGAGACCCAACGCCTTCCTCGGCTGCATAGATGTACATGCAGACAAAACACCCATACACATAAACAAATAAATCTTAAAAAGAATAAAAAAAGTCTTGCCTTTAATCCCAGCACTTGGGAGGCAGAGGCAGGTGGATCTTTGTGAGTTCGAGGCCAGCCTGGTCTACAGAGAGAGATCCAGGAAAGGCGCAAAGCTACACAGAGAAACCCTATCTCGAAAAACAAACAAACAAACAAACAAACAAAAAAAAGTCTTGATCATGCTGAAACCTAAGTGTAAAATGGGTAATTTGGGGATTGGAGCAGGACTCAGTGGTAGAGCACTTGCTTAGCATACACAAGGTCCTAGGTTTTATCCCTAGAATGAAAGAAAATAAAATTAAGGATGGAGAGGTGGCTCAGTGGTTAAGAGTACTGGCTGCTCTTCCAGAGGACCGGGGCTCAGTTCCCAGCACCTATATAGTGGGATGGACACCTTCTTCTGGCCTCTGCAGGCTCCTGCATGCATAGTACACATACATACAAAATACAACAATAAAAACAAATCTTAGCCAGGCGGTGGTGGCGCACGCCTTTAATCCCAGCACTCCGGAGGCAGAGGCAGGCGGATCTCTGTGAGTTTGAGGCCAGCCTGGTCTACAGAGTGAGTTCCAGGACAGGCTCCAAAGCGACACAGAGAAACCCTGTCTCGGAAAAAAAAAAAAAAAAATCTTAAAAAAAAATAGGATAAAATAGGTAAGTCGCAGAAACCAACACCCTACAATACAGGGACTTAGCGAAGCCTGCTTTTCAGGCCTAATTCCAGTTTTCTCTTTGATTTTGTAATCTCTTTGGCAGCCTCTCTTCTCAGGCTAAGTTCCTCAGTGGAATCTTCCATGTTGCGGTTGGGAGCCCTGACGGATGCCTTGCCGCCCTCCGACAACACTGCCTTGTGAGGTACCATGCACACATGTGCTCTGTGCATCGCACAGCCCGGCAGAACAGTGACTCCACATCTCCTCCCCACCCCATCCACTCTACATCTCCCCCGTTGGTATCGCCTCCCATCATCCAGCCACCTCCCACAGAAAAGGTCCAGCAAAACAAGCCGCAATCACATCAGCTGAAGGGGATGAGGGCCAGAGAGCCGGCAGCAGTAAGGCCCCAAAATAGAACACTCATGTCACACTTGATAATCACCTCGCTGGCCACCACTTGCGCAATCATGTAATCCCAAAGTTGTTGGCTTTTTTCTCGAATTGTAAACAGACGGCAAACACTCCAAAGCCATTTACTGCCAACGCCTGACTCCATTACAGGACCTTTAAATGCTGCCTCTAGCTCCTTGTCTCAATTTTTCCCTGCAGCTTCTTTACCCACTATGGGTCTGTCCTGTTGTTTTTGAGCTAGAAGAAATCGTCCCTTTCTAGAAACTCCCCTAGCATTTTTTTTTCTGACATAATTTCCAAACAGTAAATTACACACATCTTGGACAAACTTTTTTTTCTTCCAAATGCTCGGGATTGAACCCGTGGCCTGAAGCATGTGTGTTAAATACATTTTCTCATGCTTTGCATATGCTCAGGGGTCCTCTCTCAGATCCAGACCCCAGAAAAGTCCCTCTGCCTCACCCCCACCCACTCAGTGTCTGACTGAAACCACCTTCCCCTCTGTCACCATAGATTATTTTGGTCGGTTCTAGAACTTCATAAAAAGTGAACTGTGTAGTATCCCAGTGCTCGGAGACTGGGACAGGAAGATTGCCTGATTTGGGGGCCAGCTTGGATCACTGGGGCTCACTAGTGCCAAGTTCAGTGAGATACCATGTCTCAAGGAAATAAGGTGAAATAAGATGGGAAGTGATGGAGCAGGAGACCCAAAGGTCTCTGAACACTCACCGGTGTGCACATCACTCAAGCGTGCGCACGCGCGCACACACACAAGTACACATAACATGCACATACGTTCTCCACAGCAGGACTTTTCCTCCACTTTCATCTGCCCCAAATTCAGGCTAAACCAGGCATTCTTCCCAGTTCCCCCAGTTTCTCGGGAGTCTGTTCCCTCCACCTAGAATATCCCCCAACCAGATAAAACCTCCCAGTTTCTAGGCCCCTTTGAACCACCATGCTATATCCCCAGCCCATTTCTAGGCCCAGTTCAAAGGTCACCTCTGTGACCCTTTTCCCAATGCCAAGTGGAACCTGCCTTTCTCCAGCTCCTAGCCGAGAATAGCATGTGTGCTCTTCTAAAGAGCTGATCAGCCTCTGGGGTTACAGTCTTCCTGGCCGGCCGATCTGGGTCTCTAATTAGAAGTCGATGAATGGGGGGCTGAGGAGGACTCAGTGGTTGAGACACTCCCCGCTTGAGCCTTAACTACCTGAGATCCATCCCTGGATCCCGTGGGGAAAGAGAACCCGCCCAAAAAATGCATGTCTGAACTCACAGGTACAGAGCGCACACAGCAATGAGATCAATAAATAAAATAAAAATGGCCAAGCATTGGTGGCGCATGCCTTTAGTCCCAGCACTCGGGAGGCAGAGGCGGGTGGATCTCTGTGAGTTTGAGGACAGCCTGGTCTACACAGTGAGTTCCAGGACAGCCAAAGATACACAGAGAAACGCTGTCTCAAAAAAAACAAAATAACAATAATAATAATGAAATAAATGTGTGAAAAAAAAAAGCTACTGCACCTCAGACTGCAAAGCCGGGGCCCAGGGGCTCAGAAATGCTACCTTAGTGCCACCTACTGGCCTGCTGGTGTATAACAGTTCTTGGTTTCTCTTGAGTCCAGGAAACTCAAAATCTTTTCATTTTCTTTCTTTTGTTTTGAGAGTGTATGTGCACGTGTGTGTGCTTGTGTGTGGAGGCTAGAGGTCAATCTTGAGTATCATTCTTCAGGAGCTGTCCAGTGTTTTTTTTTTTAATTTCATTACACTAATATTGTGTGTGATTTAGAGAGCAATAGAAAGACAGACCGACAGAGAGAGAGGTGGGTGTGGCTCACATGCCACAGCACACACGGGGAGGTCTGAGACAACATCTGTGGAGTAAGTTCCTTCCTCCTTTGTGTGGATTCTGGGAATTCAACTCTGGTCATCAGACTTGCAATGTCGGGCTGTCAGCACCTTCAGCCAAACTGCCGGCCCCACTTTGATTTGGGAGACAGTCTCTCACTGGGGCCTGTGGCTCACCCACTCGGCTAGGCTGGTCTCCAGAGAGCCCCCTGTCTTTGCCTCTCCCACACTGGACTACAAGCATGTGCCATCCTGCCTAGTCTTCCACATAGATGCTGAAATTCAAACTCAGAGCCTCACGTTTGCACAGGATGGTGGCTAATGTCAATTGTTGACTTGTTGAGATCAGCATCAGTTCAACTAGCCCTCTGGGCATGCCTGTGGGGGACCACCTTGAGTAGGGTAGTTGAGGGGAGACCCTGCCCACTGTGGATGGTACCCTTCCTTGAGCTGGGATCCAGGACCGTATAAAAAGGAGAAAAGGATGAACACAAGAGTCACATGCTCGGCTTCCTGACTGCAGGCACGGTAACCAGCCAGTTGCCTCAAGTTCCAGACACCCAGATTTCACCACCAAGATAGACTAACCCTCCCTCAAGCCGCCGCTCTGCCCGGTGTTCCAGCACAGTCGTGGAGAAAGTGAGACATTTACTAACAGAGCTACCATCCCCCCAGGCCTTTTTCTTAGCTTTTGAAACCAAGTCTCTTATGTTGCCCAGATCAGCCTTGAGATACATAACTGAGGAAAACTTTGAACCCTGACCCTCAGGCCACCACTTCACAAGTCCTGAGAGAGAGTGGGAAATTGGGCAAATGGCTTCAGGCCTTTACCGAGATTGGAACCAGGTGAAGGTGTGAACTAAGGGGCATCCTTTAATGTCCTAAACAAAGGACTCTTCTGCTGCTGTGTGGAGGGAGAAGGGACTATGGCAAGCAAAGGGAGATGTGGACACTAGCTGAAAGGCGACTAAAATCCCTAGGTGAGAGGACACAGAGACTAGGCCGAGGGTGGGTATGCCCGGATGTGGACAGCCAAAATGTACTAACATGGCACAGGGTAGGAGGAAAGCCTAACATCACCCACAAGATATGGTCTAAGGAAGTAAACCTACTCAGAGTTACCATTGCTGGAACACCATGACCAAAGCAACTTGGAGAGAAAGGATTTATTTGGCTTACACTTCCACATCACAGTTCATTACCAAAGGAAGCCAGGACAGGAACTCAAGCAGGGCAGGAGTCTGGAGGTAGGAGCTGATGCAGAGGCCATGGAGGAGTGCTGCTTACTGGCTTGCTTCACGTGACTTGCTCAGCTTGCTTCCTTTTTTTGTTTTGTTTTGTTTTGTTTTGTTTTTCGAGACAGGGTGTCTCTGTGTAGTGTAGCATGAATCTTAAAAGTTCTTATTAATAAAATCAAACCTGAGGCCAGTTATTGGGGTGAATGCTGGAAGATCAGAGAAGCAGAACAAGCCACAGCTACCTCACTGGCCAATTTCTCAGCTGATCTTGTTTCCTCAGACTGGAAGCTTCTGTGTCCTCATCCCAATGGCTCTCAGCTGAACTGTGCTCGAAACCTAAAAGCTTAACCAGCCAAATGCCTAACCAGCCAAATGCTTAACCTGCCAAATGCCTAACCAGCCAAATGCCTCTAGTTTCTGGTCTCCACACCTTATATATCTTTCTGTTTTTGCCATCACTCCCTGGGATTAAAGGCTGGCTTTCTGGGATTAAAGGTGTGAGTCACCATGCTTGACTGTATCCTTGAACAGATGGATTTCTGCTTCTGGAATGCTAGGATTAAAGGCATGTGCTACCACTGCCTGACTTCTATGTTTAATATTGTGGCTGTTCTGTCTCTGACCCCAGATAAGTTTATTAGTATGCACAATATTTTGGGGAACACCACAGTGTAGTTTTGGTGCCTGTCCCAGATCTCGCTCTGTAGCCCAGGTTGGCCTCGAACTCACAGAGATCCGCCTGGCTCTGCCTCCCAAGTGCTGGGATTAAAGGCATGCGCCACCACCACTTGGCTCAGCCTGCTTTCTTATAGAACAGGACCTCTATCCCAGAGATGGCACCATCCACAATGGGCTGGGCCCTCCCCTGTAGTAGGACAGGCCCATAGGGTCTAGGAAATTAGCTCAGACCAGTTGCCAAGGCATGCACATAATGTACTCCTTATGAGCCAACCTGGAGTCTGCCTGAGGGCCTAGGAACAGGCGCTGTCAGAGTTCCTGATGGATGTCAGAGTTCCTGATCATGGCCAGCCAATGAGGGACGACCACACAGACTGGGTGCTGGGAGGAGGGTATATAAAGCCTCCCCCGTTATTGAATAAATGAGCTTGTTATTTGCCTTCAACTGACTCCTGGTGTCTGTGTCATTGACACCACGCCTTCTCATCCCCTCCCCCAGGGGAGCCATTAGGATCCAGAAACACTCCCCCATCAATCACTAATTAAGACAATGCCCTACAGGCTTGCCTATGACCAGATCTCATGGAGGCATTCTCTCAGTTGAGGTTCTCAGGTGGCTAGCTTGTTTCAAGTTGACATAAACCTAGCCAACACAGAAGGGAAGGATAAATTGGTTATTAATGAGGCAGAGCAAACCAGGGAGGGATCTGGGTTTGGGCCACAGACATGGATAAAATAGCTCGAAACCTGGACTATAGCAGCATTCAGGAGACAGCATGGGCCTGTCCAAATGTATAAACACAGGACAGGATGAAACTGCTTTGGGTTTTTGGTGTATTTTATTTTATCTTTTTTTTGTTTTGTTTTGTTTTTCAAGACAGGGTTTCTCTGTGTAGCTTTGCGCCTTTCCTGGAACTTGCTCTGTGGACCAGGCTGGCCTCGAACTCACAGGGATCCACCTGGCTCTGCCTCCCGAGTGCTGGGATTAAAGGCGTGTGCCACCACCGCCCGGCTTTATCTTCATTTTTTGTGTGTGCTGCATACATGTTGTGCCACAGTGTGCATGTAGGGGTCAAAGGACAACCTTTAGGAGTTGGCTGTCTCCTATCATGTGGGTTCCCAGGGTCACACTCAGGGTTATCAATTCTGGTAGCCAGCACCCTTATCTGCTGAAACATCTTGCCACTGGCCCTGTTTTCTGGGTTTTCCTCACATATTTGGAGCCTTATGGTGGTCCTTTGCTGCAGCAGAATCCCCAGACCTTCCTCCAGTACAGGGAGCACCCAACATGGCCCCCAACTTGGATCTCAGCTAAACCTAGCTGGCCAGAAGGCAAGAGAGAACTAAATTCCACTGGAGAGACCCAGACCCAGACTTGGCCCAGCCATGGCAAAACCCTTAAAGTTCCTGGAGTCGATCAACAAACAGCCAGTAATGGGTCCTGGGTCAGAGGTCCAAGGGTCACGCCAGGAGTCAGCACTGATAAAAATCTCATACTGAGGCCATATCTGAATTAGGCAAGGGTCTTTGTTTGCCTGAACCTAGTCTTTGGTGTAAGGTGTATAGAGCCAAGGGTCAATCCACATCCTTAGAGATAATAGGTCAGTAGAGTCTATTATTACTTCTGCTGGTTGTTTTTCTGAGGCAAGATTTCATTATGTAGTCCAGGCTGACTTTAATCAAATTCATGATCCCCCTGTCTCCATCTCCCAAGTGCTAGGGTCACGGTGTCTGCCATATCAAGAGAGACGGCTTGTTAGAGTTCAAGTACATTAAGGATCAAAGTAGCAGCAACATGACACACTGCTGCTGGACCAAGCCAGGTGGCTGGGGATCAGCATACTCCCATGGGGAGGAGATACAGAGCAGACTGAGTGGGTCGGAGAGAGCCGGAGAGGAGACTTTGAATAAGAGCAAAGAACCAGCTGGGCGGTGGTGGCTCACGCCTTTAATCCCAGCACTTGGGAGGCAGAGGCAGGCGGATCTCTGAGTTCGAGGCCAGCCTGGGCTACAGAGTGAGTTCCAGGAAAGGTGCAAAGTTAAACAGAGAAACCCTGTCTTGGAGAAAGAAAAAAGCCAAGACCCAAGTGGAGAAAGGAGCACAGCTGATCCTGGGCTCACCACCTACGGTGAGATGGCTCTGTGAGTAAAGGCACTTGCCACCAAGCCTGACTGCCCGAGTTGGGGACCCAGAAACCACAGGATGAAGGAAGAGAAACAACTCTTGAAGGTTGTTCTCTGCCCACACATATACTCAAATATCAATATAGGGTTTCTCTGTGTACTCTTGACTGTCCTGGAACTCGTTCTGTAGACCAGGGTGGCTTTGAACACAGAGATCCACCTGCCTCTGCCTCCAAGTGCTGGGGTTAAAGGCGTGCACCACCACTGCCCGGCTATAATATATTTTTTAAAAAAGACAAGGTCTCTCTCCCTAATCTAGGCCTTGAACTATGTAACCCAGGCTGGTATGGGACTCATGGTGAGCCCCCTATGTTAGCCTCCAGAGTGCTAGGATCATGAGTGTGTGCTACCACACCTAGCAGCCTCTGCCACATTAGCAGTCACGGCAGGAGAACAGCATAAGCCCAGGAGTTTAAAACGAGCCTGGTCAACACAGTGAGATGCTACCTCAAGAAAGGAAGGAATGGTAACTGGTGGAAGGAATGAAAGAACTGGGCATGGTGGTGAAGGCCAGCACTTGGGAAGTGGAGGCAGCAGGATCAGGAGTTCAAGGCCAGCCTCCTCTACATAGTGAGTTTGAAGCCAGGTTGAGTTATACAAGACCTTAGCTCAACAAAATCCAAAGGCTGGAAAGATAGTGGGTAAAAGCATTTGTCACCAAGGCTGATGACCTGAGTTCAATCCCTGAAACCAACATAGTGGAAGGAGAGAACCTCCACTTCTGTGCCATACAGCACATGCATCCACCCACACAATAAACAAATGTAATTTTAATTTTTTGTTTGTGTTTTTCAAGACAGGGTTTCACTGTGTAGCCTTGACTGTCCTGGAACTCACATGTAGACCAGGCTGGCCTTGAACTCAGAGATCCACCTGCCTCTGCCTCAAGGGGCTGGGATCAAAGGTGTGTGCCATCACCTAAACAAGTGTAATTTTTAAAAGGCATGTTTAGACTGCTTAAATTATGTATCACATGCATGCAGGATCCATGGATGCCAGAAGAGGGCGCCAGATCCCTTGGAACTGGAGTTAGATAGTGGGTGCTAGGAATCAAATGCAGAGCCTCTGGAAGAGCAGTCAGAGCTCTTAAACACTGAGTCATCTCTCCAGCCCTCCATAAAGCAAGTTTTAAAAACGTTCCCTCCACACCTCCCCAAAGCTGGGACCCAGCTTTTTGCAGGTGCTGAGGACTCTAACTCAGATCCTCACACTGGCATATCAAGTAATTCACTAAGCAAAATTGTCTCAGCCCCTAAAATTAAAGCTCTATAAAAGATATCACAATCAAGTGCTTTCAGGGACCATTTCCTTTTCAGTGATGAAATTTATGCAGAGGCTTGCCCAGGATCACTTAGCACAGTGAGGATGGGGCGGAACACGGTAGGAGCCGAAACTGTGAAAGATGAAAAGAAGCCGCACTGTAAAGTCCAACTGTGAACAGTTTTGTGGGTAGACCCCTCTCCACCCCGCCCCTGAAATCCTGGGGATTCAACTTCGGTACACTGACATGCTGGGCAAGTGCTCCACCACTGAGCACTTCTTTACTTTTTCAGGCCTGAGAGGCGAGTGTATCACTAAGTTGCCTGGACTGACCTTTGAACTTGTGATCCTCCTGCCTCCACCTTCCAAGCAGCTGGGTTCCAGACCTGTACCACTTTCTGCTTTTTCAGCACTCAGCATTCTCTCCCAGAACTCTAAACTCGGTGCATTTCTTACTTCTTTGCCCCAGTGCCAAGCGGGAGCCACAGAGGTGCACAAAATACAGGCTGGGTGACTCATACAGGGAGAGACCAAACAGCAGACAGCAAAACTAGGTAAAGCCGCAAATTGGGAGTTTCTCATGCGGGTGCTGCTCATTTAGAGGGCAACTCGGCCAGCAGGCGGAGCCTTCCAACCTTGAGCATTGTGGAGAAGGCTGAAAAGCATTTGAGGTCATCTTTGGGGGCGCAAGAGATAGTTCAGCGGGTACAGGGGTCTGCCAAGACCGACAACCGCAGGTCGATCCCGGGACCCACATGGTGGGAGCAAAGCACCAACTCCCACAAATTAACCTACACCTACACCTACACCCACACGAAATAAACAGAAAGAAGCAAAGACACCTTTGCCTTGCAAACAAGGTGAGTCATTTGGCTAGAAGAGACTGCGCAAGCGCAGAAGCAGCGCGGGACACAGCCCCTCAGAACTGTGCGGCTAGAGGTAAAGTGGACACCGTCAGAGTCTGCGGAGCACGAGGGAACTGGATCAGCCGGGAGGCGGGCACCAGAACCCCGCGGAGTTCCAGGGTCATTCCAGAGCCCGCCGGGTGGAATCCCCACCTCCCTTAGCCTAGCCCAGGGCGCTCTAGCAGTCACCCGTTTTCTGGTGCAAACCCAGCAGCAGTCTTGCGTCTATTCCAAACGCCTCGGGGTTAAGGAGTCTCACAAATGGATCCCAGCCTGTGGCAATTCAACTCAGTGCAGGGGAAAAAACTTCGATGGACTCATCTGATCCCAGGTCTTAAGGACCTTTTACCTACACTGTCCTCTTCAGTACATTTCTGACCAACCGTTTTGAAGAACCAAAGTACGTGATAGTATTCACATGCTCTGAGCACCAAGATGGAACAGAAAATTAGTACATCGCCATTTTCCATGGGAATAGAAACAACTTTCAACATATGGTACTAAAGATTTTATATATATATATATATATATATATATATATATATATAAATGAAAACCAATCCATGCTTCCTGAGCCCTATCCTAGAATAAGGCCAAATAAAAGTACCCTCCAAACCAGAACCACTCACACAGGTAGGGAGGTGAGGAGAAGTGTTCTAAGTGTCTCCATTAGGCTAAGAAACTCTCTACCCCACCTAGATCAACTGACTTAAAAAAGGAAAAAAAAAAAGAATTTAAATCCCAGCACTTGGGAGGCAAAGCCAGGAGGAACTCTGAGTTCGAGGCCAGGCCTGGTCTACAGAGCAAGATCTAGGACAGACACCAAAAACTACACAGTGAAACTGTCTTGAAAAACAAAACAAAAAAATATTTTCTGTTTTATGTGCATTGGTGTTTTGCCTGCAATATGTGAGGGTGTCAGATCTTGGAGTCACGGACAACTGTGAGCTGCCGTGTAGGTTCTGGGAATAGAACCCGGTCTTCTGGAAGAACCGGCCGTGCTCCTAACTGCTGAGCCTTCTCTCCAGCCCCAAGCTGAAACAATTTACCAATATAAACTACAGAACTGATATTAATCCATAATGATATAACCGAATAAATAAATGGGAGTAGCCCCACATCCTCCTTACTGATTATAATTAGTAAATGACAGAACAGAAGAAGCGAATTAACATTTGGTCAAATCCACAGTAGTTTGCTGCACTCAGTAGCAATTCACAGATGCTAAAATTCGGGTCAGAGAACATAGTATACCCCTCCCTACAAGTTACTCCAAAGGAAGAACAATTTACAGTGCAGAAGTCTAGCAGACTTCTTTACACAAGCCCTCCAGGTTTCTCATTGGTACTAAGTCTAATCAGCATCATGAAAGGGATACAATGCACAGAAAGACAATGGAATTGTATGACTCTCCTGCCAAATAACCTCAATCTAATAATGCAAGTTATCAGGTGAATAAACACAAACACAACTTAAAAGGCATTCTGTAATGCCAGGCGGTGGTGGCGCACGCCTTTAAGTATGAGGGAGGCAGAGGCAGGAGGATCTCTGAGTTCGAGGCCAGCCTGGACTACAGAGCGAGATCCAGGACAGGCACAAAACTACACAGAGAAACCCTGTCTCGGAAAGAAAAAAAAAAAAGCATTCTGTAACTGGCTAACACTCCCCCAAGTGTCAAATCTGGAAAAAGCTGACTAAAGCCAGCTGTGGTGATAGTAATCCCAGTTACTGGGGAAGCAAAAAGGCTTACAAATTCAATGTCAGGCTGCACAATTTCAGCCAAACCATCTCAGAATAAATAAAAGGGGCCAGAGAAGTAATTCTGTGGCAGGGTACTTACACACATAACGTCCTAGTTCAACCCCCAGCTCTGTGGAGAAAGCCAAGGACTAAAAAACAGCCGAGGCTAAAAAGTAAAGGCAACAAAATGCATTGTGGAATTTCTAGATACATGCCACACAACAAAAAGGCAGCAGGCACAATTCAAGTTCAGTCTGTAGTGACTAGTGCTTTATAAAAATTAAGTGGATTATGGTTATGCAGAATGTTAACATTTAGAGGGAAGCTGAGTCAATAGAAGAAACTTCTTTAATTTTTTTTTTTCCCGTTTTTTTTGAGACAGGGTTTCTCAAAAAAACGGGAAAAAAAAAAATTAAAGAAGTTTCTTCTATTGACTCAGCTTCCCTCTAAATGTTAACATTCTGCATAACCATAATGAAGTTACCCAGGCCACTTAATTTTTATAAAGCACTAGTCACTACAGACTGAACTTGAATTGTGCCTGCTGCCTTTTTGTTGTGTGGCATGTATCTAGAAATTCCACAATGCATTTTGTTGCCTTTACTTTTTAGCCTCGGCTGTTTTTTAGTCCTTGGCTTTCTCCACAGAGCTGGGGGTTGAACTAGGACGTTATGTGTGTAAGTACCCTGCCACAGAATTACTTCTCTGGCCCCTTTTATTTATTCTGAGATGGTTTGGCTGAAATTGTGCAGCCTGACATTGAATTTGTAAGCCTTTTTGCTTCCCCACCCCCAGCTCTGTGGAGAAAGCCAAGGACTAAAAAACAGCCGAGGCTAAAAAGTAAAGGCAACAAAATGCATTGTGGAATTTCTAGATACATGCCACACAACAAAAAGGCAGCAGGCACAATTCAAGTTCAGTCTGTAGTGACTAGTGCTTTATAAAAATTAAGTGGCCTGGGTAACTTCATTATGGTTATGCAGAATGTTAACATTTAGAGGGAAGCTGAGTCAATAGAAGAAACTTCTTTAATTTTTTTTTTTCCCGTTTTTTTGAGACAGGGTTTCTCTGTGTAGCTTTGCGCCTTTCCTGGAACTCACTTGGTAGCCCAGGCTGGCCTCGAACTCACAGAGATCCGCCTGGCTCTGCCTCCCGAGTGCTGGGATTAAAGGCGTGCGCCACCACCGCCCGGCAAACTTCTATTATTTTTGAAAGAGTAAGCTTTAAACGATGACATGCTGGGAGTAGACAGCAATCAAACACAGCTAAAATTCAAGTGAGCAGGTTTCAGAGATTCAAGCATTTTGTTTATATTCAAATTTTGAAATTCTCTGAACTCTGACACTAAATTGCTTCCCCTCATTTAGCTATCCAAAGCTGCGACAGTCACAGAAGACAAAATACAACCAGGCTGTGCGAGTAGTCAGTGAAAATTTGTCTTTAATGGAACTACTTTCTAGACCAGTCTCTTTAGCACTCAGGAAGCAGCACCATCCCCTCCCCAGGGTTTCACATAGCCCAGGCTGGCCCTGAACTCCCTATGTGACTGAGACCAACCTTCAGTTTCTGATCTTCCTGCCCTCACCTGCAAGGTAGGGATTACAGGTGTTGCTACCATGCTGTTTATGTGGTATTAGGAATCAACCCCAGGGTTTTCAATTACTAGACAAGTACTCTACCACTGAGCTTCATCTCCATCCTGAGTCTAACATTTTAGATGAGAAAAAAAAAAAAAGGTCAACGAAAGGCTTTGGAGAAATTTTTTCAAATAGACAAAACCCAAGAACCTAAACTCCTCCAACATCCAGCAATCTTGAGCCCCTCAATACTCAGGACGCTCCCTTCTTGGGAGCGTCCAAGGCCAGAGACACTTTGTATGTGATATGAAGGGGTTGGGAAGCAACGGCTTAAACCACCAAAGAGCTAACGTTTCAATTGTAAAAGGTCATCTTGAATAATCTCATGTCCAACTTAAATAAAGTAGGGAAAACACAGGTAAAACTGCTTTTCTCTGGATATTTTCCCACTTGAAGGCAAATTACTCAACCAAGTGACCCGTGAGAACCCTGTTTAACCAACAGGACTTGAGATAAATGTGGGGCTGGAGAGATGGCTCAGCGATTGAGAGCACTGGCTGTTCTTCCAGAGGACTGGGGTCCAATTCCTAGTAACCACATGGCAGCTCACAACTGTCTATAATTCAAGTTCCAGTGGATCTGACTCCCTTACACAGACATACATGCAGGACAAACACCAATGCACATTTAAAAAAAGTTAAATTTGAAAAATGTATATATTCAAACTAATGAAAACACTGAGAACTCTAATTGGGGGAGAATTTATAATAAAAAGCTTGGCAGGAAAAAATATCTAGAAGATTCTACTGTGCCTTTGATATACAGTGCTGACTATAATGCTAGAAATCAGCCCTGACTTTCCTTCCTAGGGTCAGTAAGCGTCTACTAACTGAGCTATATCCCAGTGTTACTGAGCTTGCTTACTTAGCAGCCTGGATGTGTGGAACAAGGCATACCCTGGTAATACTGTCTACAGTATTAACTCCATTTTCAGAATCCTCTTAGTGTAGTTTTTGCACATTTATCTAAAATTGGGACATCTTAAGAGCAAAATTCTCTAAAGCAGAGAAGCCCTTTAAATATTAGGGAATAAACAAATTCCACTGTGGTCAAAGTGTACAAAGAGCAAACCACTGGAATTTCACTTTTGAGACCCAAATCCCTGGGGAATGCTGTCTAAAGTAATCATATATTGGATTAGACACTTATATCCTTGGATCCTGGGTGCTACCTCTTTTTGTAGAGTGAGGTTCCTATGGAATTAGCTCAGCAGCTGACACCTAATAAAACACAAATACTACTGAGTGGTTTAGCAGTGCTGTGCTTTCTATACGAAGAACCAGAAACAAAGCGTTAGATACTGTCACACACCTCGGTTTACAGAAGTCAGGACAAGTCCAAACTATATCCTTTCAATACAAACTTTTTTGATGACTGACCTCAAACTTGCTATGTGGTAAGGACAAGCTCTGACTTTCTCCAACCCGGGCCCCCTTCCTAAGTGCTGGGAGTATAGGAATGCAGTACCATGCAGTGCCTTTAACAACTCTCAAAACTCCTTACATGCCAAAATCTTTCCCCAAAACACAGCAGACAAATAATACTAAATGGTACTAGAAATGATGCTCAACAGGATCTCACGTTTATTGAGAAGTGATTAATGGTAAAAAGAAAGGCAATGCCCTTTCCTCATTGGCTGAACAAGAAACTGAAGAAACATTCACTACATGTTTTACAATATTTTCTCTTCCAAAATGCATTTCTGAAAACAAGTTTTTACCACTGTTCTTAGCTTTGAAATCAAATTAATCCTGACTTAATCAGTATAATGTACAAGAACAGAACATTTCTTAGGACTCCTAGTACTTTACTTTGAGTAACAAAGGGTCAGAGAAAATGAATCACCCTTACAGACACAACCTTGGGTAACACTGTTATTAACCTCTCCTAGACACAAATTCTTCATAAAGATTTTCTTCCAGTTCGGAAGGGAAAAATCAAATTCCCACTTTCTGGGGTGGACACCCAAAATCTGTGTAACTCAAGTGTTCTCCAAGTGCAAATGTCAAAATGGGAAGAGGAAAGGGTTTAAAAATTAGAGAAAATTGTATGCACTTACGGACTTAAAAATCCGGAAAAATATAGTAAAAAGACAAAAAAAAAAAAAAAAAAAAAAAAAAAAAAAAAAAAAAAAAAAAAAACCAAAGCATTATGCTCTGAATCACAACCAAAGCCAAAATAAAAGGGACTTTTTTTTACCTAAACTACCTAGAGGGAATTTTTGTTTAGGTTTTTCTTTTTTTTTTTCCTTTTTTTTTTTCCCATTTTCCAGTTAAGTCCTATGTCTTTTGTGAAATTCCAATACTTAAACTGCAAGTTTGCAATCGTCTCTGAAGTCAATGAAATTAAGAAAAAAGTCCTAATTTTCTTGAAGGTCATTGTGTCCTCTTAGGATAAGCAGATGCAACCGTTGCTGCAGTCTGTGCAGAACCGCTTTTTATTTCCCACGACCTTGACGTTCCTGGGGAGGTAAGAAAAAAGTTGAAATAGTTAGCTAAAACCTATCTAAATGAAAGTAATAATAAATAAACAAACACAAAAACTACAATCATTTTAAAAGGAAAAGGCCTGGCCAGCTGTGGTGGCACACAACTTTGACCCCAGCACCTGGAGGCAAAGGGCAGGAGGATCTGTGAGTTCCAGGCCAGCCTGGTCTACAGAGTGAACTCTAGGATAGCCAGGGCTATGTAGAGAGACTCTGTCTCAAAACACCAAAACAACAACAACAGAGTGCACAGTCCTAAACTTACGTATTTGCTCCCACTGATCTTATAACTATGGCTCTGATGTTAGTACGAATCCCAGAAAGAATAGCAACCCTCACATTTGGACTTCCATGTCCCAGGTACTGTTAACTATTAATCATCTCCGTATTTTCCCTCCAAAGACTGTATTTACTTCTAAGGCTTATATTTTGTTATGGTTTCATTTAAGATCATCACAACCCACGCTGGTCCCAACTTGGAATCCTCCTGCCTTAGCCCTCAGTGTACTAAAGATAGGCACATACACCAAGCCATTATTCTCATTAAACTAAACTTCAAAGAAGTTATTTACCTGTCCAAGACTATCGACCCAAGATGAACCAAGGACTGTGCAGCTATTGTACCAATCTCTGAGAAAAACTAACGACTTTAATCACCATCACTCAGGAGGCAGAGAGGGGATTCCCAAGGCAAGCTAGCTGGCTAGCTGGACCGGAACTAGGAAGCTTAAGGTTTATCAAGAAAGCCTGCCTCAATAAAGTGGAGATCAAGCAAGGAAGACACCCATTGTCACCTTTGGCCCTCTACATATGTGTGATAAAGTACCTTATATACATGTATGAAAATGTCACAAGGAGACACTACACTTATCAATCACAGCAGTAAACATTATAACTAACCCATATATTCCAATCAGAAAATCAGCTGCTATAGAAAAAGAAAAAAGTTCCATCCAATGTAACAGAAACTTAAGTTTTAATGTTCCTAGAATTTTTCTATTAAACTCTCCTAAAATTTCAAGAACAGACACTGTGATGGTTTGAAGGAGAACGGACCCCATAGGCTCATGTTTGAATACTTGGTCCCCAGCTGGTAGAACTGTTTGGGAAGGATAAGGAAGGAAGTGTGTGGACTTATTAGAGATATGTTACTGGAGGGGAAGGCTTTGAGGTTCCATTCCCAGTGTCTCTGTCTGTCTGTCTCCAACTTTTGTATCAAGATGTGAGCTCTCAGCTGCTCCTGCACTAAACCTTTGTTCCACCATCTCTAAAACCTAAATTAAATGCATTCTTTTAAAGTTGCCTTGGTCACCGTTTTTTATTACAGCAACAGAAAAGTAACTAAGACAGACATATTATTGCTTTACAGTAGGAAAACAGGTTTAAAAAGTAAAATGAAACTGCCAGGCATCATGGCACAGGGCCACAATACCAGCACTCAGGATACTAAAGTAGGAGGATCATCAAGAGTTTGAGGACAGCCTGAGCTGCTAGATTGTGACCCTATCTCAAAAAATAGTAATTCTGGCCAGGCAGTGGTGGAGAACAGCTGTAATCCCAGCACTCAGGAGGCAGAGGCAGGAGTATCTGAGTTCAAGGCTAGCCTGGTCTACAGACCGAGTTCCAGGACATCTAGGGCTACGCAGAGAAACCTTGCCTTGGGGAAAATAATAATAATAATTATCCTGAAGTTAACCAATCTTTCAATAGCACCTTATATCAATCTTTCATTCAGAGATAGGATGTAGCTCAGTGCTACAATGCTTGATGGGCAGGGTTCTAGGTTCAATTTCCAGCACTAGGAACAACAAAATCAGCTGGTACACATAGGCAATCTTAGCATTTGTGAGGCTGGAGCAGGACTGTGAATTCAGAGACAGCCAGAAGTATACAGGAGTTGTTCAAGGTCAGCCTGAAAATTTAAAACTAGTCTACTCGTTCACTTTCAAGCACCATTAAATCTAAAAAAACAAAACGAAAACCCTAAAAACAAACAAAAACAGGTCTTCACTTACCTAACTCATGCTTATTTGCTTTACAAGGTAAATTAGGCTAATTGACTATTAAATAAAATGGTGCTTGTTATAGCTTTTTCTTTAAAGATTTATTTATTTATTATGTATACAGTATTCTGTCTGCATGTATCCCTGCACGTCAGAAGAGGGCACCAGATCTCATTACAGATGGTTGTGAGCCACCATGTAGTTGCTGGGAACTGAACTCAGGACCTCTGGAAGAGCAGCCAGTGCTCTTAACCTCTGAGCCATCTCTCTAGCCCTGCTTCTTATATCTTAACAAACACACAGAAAGTTTTAACCTACTTTCCTTATACTGTAAGAAACCAAACCCTAACAAATACATCTAATTTTACCAACATGCTTAGTCACAACACTTAAAGCTCAGCATGGTGACACAAGTCTAATTCCGGCGGTAGGGAGGCAGAGAGGCAGGAAGATCTCTGTGAGTTCGAGGCCAGCCTGGTTTACATAGTGAGCTCCAGGACAGCTCCAGGCTACAGAGAGACCCTGCCTCAAAACAAAACAAACAAGCACTTAAAATATTTAGTAAGAAAAAAAAAAAAATCAAGAGATAAGGTCAGTTGTAGGATCTCAAAAATGAGGCTAGCAATTTCAGTGTTATAGTTTAATGAGCCAGCTTAAATGTTCAATTTCCAAACACAGCTGTTTTGATACGCATACAAAAAATAAATAAAAATAAAGATTAAAGTCATTACAGGTTATAAAGACCCTTTAGAATTTACACCAAAGCATCTTAAAAAGCAAATGATTTTGGAACGAGTAAATAATTCACAGAATCTTAAATACTAAATCATATTTAAAGTAGTTTTGAGGAACTGGAAAGAAATGGACTCTGGTTAAGAGCACTGGCCTACTTTTCCAGAGGACTGGGGTTCAATTCCCAGCACCCACAAGGCAGTTCATAACCATCTGTAATTCCAGTTCTAACACCCTCTTGTGACCTTTTCAGACCTCTTCAAGTCAAAATATACATGAGACACAAAAATACATGCAGGCAAAACACACGCATAAAATAAATCAATCCCTTAAAAAATTAGAGCATTATTTTGATTAAGAAGAAAAAGTACAGATTAGAAAGAATAAGAATCACTAGGATCCTGCTTGAAGAGTTTCTCAAGGGCCAACTTTTGCAATGCATGGATTAATTAATAATTAGCATCTGAACCAAGCAAGATTTATCAATAAATATTTAAAGGGGTGAAAGTCTGATAAGAAAAAAGATATTCATAGTCTTCTGCTGATGAAAAGGAAAAATTATTTTTGATATAATATTTTTAAGATTTTTATTCATGTGTGCATGTATGTGCATGCCTGGGGAGGCCAGAAGACAGCGCAGATGCCCTGGAGCCAGAGTTAATGGGGTTGTAAGCTGCCCAGCACAGGAGCTGGAACTGAACTAACGTCCTCTAAAAAACTTCAGCAAGTTCTCTTAACTACCGAGCCATCTCTCCAGCCCCTGGACACAGCGTTTGATGTCATCCAAGGTGCCATGAAATTACAATCAATCCTCTTGGTCTCCCAAATGCTGGGATCACAGGTAGGCACCCTCAAACCTAGTAAAAATAGCAAATAAAAATGGAAACCCTGGCAGGGAACAGCTTACATGAAGTTACAAATAATGGCATGAACAAACACCATCTACCTAGTGACTGACCCACTGTGGGCATACTCTCTCTTGAAATCACTATAGTTTAAAGCATATGAAACTAAATGATACCAGACTAGAACCCAGACAAAAGGAAATTGCTATAGAACATTAAGAACATTGGAACCAGGAACTGTGGTTCATAGCACACACCTGTAAACTCAGCACTAAAAGGCTGAGGCTGAAGTCTGAGACCAAGCAGGACTACAGAGACCTTACCTCTAAAAACAAAACAAAATAATACTTTTTCACACCACATACAATGGGACACGCTTGTCATCCAAGAACATAGAAGCCTCAGGCAGGAGGTTCCTGAGGTCAATGCCAACCTAAGCTATATATAGAGAGATCCTGTCTTGAAAAGTTAAAGCCAGCCAATGAGATGGCTCAGTGGATAAAAAAAACACTTGCCAAGTCTAAAGACCCACATGAGAGAGGGAAAAACAAACTTATCCTCTGACCTCCAACAATATCTAAAATTTTAGATTTTATGTGTGTTGTTTTGCCTGCATGTATATATGTGCATCATGTGAGTGCCTAGTAGCTGTGGAGGTCATAGGAGGGTGTGAGAGCCCCTGGAACTGGAGTTACGAATGGGTGGGAGCCACCACATGGGTACTAGGAACCCAGCACAAACCCTCTGCAAGAACAAGAGCTAGGCCAACTCCTCAGACCCTCCATGTCTTTGAGGCAAGGTCTCATGTACCTAAGGCTGGCCTTGGATTCACTGAGGATGACCTTGAATTCCTGATCGTCCTGCTTCTACCTCCCAAGTGTCCTCTTCCAAGTATGTGTCATCACATCTGAATCTGCTTGTCATTTCTGTGTGTGCTCCTGTAAAGGCCAGAGGACAATCTTGGGTATTGTTCCTGAGGTGCCATCTACCTTTTTCAGTCAGCGTCTGTCACCAAGGCAGCCAGGCAGGAAGGCTAGCTGGCCAGTGAGCCCCAGGGATCTGTCTCCAACATCCCACCAGCTTTTATTTATGTGGGTCCTGGGAATTAAAATCAGGTCCCTGTTGTAGGGTAAAAGGGTCAGCCAAACAACACACTGGCCCTGAAACCAGAGCCAAAAGGTTAAAAGGGGACAGTGAAACACACTTTGGCCCTGAAACCAGAGCCAAAGAAACACATTCTGCCCCTGACCAACTCAATACAAAAAACCAACCAATCCCTGAGCACAACATCCAGCTAGTCTCTTGAGCTTATCCAAGCTCAGGGATTGAAATCCGACCAACTCCCACCCTACAAATCTTCACCTAGAAAAAACCCGCCCCTAAGAAGTCCTATATAAACCCTATGCCTGGTCAGTTTGCTGCTGCCTTTTCCCACCCTGGCAGAGGCAGCCACCCTCCTGGATTCTTCCCTCCCAATAAAGCTCTTGAATGAGGTTTGGGCGAGACCTTCTTTGCTGGAAAAGAGCAGAACTGCAACACTTTTGCTGAGAAAACCTTCCCCTAGAGAGCAGAGTTGTTACACTCCGGGGGCCCTGAGTAGAACTGTAACAACTTTGGTGGGAAAATCCTCCCCTGCCGGAGCAGAGTTGCTACATTGGGGAAACCTTTCCCTGGAGCAGACTAAACTGCTAAGCTTACAGTGACTTTGTGGTATTCCTTGGCTCCTAAGTGCCCGAAACCTTTCCATCTGCTTTATCAGATAAACTACACACCAGTCACTTTGCTTGACATTTGTGTATTTTTGTGTGTGTGTGTGTGTGTGAGAGAGAGAGAGAGAGAGAGAGAGAGAGAGAGAGAGAGAGAGAGAGAGAGAGAGAGAGAAAGAGAGAGAAGTGTGCATATATGCCTATATATGTTTGGAAGCCAGAGATTAACATCAGGTATCCATTCTCCCACCATTTATACTGAGGCAGGGTTTCACATTCAACTCAGCTAGTCTAGCAAGCCAGCTTACTTCAGGGATCTGTTGTTTGTTTTTGTTTTTTTTTTAAGATTTATTTATTTTGTTATGTATACAGTGTTCTATCTGCATGCATGCCTGCATGCCAGAAGAAGGCATCAGAGCTCATTGTAGATGGTTGGAAGCCACCGTGTGGTTGCTGGGATTTGAACTCAGGACCTCTGGAAGAACAGGCAGTGCTCTTAACCTCAGCCATCTCTCCAGCCCTCCTACTTCAGGGATCTTGTCTCTGCTTCCCGAGTTGTGGGATTACGGGTGGGCTGCCACACACACCTGTTCAGAATATTTGTGCCCTGTGAAGGTATGTCTTTGCCAAGGCGTCTTCTGATTGGTTATAAAGAGCTGAATGGCCAATAGCTGGGCAGCAGAGGATAGGCGGGATTTCCAGGGAGAGAGAGAAAGAGAAAGAAATCTATGGGCTCATATTTTGCCAGAAACTCTGAAGAAGTCGGACATATGGTACAAAACAGAGGTAACCGAGCCACATGGCAGAATATAGGTTAAAAGAGACAGTTGGAAAATGGCTAAGCTAAAGCCAGGCTTTCATAATTAACATTAAGTCTCCATAGCGTTATTGGGGAGCTGGTGGGCTCACAAAACAAAAGCCTGACTACATTTGAGAAAGCTTGCTACACATGCCCAACATTTACATGGGCCCTGGGGACCCAACCTCCAGTCATCTTGCTTGCCTGGCAAGCATTTTACCCTCCACTGAGCTATTTTCCCCAGCCCTGTACTTATCTTTGATGATACCATTTATTCTGCTTTCTCAAAATTACCACACAATGCACCATCATTAACTATCACACAATGCAATAAATCTCTTTAAATTTAATCCCCTTGCAGAATATTCCTTTACATTGTAAATATGTGTCACTGTGATTGGTTTAATAAAAAACTGAATGGCCAATAGCTAGGCAGGAAGAGGTTAGGTAGGATTTCTGGGGATAGAAAGGACTTGGAGAGGAAGAAAGGCGGGGTTGTGAGCCAGACTCAAAGAAAGCAGCATGCATGGGCAGTACCAAGAGATGAGGAATCGAGGCACACAACAGAACATATGTTAAATAAATAAGTTAATTTAAGTTGTAAGAGCTAGTGGGACAAGCCTAAGCTAAGGCCAAGCTTTAATAATTAATGTCTCTGTGTAGTTATTTGGGGAGCTGGCAGTACAGAGAAAAACTTGCCTTTTTTTTGGGGGGGGGGGAGTTTCAAGACAGGGTTTCTCTGTGTAGCTTTTGCGCCTTTCCTGGAACTCACTCCTGGAACTCACTCCGTAGCTGGGCTACCCTTGAACTCACAGGGATCCGCCTGCCTCTGCCTACTGAGTGCTGGGATTAAAGGCATGCACCACCACCTATCTGTAATTATGTATCCTCTTACCAACATCTCAAACTTCCACCTCTAATATTTAAAGGTGTTTTTGTTTTTTAAGTGTTTTGAGACAGGGTTTCTCTGTGTAGCCTGTTCTGGAACTCCATCTGAAGATCAGGCTGGCTTCGAACTCAAGAGATCCATCCACCAGCCTCTGCCTCCTGAGTGCTAGGATTAAAGGTGTTCACGCCATCACTGCCCAGCTTGGTATTTGTTTTTTAAAATAACTATAATCTTGAATGTTTCTAAGCCTCAACCTCTAGTCTTCGGCTTAAGTAACTGGTTCCAAGTAACACCCACACCTCTATTCAAACCACTTCAGCCCCCTCCTCACTTTCAATCTGTTTACAGAACTAGAGATGTGGCTGTGGTAGAGAGCTTGTCTAGCACCCACAAGGCTCTGAATTCACTACCCAGCACTGCAATACAAACTAATTACAAAGTTTAAAATTTGCTCACAAGAATACCTTGCAGCCACAAGGTGGCAGTGTTCAATTTACTCTATGAAATCTCAAGCTGGCTGAAATCCCTTTGCCCTGGCCTCCTAAAGGTTGGGGTTAGTGGATTGGCCCACCACACTTATCTCTAGTTTAATATCCTTTCTTCTATAAAAATACCTGCTGGGAAGAGGGGGATCTGTGGTTGGTAATGTAAAATGAATAAAAATTTTCTCAATTAAAAATATCTGCTGAGCCGGGCGGTGGTGGCGCACGCCTTTAATCCCAGCACTCGGGAGGCAGAGGCAGGTGGATCTCTGTGAGTTCGAGGCCAGCCTGGGCTACCAAGTGAGTTCCAAGAAAGGCGCAAAGTACACAGAGAAGCCCTGTCTCGAAAAACCAAAATAAAATAAAATAAAAAAATAAAAATATCTGCTGGGTTGTGGTGGCACATGACTTTAATCCCAACACTTAGGAGGCAGAGGCAGGTGGATCTCTTTGAGTTCAAGGCCAGCCTGATCTACAGAGCTAGTTCTAGGACAGCCAAGACTACACAAAGAAACTAAAATAAGTGAATGAATAAATAAGTAAAAACATTCTTTCCAAAGCTAGATAAAGAGCTTTCTGTACAAGCATGGAGACTTGAATTCAGATCCCAAGACTTTCATGTAAAAGCCAATCAGGGTGGTACATATCAATAATCCTAGAGCAGGGAGAAGAAAGCTAGGACAGAGACAAGCAGATCCCAGAGTTCTAACTGGCAAGTCAGTTAGGCTCCAGGTCCAGTGAGAAATAGAGTCTCAAAAATAAGATAAAGAACAGAGGAAGACACCTGACAATGTGCACATGCAAGCCAAGCCCACCCATGCATACCCATACAAAATACTCTCTCATCTTTTACTTATTATTTTTATTATTTTGTGTGTTCCGTCTGCCTGCATATCTGTGTACTAAGTGCATGTCTGGTGCCTTCAGAGACCAGAAGAGGGTGTCAGATTCCTTGGAACTGAAACTACAGATGGTGGTGAGTTCCCATGTGTATGCTGGGAATTGAACCGGGGTCCTTTGGAAGAGCAGGCAGTGCTCTTAACCTCTAAGCCATCTTTCCAGCCCCTCCTCCTCCTCCCACTCTTCAGTTTTCATTTTAAATATGTGTCTGCACATACTGTGCACATGCATGCAAGTGCCCTCAGAGTCCAAGAGGACACTGGATGATTCCCCAGAATTGGAATTATAGGCAACCAATTGTGAGCAGCCTGACATATATGCAGTAACCAAATTCCAGTCCTCTGCAAGAGCAGCAAAGTGCTAAGCCTTCTCTCCAGCCCCAGTTCATTTTTAAAGAGAGTGTTGGTGACACGGGCTGTGAGATTTTCAATCTCCTAGACAATATGCCACCTTGCCCAATTACTTATCATTTGCTTATTCGCTCTTCTTCTACTTTCCCTTTCTTTTTGTGGTATTGGAAATTGAACCCAAAGCTTTGCACATGCTAGGCAAGCTTTACCACTCATCTATACTCCCCAGCCCTCTCTCCACTTCTAAGTGTTCATAAACTACAACTGAAGGCCGGGTGGTGGTGGTGGTGGTACATGCCTTTAATCCCAGCACTTGGGAGGCAAAGGCAGGAGGATCTCAGTGAGTTTGAGGCCAGCTTGGTCTACAAAGCAAGTTCAGGACAGCCAGAACTGTTACACAGAGAAACCCTGTCTCAGAAAAAAGAAAAAAGAAAAGTACGATAAAACAGGGTTATTTTTAAGTGTAACCAAAAGTAAAAATTGAAAATACTATTTCTAAACCAAATGAAATTGTTTGCCAAGATGGACTATTCTCAGAATCATTATTTGGCATTCCACTAACAAAGAGCTACAAGTAAAGTGCAACAATTTCACAACTAATTTTATCAGGCAAGGCAGTGGCACAAGTCTATAATCCTAGTAGTTGGGAAGTGGAGGCAGGATCATGCTCAAGGTCACCCTCAAACTACAAAGTGAATTGCAGGCCAGGCTGAGCTAGAATAAACCCTGTCTCAAACAAATGAACACCCCCTCAACTTTTGAAGTCACATTCTAAGCAACTAACTCGAGATATCTAAGAGTCACTCAATTTTAAAGTTTAAAACTTACAAATGAGAAGAGGAACAGGACACTGGAGAGATAGTTCAGCAGTTAAGAGCATTTGCTATTCTTCAGAGGATCCAAGTTTGGCTCCTAGCACTTACAGGGTGGCTCACAACTGTAACTCCAGCTCCAGATAACTGACTCTCCATGGTTGCCTCAAATTCCTGAGCTCAAGTCTACCAGCCATCCATGTAACAGGGACTACAGGTATGTACCACTACACATGGCTCTTCATTTATACCTAGACTGCTTATCTAGTAAAATTTAAATAACTCTGGAGGTAGGACCTAAGTATAGATATAGCTTTAAAACCTTTTCAAATAACTCAAAAGTTATCTTTAGACCTATAATTCCAGCACAGGCTCCAAAATACTGTTTCAAAAATAAAAACAAGGGCCAGGTATGGTGTAAACCACACCCTTAATCCCAGAGCTCAGGAGGCAGAGGCAGGCATGATCTGGCAGGTCTGGTCTACACAGTGAGTTCCAGGACAGCCAGGACTACATCATCAGACCCTGTCTCAAAAAGAAAAAAAGGGAAAGAGAGATGGGATCAGTAGACAGGGGCATTGACTACTCTTCCAGAGGACCTAGGTTCAACATATGGCAGCTCACAACCACCTGTAGCTCCAGTTCCTGCACACACTTGCTGCACAGACATACATGCAGGCATACATGTATGCGTACTCATACACATAAAAATTAAACACACACACCCCAAGGGGACCCCATGAGATGGCTCAGCAAGTGAAGGGCTTTGCTTCAGAAACCTAAGGACTGCTGGGTGAAGTGACACACACCTTTAATTGCAGTACTTGGGAGGCAGAGGCAGGAGGATCTCAGTGAGTTCCAGGCCAGCCTGGTCTACATACAGAAAAACAAAAATAAAACAAAGTCTGACAAGCAAATGTAATCTCCAGAACCTACACGAAAGTGGAAGAAGAGCCAACTTCACCACGTTGTTCTCTGACCTGCACGTGTGATATAGCACACTGCTCCAAACACACACACTAATGTTTGGGATTTTTTCAAATTTAAAAAAAAAAAATCTTAAATCAGTATTTTCAGGAGATGGAGAGGATTTATACTATGATACTTTTTCCACATCTACCCAGTGTCCCACCTCCTTATCCCTTTGCTGGATCATGAACCTTAAGTAATGTAACTTTTGACATAAATGGCTAAATTACCCAATAACTGGTCTAGGCTCTAACTCTGCCAATGAGGTGATGTAACCTTATAGTTTTTGTGTAAACTAGAAGTGAGTGGACTATAGTCTTCCACTCAGTCTTATGACATCTCAAAACCATTTGCATTCTTGCTCTTACTGCCTATCATTAAATCACAACCCTGGAAACTCTCATCAAATGGACTTTAATTCCAAAGGATCTGACACCTTTTCTGACCTCCTCAGGTTCCTGAATGCATGTGGTGTATTCAGGCTCACATATACATAAAAACACGTAATTTATTTTATTTTGGGTCATGTCCCCTGGAAATGAGTTAAAGATGACTGTGAGCTATCATGTTGATTACTGGGAACTGAACCCAGGTCATCTGCAACAAGTGCTCTTAAACCTCTTGAGCCATGCTTTCCAGCTCCATAAATATTTTCTTTGAAGTTCACGTATCATGCAGTAGAGCACACCTTTAACCCCAGCACTTGGGAGGCAGAGGCAGGTGGTCCCTGTGAGTTTGAAGGCAGTCTGATCTGCACAGAGTGTTCTGGGACACCAGGGTTACACAGAGAGACCTTTTCTCCAAAATAAGTAAATAAACAAATAAATAAATTCACGTGAAGTCAAATCTTACATGAGTCTATCTTCTCTAAATGACTAAACTTGTGTATGTAGTAGGCAGTTTCTGATGTTTGTGAAGACCTGCCAGAGGACTGGGATGTAACTATGCTGGTAGTGTTTGTTTGCACTTGTATGCACAAAGATTTAAGCTCCAACACCACATAAAATCAGGTACAGTAGCTTATGTCTATAACCCCAGCACCCAGAAAGTAGATGCAGTATAATTATAAGTTCAAGGTCATCTTTAGCTACATAGCAAGTTCTGGGCTGTAAGACCCTATCTGAAAAATTAAATAAAAATTACAAACTGAATAATCATAGGGATCTCCCCCATTGGCTAACAAAATCCAGAGATGCACAAATACCTTTCAGAAAATGGCACAGTATAAAAGTAAACAATAACAAAGGAAATGGTAGTGTTTGCATACAACCGACACTTTTTTTTGGGGGGGGGGGGTTCAAGACAGGGTTTCATGTGTAGTTCTGGTGCCTGTCCTGGATCTCGCTCTGTAGACCAGGTTGTCCTTGAAATCACAAAGATCCACCTGGCTCTGCCTCCCGAGTGCTGGGATCAAAGGCGTGAGCCACCACTGCCGGCCCTTAAATATTTCTAATCCCATCAGCTGAATCAAGAGATATAGAAGTATTTGTTTTGTATGCACAAAGTAAGCTCCAATACCACATAGTCAGGTATGGTAGCACATGCCTGAAACCCCAGCACCCAGAAAGTAGATTTGGGATAATCATTAAGTTCAAGATCAAATAAAGTTGAAAAGAGCAGCTTCCTCTATTTCTAACAGCTACATAACCCTGACTGGCCTGAAAAAAATCACTATGAAATTAGGCAGGCCTCAGAGACCTATCTACCATTTCTTCCTCCTCCATCTTTCCATTATCTTTCCCTACTCATCCTCCTTCCAGGTGTACATGTAATTAAGCATTCCATAAAACTCGAGTGACACTAGTCTTAGCTGGTCTTGCTAGTCTCTTCTGTACTTGGTCACATACTGTAACATCAACACTGAAAAAGTTATTGTGGGGAGCTGGAGAGATGGCTCAGAGGTTAAGAGCACTGGCTGATCTTCCAGAGGACCTGGGTTCAATTCCCAGCACCCACATGGTAGCTCACAACCATTTATAATGGGATCTGGTGCCCTATTCTGGTGTGCAGGCATACAAGCAGGCAAAACACTATATACATAATAAATAAATCTAAAAAAAGTTATTTGCGTGCATATAATGTATGCGCAGGAATGCACGCCTGCAGTGGTCAATTTTGTAAAATGTTCTCTTCTCTCCTCCATATTTTTAGTGTTTCCCATGTATGCAGTGTACAGCTTAGTGTGTTGTAGGTGTGCTTGTCTGCACCAGAGGCTGACATCAAGTGTCTTCCTCTATCATACTCCACTTTTTATTAAAAGTTGTTTGTTTGTTTTTAAATTATGTGTGTCTATGCAAGTGAGTGCAGATGCCCCCAGACACCAGAGGCATGGACCTCCCTGGAGCTGAAGTTATAGGCTTTTGTCAGCTACCCAGCATGGGTGCTGGAACTGAACTCAGATCCTTTGCCCAGAGCAGTACATGCTCTTAACTGCTGGACCATCTCTAAAGTTTTTTTGGTCCATCTTTAAAGCAATCAAAAACATGAATTCTAGGGACTGAACTCAAGCTCTCCGGCCGACACAGCCAGCATTTTACCCACTGAGCCATCTTGCTGGCCCAGTGTCAGCATTTTAACATACACTGTTCTGTAACATTTCAAGTGACCTCATGTTCTAATTATCCCTAACACCAGGTCTGCTGGAGCTTGTTTACTCAGCAGGGTGGAAAGTATTACGCAGATACTTGCACTACCTTTGTTGGAGTTATAATTGTGTCCAGAAGGGGGCGGCAACAACTTTACAGCCACACTTTTCTTCTTGGCTCATTTGCAGACTTAGGGGTCAACAGTGAATACAGAAAAGCAGAAAGAGATCACCGTTGCTTGCCTTACTTCACTAGTTTTTTGTTGTTTTTTTTTTCCTTCTTTTAAGAATTACAACCGGGTCAACATTGGAACAGCTTGCAGTCTGACTATGATCCCAGGGAACCACGTTAGCAGAGAACTAGAGTAGACTGCCCTGACCTACACATGCACACTGTGGCTCATGCACCCACATGTGTACACAAACACAAAATAAGTGACAATAAATAAAGAGCTATAGGAAAGTCCTTTATCCCTTGAACTAGGACATCCAATGAGAATTCAATGCAGTGTTTCAAAAGCTGTAGCCACCTCTACAACATAACAGCAAAGAAATCTAGGCTTCTTCACTCACCACACCCCCACACTAAACAACACAACACATAGCAGAGACGCTGAACCTGAAGAATTTCCACTCACATTCCTCCATTTCTTTTTTCTCTTTAAATCAAGGGTGCCATGTAGCCAGCCCAGGCTAGCCCAGAGGTAACACTGAACTTCTGCTCCTCCTGCCTCCACCCTTCCAGTGCTGGGATGAGGTGTGGGCCACTCAGTTTATGCAGCGCTGGGAGCTGAACCCAGTATTTTGTACATGCTGAACAAGCATTCTACCAACAGAGCTACATTTCCAGACACTGGAAATAGGGATCTGACTCCCACAATTTGTCTTCTGACTCCCAGGCACGTACATGTGGAGTATACAAATACACCCACACACAGAAGGGGGTGTCCACTCAGTAAGTGTGAGGAGGAACTTCAAGCGTTAAAGCAGGAATAAATGGAAACAACAATTAGTATGTCTTTGTCCTTTGACAAGGCCTCAATGTGTAGCCCTGGCTGTCCTGGAAGTCACTACCAGGCTGGTCTCAAATTCAAGAGATCCGTTTGTCTCTGCTTCCTGAGTGCTGTGAGTAAAGGCAGGTATGGTTATTTCTATCCTAATCATTTAGTTAGAAAATGTAGAACCTGGGTGCAATGGCTCACATCTGTAATCCTGAAAGGCTAAGGAAGGACGGCTTCGAGTTTGAGGCCAGTCTGTGCTACAGTCAGGCTGTCCCAAAGAACAAAACCAGTCAACACGTTTATAACAGATTACAAAGCCACTAAAAGTGATGTCACAGAATCTGGTGTGGTATAAGTGAACAACACTCAGGGCTAAAAAGATGTTTTGAACCAGGCCAGTGGAATAGCTCAGTGGGTAAAAGGAAGCCTGAAGACCTATGTGGTGGAGATCAACCCCTGACCTCTAAAAAGTTCCCCTGACCTCCACTTTCATGCACGGGGATGTGCTTGCTCTCTCTCACAATTAAATAATGCTTTAGATACAAAGTTTAAAAAACAAGTTACAAACCAGGACATAGCTGGCCTGTAATCCCAGCACCCAGGAGGTGGAGGCAAGAGGATCATGAGTTGAAGGCCAGGTGGACTAGATTGGGGAGGAGGGAGGGGAGGACACCCAAAAGACAAAGATATCGCTAAAATTTACTGGAAATGTCAAGCCAGACAGATGCAGTTTGAAGGTTTCAGGATACTGAATTATATCAGGTGACAGAAGGATTCAGTAATAATGGCTGGCTGTCTCTACTTCAGTGTGGTCTGCCAAGATCCATGTCTGGTCATGGACCTTCAGAACAGCTGTGATATCCTAGGAGAAGTTTTAAGTGCTTCCTAGTTACGTCCAAGTTGCTTGCTGCATTACCACCCCTCCATGCCATCCAGTCTTCTGCCATCTTGTAATTAACACAAAGCACACACACCTAAAGTAGTGCCTTGATGAGCTATGAATCCCATTCTCACAAACTCTCTTGGAAGCCTAATAAACTAACAGATTATAGTCAGTTATGCAAGGACAGGAGGAACAAGCATCGGACTGAAATGGAACAGGGCTAGCATCGAGCTCTCCTGAAACCAGAGTCTCTTCCCAAAGAACATTACCTCAAAGGCAATGGGGCATAAATATAATCAAAGCTTTAACTTTTATCTGGTGTTTTGTTCACCAGCCTGAGAACAATTAGGATACTCATCCATCTAAGTCTTTATGTGTGGTTTTAGAAATAAACCATTACCTTTTTATTTAAAGGCGGATAGTGCTAAGGATAGAACCCAAGGTCTGGTGCATGTTCCCCAAACATTCTACCAGAGTTACATCCCTAACCCTAGACTTTCATTATTAAGTTCATTCTAGGAAAACAGTAAAAGTCTAGTCAATCCTAAGATAAGAATCTCACATCTAATTATACAAAGTTCATTATCAGAACTGGCCGGTAACTCAGTGAAGCTCTTAGCCTGCATAAAGCTCTGGGTTCAATTCCAAACAATGTATAAATGGGTTGTGGTGGCAGTCAGTGGTGGTAGCTATAACACTAGCACTTGCAAAGTTGAGATAGGAGGATCAGAAATTCTAGCTCAACGTGTAAAGGTGCTGGCCATAACCCAAGAGACCTAATTTGATTCCGAGAACCAGATAAAATAAAGGTAGAAGGTGAGAACCAACTGTGTATCTGTGTGCTCCTACCCTAAAGCGGGCACAGAAGGCAGAAGGAGGACCACGAGTTCAAGGCCAGCCTAGGCTACATATTTATTGGGGCTAGAGAGATAAGCAGTTAAGAGCACTTGTTCTTACAGAGATCAGGGTTCAACTCCCAGCACCCACATGGCAGCCTGTCACAACCATCCATACATACACTGTGGTACACAGACATACAAAAGCGTAAAACCTAAAATAAATCTAAAAACTTAGGGGGGAAAAAAAACAACCTAAAATATTAAAAAAAATTAGCTTCAGTACTGGAAATGATGGTACACCTCTTTCCCAGCAGAGACAAACAGATCTGTGAGTTCAAGGCCAGCCTGGTCTACATAGTAAGTTCCAGACCATGGATGACTACACAGTGAGACCCTGTCTCAAAAGTCAAACAAACAAAAAAATTAGTCTCAGAGATTCAAAGTCATCCTCAGTTAATGAGGTCTGAGGTCCTAACTATGAGATCCTCTCTCCAGGTTCAATTCACTCACAACCACTGCAGTGAATTTAATCCAAATACACCCTTGAATAAAAGTCAACATAGATTCAGGGGCTTAGCTCAGAGACAGACTGTTTCCCTAGCATGCTCAAGGTCCTCGTTCCATCCAGAGCACTGGTTTAAAAATAAAAACACAAATTCACCCTGAGTTCAATCACCAGCAGAACAAAAATTAAGCCAGCATAAATCAACAGTAAACTCCAGTTTCATGGGATCTGAAACCCTCTTCTGGTTTCTGTGTGTATACCAGGCCTGCATGTAGTACACAGACACACATGCAGGCAAAACACCTGTACACAGAAAATAAAAGTTAATAAAATATGAATAAGTAACAAAAAAGGTGGAAAGAAGGCTCAATGGTTAAGATCACTAGCTGCTCTTCTCAAGGACCTGGGTTCGATTCCCTGCACCCAAATGGCAAAGCCTACAAACACCTGTAACTCCAATCCCAGGGTACCCATCACCCTCTTCTGGTCTCTGCAGACCTCATGCATACATGCAGGCTCATATACATACAAATAAAACAATATTTTTTTTGTTCTGTTTTTATTTTCGAGACAGGGCTTCTCTGTGTAGTTTGAGTCTGTCCTGGAACTCACTTTGTAGACCAGGGTGGCCTCAAATTCAGAGATCTGCCCACCTCTGCCTCCTGAGTGCTGGGATTAAAGGCATGTGGCACTACTGCCTAGCAAAATAAATCTTAATAAAACAAACAAACACCCCCATTGTGGTCCTAAAATTTATATATACCTAATACCCTCAGAGCAAGCACTGTGTATTTCAAATAAATCACTCTAGTTTGGATCCATTTTCTATCACTCTTTCTACCAGATTTTAAAAAAAAAATCAAGATAAAATGAGTAATAAAATGTTAAAACCAAGTTTCCCCAGTCCCTTTAATGCCGTTTTTAAAGTTTTATATAGGGGGCTGGAGAGATGGCTCAGAGGTTAAGAGCACTGACTGCTCTTCCAGAGGTCCTGAGTTCAATTCCCAGCAACCACATGGTGGCTCAGAACCATCTGTAATGAGATCTGGTGCCCTCTTCTGGCCTGCAGTCATATATACTGTATACATAATAAATAAATAACTCTTTAAAAAAAAAAGTTTTATATAGGAAAGTTTTAATATTAAAAGTTTTATATTAAAACTTTCCTATGGCTGGGGATGTGGAGCAGTGACCATAGGGCTTGCCTAGCATATCCTTGTTTCAATCCCTATCACTGAGAAGAAAATAAATAAATAAATAAAGTGAACACTACAAACAGTAAAACATGTTCTAACAAACAATGTCAATTCTTGCATAGCGTGTTCATACTTTCTGTATATTACACCCTCCATCCTTCCCTTTCTCATCATACCATCACTTCAATTATCCCTTTTGTATCTTTACCTGTCTCTATCAGTTAAGTTCAAACTGTATTGTTTCTGCTCTCCACTAATGCTCACATTCCTTCACACTAGGGTTCAAAAGACCAATTATACTCCCTCCCATAAAGCCTTAAGCTGCTACATGACACCATTATTTCCAGAGCTTTTATTAACCATTCACTCACTGCAATACCTCTCTTAGCCTCTGTAATGCCTCCTCCTTCCCCATAGTCTGAATAAGCTCGTTACCTTTTTAACACTTTCTTCTTCCTCTTGGCGTTTCTCATAGTGTGAGAAGTCATCAAAAATGGAAGTGGTGTGCTTGTAGCTGGCTATGATTTTCAACACCTGCTTAGCTTTTTCCAGAGGCACTTCCTGAGTGTCCCTAGAGTTGGTCACTGGTTTATTCTCGTTGTTCTCTAGACGAATGTGTCGCAGTTGGCTATTGGGAACGTCCTTCACAAAAATCCATCTGACATCAAAACGACCCTTCCATTTGTCCTGGGACCACACACCTGCACATGTGTTGTAGTCCACAGCAGATTTCATCTCTGCAACTCCACAGAAGTGTCCACTGCCGTTGACACTGAAAAGTAAGTAAACGGGACCTTTCCCGTTCATGGAACGGTACGCAGCATCCAGTCTCTTGTTACCGTGCTCTGTGCTGCACCAGATATTATACTTAATGGAACGGTGGATATCGTCCTCAGAGTAGCTCTTAATGATGAAAACCCGGCCATGTTTCAGATTCCAGTCGAAATCTTTAGGGTTATAGTTATTAATGGACCGAAGCTTCTCCAATACTGGGTGAGGCTCTGAAGGAGCAGATCCAGAGCCTGCCTGAGACTGTCCTACTCCATTACCATCCACCCCATTATGACCGAACCCACTGCCACGGTTCCGAGGTGCTACCCAGCGAGCTGGCTGAGCTGCCTGTTGCTGGACTGAGAGCTGGGCAGGCTGTGGTGGAGGCGGAGGCAATGGCTGTGTCTGTTGCCCCACTGATGTCTGAGCCACTGGTGGGCTATTATTGGCCTGCTGTCCTACAGGCTGAGGAGACCCCTGGGTTGGCTGACCTATATTTTGAACCAAAGCCTGTGAGGGAGCTTTTGCCACGGGACCCTTGTTATCCCAAGTTCCAATATCCATGTTATGCTTTATTGGGGGCGGTGGAAGACTTGATCCTGCAATGCCATTCTTGGTCTTCAGTTTAGGTTGCTGTTTTGCAGGCTTGCTAGCAATATCAGCCCAAGACGCTGGTTTTGGAGGAGCAATAGTAGCTGGAGGCAAACTGCTAGAAGCCACAATGTTACTAGTAATGGACCCACTACCAACAGCAGAGCCTACAACTTTTGGAACACTGCTTGCAACTTCTGTGCTACCCAGTTTCAGTGCTGCCATCCCTTGGTCTATAGTATTCATGCCAGGAGCTTTATTGAGGGTCTCATTGGCAAAAGCTGACTGTCCATCAATCATGGCTCCACCTAAGGAGCTGGGTGCATAAGCATAATTGCTACTATATCCAGAGCTTTGAGTAGACTGTCCCTGAGAACTGTTATTTCCCCATGCTGAGAAGTCGATCCCACTGGGAAAAAAATTAAAACCATGCTGACCAAGAAATGGAGTGCTACCTAGGGCTCCTGGCTGCCCAAACATTGCATCTGGTAGGAAGTGGGGCTCCCCGTTGCTCAGTTGTCCATAGGAAGTTAGATAGGGCATGGCTGTGTCGCCTCCAGTAGACCAAGCAGCTTCACCCAAAGAGTAGGAAAAGCCAATGGAGGGGCTGTAGTAACTGGGTAAGTAGGAGTCTGACATGGCAGTATATGCATTATTCTGTGGAAGAAAAGGCAAATACATCAAAACAACATATATATATATAAATAATATAAATAACAGGACATTTCCTTCCACAATCACAACTCAAGTATTTGAGCCATCACTACAAAAGGGAGTAGCCCATATACCTTTCTGTAAACTTCTTTGCATTTTTGAACTATATGAAATTTTGATGTGATATCTGCTGGTTTTTTATGTGCTATGTAGCCCAGCTGGCCTCAAACTTACGGCAATCTTCCTGCCTCAGATTCTTTTTTTTTTTTTTTTTTTTTTTTTTTGGTTTTTCGAGACAGGGTTTCTCTGTGTAGCTTTGCGCCTTTCCTGGGACTCACTTGGTAGTCCAGGCTGGCCTCGAACTCACAGAGATCCGCCTGGCTCTGCCTCCCGAGTGCTGGGATTAAAGGTGTGCGCCACCACTGCCCGGCTCCTGCCTCAGATTCTAAGTGTTGGGGTTAAAGATATGTTACACCATACCTAAAGGTCCTGTGTAAACATGTAAAGTTGATACATATAGTATATAGTTTTGTTTTGTTTTTGCTGTTGTTGTTTGTTTTTGTTTTTGAAACAGGGTCTTACTATGTAGCTTTGGCTGTCCTAGAACTTGTTATGGAAACCAGGCTGGACTAGAACTCAGTATGGTGGGATTAAATAAAGGTGTATACTACTAGGGCTGGAAAGTAGCTCAACAGTTAAGAATATTTGCAGTACTTCCAGAAGATCCAGATTTGGTTCCCAGCACACACATGGCAGCTAACAACCATCTGTTACTACAGTCAAGAGATCTGATACCTTCTGTAAGTAATGCAAACACGTGGTACATAACATACATGCAGGCAATACACCCATACATACCACAATAAGGCAGGGTGGGGAGTGTCCCCATACCCCATCATGCCTGGTCAGTTGTTCCTTTTACACAGGTTCTCACTATGAAGCTCTAACTGGCACAAACCAGGCTGGGCCTTGAACTCCCAGAGATCCCCCTGCCTCTGCCTCCCAAGTCCTAGAATTAAAGGTTCTTACTCTACATCCCAGAGAGGTGGGAACTATGTGCCCCAGGCTTACTTCTAACTCCTGCCAATCCAGGCCCAATTGAGATGATGTCTTTATTAAAACTAATTAATTTTGGATTTAAAAAAGTGGGAGGGCCGAGCGGTAGTGGCGCACGCCTTTAATCCCAGCACTCGGGAGGCAGAGCCAGGCGGATCTCTGTGAGTTCAAGGCCAGCCTGGGCTACCAAGTGAGTTCCAGGACAGGCGCAAAGCTACACAGAGAAACCCTGTCTCGAAGAAGAAAAAAAAAAAAAAAAAAAAAAAAAAAGTGGGAATTTTGGGGACTGAAGAGATGGCTCAGCAGTTAAGCTGACTGCTCTTCCAGAGGACCCGGGTTCAATTCCCAGTACCCACGTGGCAGCTAACAAAACTGTCTGTAACTCCAAGAGCTGACACCCTCACACAGACATACATGGAGACAAAACACCAATGCACACATATACATATACATACACACACACACACACACACACACACACACACACACACACACACACACACACACAAAGTGGGAATTTTGCAAGATCAGTGTTTAAGAGCTTCCCAGCAAAAGAGCCAGACAGACTTCATGGCACATGTTTGTAATCCCAGCAAGCAGGAAATACAGGTATGAAGGTAGAACTCAAGAGCTTTCTTAGCTATACAGTGAGTTTGAGAGCTAACAAAACCAGATTCTAGTGGTGGTGCACACCTTTAATTAATCCCAGCACTCAGGAAGCAGAAACAGGCGGATCTCTGTGAGTTCGAGGCCAGCCTGGTCTACAAAGTGAGTTCCAGGACAGGCTCCAAAGCTACAGGGAAACCCTGTCTCAGGGGAAAAAACAAAAACAAAAACAACAAACAAACAAAAACAGATTCTATGTCCAACAAGAAAAAAAAAAAAGTAGGGACTGGAACGATGACTCGGTGGCTAAAAGAACTTAGGTTCAGTTCCTAGCACCATGTGGTGGCTCACAACCATCTGTAACTCCAGTTCCAGGGAATCTGATGTCCTCTTCTGACCTCCACAGGCAAACACTCACTGTACACACACACACAGAAAAACAGATGGCTCAATGGGTAAAGGTGTTTGTCACCATGCTTAATGACCTGAATTCAATTACCAGCGCCCACAGGGCCAAGAGAATTGACACTACTGTCAAGTTGCCTTGGCCTCCACATACATGCCATGGTAGCCCCACATCACATAAATGCTTAAAAATAAAAAAGCCTAGCTCAATGAGCAGTCAGGTCAAGAACTTGAGTTAGATCCCTGGAACCCACATGGTGGACAGAGAGAACCAACTCCTGCAAACTGTCCTTTGCCTCCAATCTGTATGATGACACACACATGCCCAGTTATTTATATTGTGTGTGTGTAAGAAAATTTTGGAAGGGGATTAAAAAAAACAGAAAGAACTAGAAATTTCAAGTTCTAGTCCAAATGTCTATCCAAGCATTCTTCCCTCATAAACTAACAATGTTCACTACATAAACTCTACAATAACTGGAAGGGAAATAGTGGTTTCCAAAAGACTTAAAATATGGGTGGGGGTAGAGGGATTACTTCCTGTTTCATTTCACCTATAAAATGAATGCCAATCATTTGAAATTTATACTACCTTTTGCATTAGAAGTATAAAAGTATGACATTAAGTCTATAACCTTAAATTATCAGAAATATGAAATGTGTACAATTACTCTTCACATCAAGGATATAGACTGTATTGTGAGAGCTTTAATCATTCTTGATCTTAGTTTGTGATTTTTTTTTTTTTCCCCAATAAAAACCCTACAGCACTGCTGGGCAGAGTGGTGTACACCTGTCATCCCAGCACTGGGGAGGCAGAGGCAGGAAGATCTCCATCAACTGGACGCCAACATGGTCTACACATACATAGCTCCTGGCCAGCCAGGGCAACACTGTAAGACCTTATCTCAAAACTAAACTAAATAAACCCTACAGCACACAGAATAACCTCAAATGAAAAGCAAGAGGTACATGAAATTGATCTCCATAAATACAGAGCTCAATTCATATAATCTGCCTTAGCTGTAATAGTTCTAGTAATATAAGACACTCATTATTTACCAGTCCATTAGCTACCTAATAGGTAGATCTGACCTGAAGAGACTTGAAAACGGTAAGTACCTTAGGACTTGAACTTTTATTACCAAGGCCAGGAAACAGTATAAACAGTTTCTTCAGCCTCTAAACACATCTACATAATAAAATTCAACTAATGGAGTTTGAGAAGGCCAGGTGTGGTAACTTATGCCTTTAATCCCAGTACTCAGGAGACAGAGGCAGACAGATCTCAGCGAGTGTAAGTAAGGCTAGTCAAGATTACATAGGGAGACTCAAAAAGACAAACAAACAGAGACAGACAGAAAGAAGAAAGTTAAAAATTACATGAATAGCTGGGTGTCGTGGCACACGCCTTGGGAGGCGGAGGCAGAGGCAGGTGGATCTGAGAGTTTAAGACCAGCTTGATCTACATTTGAAAGAGTTCCAGGACAGCCAGGGCTGCTACAAAAAGAAACAGTGATGTACACCCAGCTCTAAGGCTTACTCTTGGTGACTGACCACAAAAAAACAAAGAGCCACCCTTCTTCAAGGTTTATAACTACGGCCCAATTTTTTAAAAAGGTCCTTTAAGCTTCAGCTTACTTCTGAAAGAAAAACAAAACGCTCTTATTAGCACGGACTAGGCCAAGACATCCGTGAATGTCTATACCTGTAATGACAAGTTCCCACATGCTGCAGAGCTCAGAAATCTAAATTACACAATACTTTACAAGAACTACCTAGAATTGATTCTAAATGTTCCCACTCTCTGTTAAAGTGATTAGGAAAGCAAACTACTTCATTAACAGTAACTATTAACAATTCATTCCACTACTTCCTTCCCTGATTTTCTTGATTAGCTGGTTGTCCTCTGTGGAAACTTTCTGCCAATTACTTCCTAGATCAGCAGTTCTCAATCTCTGGGTCACAACCCTTTTGGGGTCCCATTATCAGATATCCTGCATATCAGATATTTACATTATGACTCATAACAGCAGCAAAATTAGTTATGAAGTAGCAACAAAAATCATTTTATGGTTGGGGTTCACCACAACATGAGGAACTGTATTAAAGGAAGGTTGAAAACTACCCTAGATGGTTTTTGTACTCTTAACTATGAAAATTTTTAGATACGTTATCTCAAAAATCTTACATAAGACCCAAATCTGAGTGTACACACACACACACACACACACACACACACACACACACACACACACACACACACGTCAAGTTACTGAGAACCAACTCTATTTCCTTCCTACAGGGTATGTTCACAATTTTATATAAATGTTGCATAAACTTCTTAATCTATGTTACAATAGCTTAAAAGTAATACCATCAACTCTTTTGATGTATAAATTTTGAAGTATAAATCTGTGGACTTATGTTAACTAAGACTTTGTGACCGTCATGAGACAGGAAAACAAAACTGGTGAATCAAATAAACCTCCACATGTACAGTTCACATTAGGGGTATCTGAATATATATGCAACTAATCTTTCCATCAGAAACATTAAGTACATCTCAAACTTTTTTTGTCAGCGATGGACATTATACCAGAATGACACACTGGTGCAAAAGCCCTCTCTCCATCACTAAGGAAGTTCAGGCCCACCTGCAACTGCAATCATTTTTTTTTTTTTTTTTTTTTTTTTTTTAGTTTTTCGAGACAGGGTTTCTCTGTGTAGCTTTGTGCCTTTCCTGGAACTCACTCTGTAGCCCAGGCTGGCCTCGAACTCACAAAGATCCACCTGCCTCTGCCTCCTGAGTGCTGGGATTAAAGGCGTGCGCCACCACCGCCCGGCTGCAATCATTCTTGATCTGAGCATCAACTGTGCTAAACAATGTTTTAACTTTAACTCCATTTCTCTTCCAGAAAAGGTAGGTATACAAAGTTGTTCTCTATAGATATTAAATAAATGCAAATCAAAATAGCAAGCATCCCACTTTGTCTCACTTCAAAATTTTAATACACGAAAGCTCATGAGAGACCAATGGATGGTAGTTTTGTATCAGTGAAATTCAAGTGATTCTACGCTAAAATTTCCTCACTACATCAGGAACCCAACTTTCCTAAAAGACAAGGTTCTGTTTCCTTCAGTGCAGTCAGAACATTAAACTCGGGCCAATATTCTAAATTTTGCACTGACATATTCCTGGCAAATGAGGGACAATTACTCAATTATTGTTCTTACACAACGAAATGTTATCAGTACTATAGCCTATAACATTTGTTTGTTCTATAACAAGTTAATAAGTATTAAGAGTAAACTCCCTCCAACACAAAAGTGAGACTTACTAACAGTACACAACACCCTCAGATAATAGAAAACGATCAGTTACTCACGGGCCTTGCCTGTGGACTCAAGTAAGGTTCAAAATCATCATCATTTAGTCCATCCTTTTGATGCACAGATCCATTTTGTACTAGAAGGAGAAAGTCAAATTAGTAATGTCCTGGCCCGAGAGTTCCCTCCCAAGTTCAGCAATTACATTCTCACCAGGAAGAGATCACGCTGGTTCACAGAGCCACCAACCTCTTAAAGGGATAACATGAGCGCCAAGGCTCAAGCAAGATTCCCCAGTGAAAAACTCTCTCTCCACCCCAGAGCAAGCTGATCTTTTTAAAAGGTCAGTTTATTGGCTCCTCGGAATTTCAATTCCCTCCGGCTTTCTCTCCCCCCTCACATGTGAGTTACTTCCAGAAAGTGATCCACGAGGAGGAAAAACAAAGGCCTCCTAAGACCTACGGGAAACTAAGGACCTGGTGCTTTTCAAAACGCCTTCCACCCCCACCCGCTCATGAATTACTCGTTGTTAACGAAAAAGCTGCTCGCCAGCTGCAAGAACACACCAAAAGGGTCGCACACCCGGCGCGAGGCACCTGCGAACTGAGCCGCTTCGGAAAGGTCCTTTCCCCGGGGCGCGTCCCCGAGACCCCGCCCCCCCCCTGGCCGGCGTGCTCGCCCCCCCATCCCGGCCCGCGGCCACCGGCGGAGCCGGGCTTACCTTTGTTTCCTTGACCTTTGGGTCTCTGCGGGCGGAGGGGACGTCGGCGAGCAGCAAGTCGTCCGGGAAGAAAACGGAAAAGGAAAAGACAAATGAGAACAGGGCCCGCGCCGGGAAGAAAGGAGCAGGCAGGCCTGAGGGGACGCGTGGTGAGGGGGAGGCGGGGGGGGGGGGGGGGGGGGGCGGAGAGCGCTAGGCCGGCGGGTCACCCGGGCCGGGCCAGCAGCGACACGAGGGAAGGAGAAGGAAACGAGGAAGGAAAGCCCGGGCCGCTAAGGGGAGGGAGCGCGGCGCGGCCGGCGAGGTCCGGGGAGGAGCGGGGAAGAGCGGGCCAGACCGGGAGGCGCAGGGCGCGGCCGGCCTCAGGCCGGAATCCCAAGCCGCGAGAGGAGGCGCCGCCGCCGCGGCCCGGCCAGGAGCGGCGGGCCCGGGCCTAGTCGGGCTCCGTCTCGACTCACACAATGGCCGAGGCATGCGGGCTGGGGCCTGTACCTGCTCCAAGAGGCTGCTGGCCGACATGGTTCTCGGATCCTCACTGGTGACGACGGCAGCGGACTCCTCCTCAGGACGGCGGCAGCGGCGGATTGAGCCCCGGCGGCGGGAGCAGAGGGTGCGGCGGCGGCGGCGGCTTTTGTCCCTGACACTCGGGAGCCTCGGCGGACGCAGCGGAGACACAGCGCGCGGCTCGGGCTCCGGCTCCGACTCGGCGACGCTCTAGCCGGACAGCTCAACGCCCGTCTCTATGCCTTGGCGCCGCGCGCGCGCGCGCGCCCCTCGCAGCCGGAATGTGGGCGCCGAGCAGCGGAGACGGGCGGCGCGCGCGGCGCGAGCGCTGACTCTCACATTCACTCACCCACGCGGAAGGGGCCCGGCGCGGAGCACCTCGGGAAGGCAGCGCGGTGCCCGTGGCGCCCTCTGGTGGGCTGGAGGAGCGGAAGCGGCGCGCGCCGCCTCCCCGCCCCCACCGCCGCCGCTTTGGGCCTAGGAGCGCTGGGTGGCCGGGGTCCGCGCCTGGAGATTTTGGCAAACACCTTAAAAAAAAAAAAAAAAAATTGCTTTGTCTTCAGAAAACAAACAAAAGTCAGTTTCTTAGTGATGCAGAGGCCTCTGCAGCATGCAAGACTTGAATCGTGATCCCTAACTGCATTTGACAACTCTCCCCCAATTTGAAAGGGAACCTGATGAGAGGTCCTTGAGAGCTCCTAGGGAAAACTTCATGGAGGTCAGCCCAGGACACAGGAGCCCTACCCTAGGAGTATTGTCATCTTCCTTCCTCAGGGACTTGCCCAGCAGTACATCTACTAAGCATTAAAACCCCCGACCCCCTTTGCCCTTCACAAAAGACATTCGCCCCTTTGGCTTTTGAGGGAGAAAAATATACAGTCCCTTTGCAGAGAAGTCACTGACACCAAAATAATCCACCAAACTCTGGGCTTTATTTCCAAGAAAAAGACACCTCACACGTGTGCACACAAATTTCACACATACTTCCACGGGGTCCGGCACACCTCTAAAGTCCTGTGGGACTTTAAGAGGGAATATCCTTGATCTGAGGACAGAAAAATGAACTTTATTCTAGGACTTGCTGTGTGGAGGGCTTTGTCATTAAGTGCTTTCCAACACATGAAACTTAAGAGGCTTTCAACAAGTTCAAAGTGGCTATCAGTCTCCCTTGTAACAGCTGGGAAAACCGAGATTAACTATTCTGCCCAAAGTTACTGAGCTATTAAATAGACCCGTGCTTTTGACACAAAGAAAAACATAATATCATCTTTCAACTGCTCGTCTTCAGGATCCAAGATCCGGAGGAGATCCAAAGGATGAGCAAAGACACTTTTTTGTTTGTTTGTTTGCTTCAGACAGGGTGTGTCTACAAAGTCCCTAGCTGTCCTGGAGCTCACTAGGTAGACCAGGTTGGCCTTAAACTTATAAATCTACCTGCTTCTCCTTCCTAGATACTGATAGCAAAGGCATGCACCACCACTCCCAGCTAGCAAAGACTTTTTTTGTTTTTTGTTTTGTTTTGTTTTTTGAGACAGGGTTTCTTGGCTGCCCTGGAACTCTCTTTGTAGACCAGGCTGGCCCCAAACTCACTGAGATCCACCTGCCTTTGCCTCCCAAGTGCTTGCTAGATAGAGAATGCTTTGGTGGCTTCACGAGTGAATAAAATCAAAGCATCCTGCCAGGCAAGGTGGCACATGCCTTTAATCCCAGCACTTGGGAGGCAGAGGCAGGTGGATCTCAGTGAGTTTGAGGCCAGCCTGGTCTACAGAGCAAAGTTCCAGGACAGCCAGGGCTACACAGAGAAACCTGTCTCAAAACAAAACAAACAAAAAAACCCCAAAGAATCTTGGATTTTAATTCATAAATCTGCTCAAAGCACAAAGCATTTATTTTCTGTCTCTTCTCACATTTATGGTCAAAGTGAATAAGAGCAGGCATCAAAGGTGAAGGACTTCTGGTAAGATGGCGAGGCTGGGGGTGGAGATCTCACAGAGGGAACGAGAGAAGCCTAGTAAGTAAAGAAAATCAGCCAGTTAACCCCATAGTCCAGGTTTGTGTATAAATTGTATCAGCAGTTGCCTACACTTGGAGGCAGCATGGTTTTGTAAAAAGAATTGGATCAGGAGTCATATCCTGAGAGCAAGAGAGTCTAAGTACTGATCTCCCTGGCCTATGTACAACACTGGGAAATTATTACACCTGTCTCAGATTCCCGCCTTTAAGACAGAGGCTAATACCACCTGCCTAACAAGTTTTTCACAAAAATATAAGTTAAAAAAAAACTGCAAGCATTAGAAAATGTCTGGTACACTGTAGGTTCCTTTCCTTTCGATCCATTAAGAGGTGGGGGCGGGGTTTCCAACAGTATCTTCATGGTACAGGAAGTTTTGATTAGCTCCTGTGAGATCACCTTCTCTGCAGGAGTCCCCAGTTAAATGCTAAAATCTCCCTGGGGGGGAAGAGTAATACTAACCCTGGGTTAGTTTACCAGATTGGCTTTCACAGACTCCTGAATAAACAGAACATAACAAACTGATATGTCTAATCACTGGGAAGACAGAAGGGAAGTCTGGGGTGAGTGATAGCATTTTAGGGCTTGGAGAGAGGAACACTGTATGGTTTAGGTTCTAATGTGAGCCCTCCACTGGAGCTTTTTAACAGGAGCTACCGAGGGCCAGGCAATGTGCTGGGGAGAAAGGCTTACAGTTCACTTTCCCTTGGAGTTCATAGGCTAGTTAAGGAAATTGAGAGCATGCAAATAGTTATTCAAAGTGATTCAGTTATAGCTGTGCAAAGTGCAACGAGGGAGCACAGGCAAATGACCTCTTCAGAAGAGCATGGAAGTTGTCACTGGGGAAGGACCATGAGTTATTAGGCAGACAAGGAAGGAAGCCAGCAAGAGTGTGTGCAGAGACCCTAAATGAGGAAGAGGCAGGCACTGGCAAGGACTGATAGGTTGCCATGGCTGGCACATAATGACAGAGAGGGTGGTACCAGATGAAACTGGAGAATTAAGCAGAAAAGACATAAGGACTTCATTCTTTTTTGTTTCCATTTGGGTTTTGTTTGTTTGTTTGTTTTGATTTTGTTTTTGTTTTTTGGTTCTTTGTTTTTTGAGAAAGGATTTTTTTGTGTAGTCTTGGCTGTCCTGTAGACCAGCCTGGCCTTGAACTCACAGATATCTAACTACCTCTGCATGCTGGGACTAAAGGCTTGTGCCACCATTGCCCAGCTAAGGACCTCATTCTTTTTTTTTTTTTTTTTCTTTCTTTCTTTTTTTCCCCGGAGCTGAGGACCGAATCCAGGGCTTTGCACTTGCTAGGCAAGCACTCTACCCAACCCCTTAAGGACCTCATTCTTTTGTTACAAATTTTGATAGGCCAATAAAAGGTTAAGAGCATAAGCGGTCCCAGTGTATTGTGGGGGGAAAAGAGATGAGGAATTAGGAAGATCATTCCACTGAATCTAGACAAAAAATAATGGCAGCAAATTCAGTGGTCCTGTGAGCTAACTTGTAGACAGGCCAGAATCTAAGCAGGGATGGTGGGCCATGCCTGTCATACAAGTACTTAGGAGGTAGAAGCAGGAAGATTAGGACTTCAAGGCCAATCTTGTCTGCATGAGAGTCTCTCTAAAACCTACAGGGACTAGAGAGATTCTGGCCTCCACAGACAACAACACACAGACATGCGCATGCATACACACAGGATTAAAAATAAATTAGGCGGTGGTGGCACATGCCTTTAATCCCAGCACTTGGGAGGTAGAGGCAGGCGGATCTCTGTGAGTTCGAGGCCAGCCTGGTCTACAGAGTGAGTTCCAGGACAGCCAGGGCTACACAGTGAAACCCTGTCTCAAAAAAATAAATAAATAAATAGATAGATAAATAAATTCAGTTGTGGGTAGAAAGATTGGTTGCTTCTGTGGGTTTTCTTGTGGTAGCTGTCTCTGACTTTTTTTTTTTTTTTTGGTAGACTAGGCTGGCCTCAGACTCACAGAGATCCGCCTGCCTCATGTGTCCCAAGCACTGGGAATAAAGAAAGACGTGCGCCACCATAGCCCAGCTCTGTCTCTGACTCTTTGCCTGCTTTTGGGACCCCTTTCCTCATTCTGGGTTGCTTAGTCCAGCCCTAATATGAGGGGAGATGCCTAGTCTTACTGCAACCTGACATGCCGTGTTTGGTTGATATATATCTATGGGAGTCCTATTCTGAAGAGAAACTGACGAGGAGGGAGTGGGGGGAGGGGCAGAGGGGAGGGGAGGGGTAGAGACTAGGAGGAGAGGAGGGAAGGGAAACTGTGTTGGGGGAAGTAAAAAAATTGACAATGGCCGGGTGGTTGTGGTGCACGCCTTTGATACCAGTACTCAGGAGGCAGAGGCAGGAGGATCTCAAGAGTTCAAGGCCAGCCTGGTCTAAAGAGCAAGTTCCAGGACAGCAGGACTAACTACACAAATCCTGTCTCCAAAATCAAAAGAAAGAAAGAAAGGAAGGAAGGAAGAAGAAGCTGAAGAGGAAGAGGAAGAAGAAGAGCACTTACTGCTCTTTCAAAGGTCTAGGTTTGATTCCCACACAGTGACTCACAACCACCTGTAACTCTAATTCCAGGGGATCTGGTGTACTCGTGTGGTCGATTTACATACATGTAGGCAAAATGTTCTTTCACATGGTTTTTTTGGTGTGTTTGTTTTTTCAGAGAGGATCTCTCTATGTAGACCAGGCCTCAAATTCATAGAGATCCACCTGCTTCTGCTGCCTCCCGAGTGCTAGGACTAAAGGCGTGTGCCACCACCCAGTGGTTTTGTTTTCTTTCATTGATGTTGGGGATAGGACCCCAAGGCCCTGCCCATGGTAGACAGCACTCTACCACAGAATTATGTCCTCAGTTTTTTGTGCCCGAAATGTAATCTTTCCTCAGAGGCCATACCACCCTAAACGTGTTTGATCTTGTGTGAAGTATATCATCTTTCTTACCCACTGTTTATCCTCCAATATCCTTGATAGTGAAGTCTGTTTCTTCTCCCATACAGAAAAAAGGTGTTTGATACTTTGTTAAAGTCTATGGGAAGTTGTTTTAGGATTTAAAAACTGTTTCCTGCTTGCCCAGAGGACCCAAGTTCCATGAAGTTGTGTTCCCAGAACTGATGTCAGGCAGCTTGGGAACCACCTGTAATTCCAACTCCAGGAGATCTGTCACCCTCCTCTGGCCTCCCAGGACACCTGCACACACATGGCATACATATATACATATACATAAATAAAAACTGTTTACAATAGTATTTGCTTTTCTTTTAAAAGTATTGGAGTCGGGGCTGGAGAGATGGCTCAGAGGTTAAGAGCACTGACTGCTCTTCCAGAAGGTCCTGAGTTCAATTCCCAGCAACCACATGGTGGCTCACATCCATCTGTAATAAGATCTGGCGCCCTCTTCTGACATGCAGGTGTATATGCAGACAGAACACTGGATATATAATAAATCTTTAAAAAAAAAAGTATTGGAGTCACACACACAAAAAAAAACAAAAAACCGAATCCATCCACTCCTGTCTCCAAGCTGGTATTAAAGGTGTGTACCATCCTGCGCTGCTCAAGAATAGCCTGGGTCAGGAACAGGGGCACATGGGAGGCCGGGGCAGCAGATCTCTGTGAGTTGAAGGCCAGCCTGGTCTATATAGCAAGTCCCAGGACAACCAGAGATATAGAGAGAGACCATGTCTCAAAACAACAAACAACAATGCCGGGCGGTGGTGGCGCACGCCTTTAATCCCAGCACTCGGGAGGCAGAGCCAGGTGGATCTCTGTGAGTTCGAGGCCAGCCTGGTCTACCAAGTGAGTCCCAGGAAAGGCGCAAAGCTACACAGAGAAACCCTGTCTCGAAAAACCAAAAAAAAAAAAAAAAAAAAAACAACAAACAACAACAACAACAAAAAGCAGGGTAAAAGAAAACAGGAAGTACAGAGCAGGGCAGGAGGAAGCCGCTGTTTTTCCTGGGGTGGGTGCTTAGGAAAGCCCTCTCTGAGAAGCTACCATGTGAACAGGGATTTGAAAGAAATAAGGAGATGAGCCTGGCAATTATCTGTGCGAAGACTGACTAAGGGGATGCGGAAGGAAAACAATATCCTGCCAATATAAGGAAATGGTGGTTTGTCGCAGCAGTTGGTGGCACCTAGGAAGAAGCCAGGCCCCAACGAAGCCATGTCTCAAGGGCTCTGTGAGGAAATACTGTTATCAGAACTTCTGGTGGTTGGTTTTGTTTTTGCTTGTTTTGAGGAGGACATCACATAGACCAGGCTAACCTCCAACTCAGGATGTAGCTAACACTGTCTTTGAGGTTCAAGTCCTGCCTGGAGCTCCTGAGTGCTGGGCTTACAGGCATGCAACATACCTGCCTTTGAGTTTGGATTTCTGGGAATAATGTTTGGGATTTGGGATTCCAGGTGTGGGATATATATGTTTATATATCCAAACATATTGTTCATCATTGTTCTCACATGGGTGACAGACCATGCAGAGCATGTTCTAAGCTGTGGCTATCAGAAGACTAGAGATGCGTGAGAACCCAGAGGCAATTCTACAAGGCAGAGTTCAGTTACAGTTGAGCAGCTTACAAGACATAAGAGAAATTTCAGGTAATTACGAAGTAGAAATTCTACACAGCAGAAGTTATTTATCCAGAAATTGAGGTGTGTCTGAACACAGGTCATGATCCTGGGTAGAAAATGAAGCAGGTGTAAAGGATAGGCTTGAGTGTGTGTGTGTGTGTGTGTGTGTGTGTGTGTGTGTGTGTGTGTGTGTGTTCTACACTTGGACATGCAGGTATACATGAGTATGCAGAAATGCATACCTGAGGAGGATGTCAGGAGTACTGCTCTGTTACTCTTCACCTTATTTTTTTAAGGCAGGGTCTTTCACTGAACTGGAACTAGACTCACAGCCTGCAAGCCCTACCAACACTCCTGTTTCTGCCCACACAACAGTGGGCACATATGTGTGCATGAGGTCTCATCAAGCTTTTGGCATGGATGCTGGAATTCAAACTAAAGTCCTCAAGGTTGCACAGTAAATACTCTTACCCTGTGAGCCATCTCCCCCGGCCCCAGATATGCTTTCAGAATCTGTTTGTTCTGGGAAACTTACTGTGTGCACACAGCACATGACAAGCAGTATTTCAAAACCAGGCCTGGAGCAGGCTGCTCACTACTGCTTCTTAGGAGGCTGGGAAAGGAACTCCAAGGTCAGCCGGGGCAACTTAATGACATTCTCTCTCTAAAGAGGTCTGGAAGTGGGGCAGTGGTGGTACAGCAGTTAATCCCAGCACTCAGGAGACAGAGGCAGGCAGATCTCTGTGATCTACAGATCGAGTTCCAGGACAGCCAGGGCTAGACAAAGAAACTCTGCTTAAAAAACAACAACAACAAAAAAAAAAAACCAGACAAGAGGTCTGTAGCCAGTAAGGTGTCTCTTCACAACCATAATGACCTGATTTCAATTCATATTATATATATGTATATATATATACACATATGTATATATATGTATACACACACACAAGGGGCTGGAAAGATAGTTCATCTGATAAAAGCACTGGATGCTCTTGCACAGGTTCTGAGTTCAATTCCCAGTGTCGTGTCCCCCCCCCCCCCTCCCCCGCAGCAGCTCACAACCATCTATAACTGTAGTCCAATGGGATGTGATGCCTTCTTCTGATGTGCAGATGTACATGCAGATAAAACACCTATCCTATATACATAAAATATATAAATAAATGAATCTTAAAAATATACTAATGAACAAACATAGACAAACAGCTACTAACTCGGCAGAACCTGGGAACCAAACTATGGCTCCTAAAAGCAAGAGCTGAAGAGGAAGGATGGTGTACAAGTGTGGATTGGGTGATTTGAAAATAAATCTTCAAATTGTGTTAACTCAAGCTGGGGAAGTGCTTCAGGACTGAGAAGGACATGTGGCAAGGACTCAGAATGGAGAACAGATGTTGCAGAAGAAGATGTGGTAGAAAGAATCCCCCGGAGTCACCGGCAAACTTGGTTCTTGGTGCTTGTTTAAAACAGGATTTTCCTGTAGAACCCAAGATCCTGTAGATCTCAACTCAAGCTCTTCCGGCTTCTCTTTGGAGAGTTAGGTTGCAGGTAGGACCCACCACACCTGGCCTACTTCGGTTGTTCATTAGCACATTACAGACTATATTAGAATTCCAGTGCTTGCCAGGCAAGGGCTGTTGAAGCACACTCCTATCTCCAGCAGGATTTCCCAGGGAAGAATTATTCTAGGTGGAAGGGATCTGTCTCGCCTCCCAGTGATCACCTATACTAGGAAATCTTCCAGAAGTGCAGGGGTAGCCTGAGTCCACTTCCTCTTAACTGACTTGATCCTCAGTAAATATTGACCGAAACAAACCACTTCATTCCTATTTTCGGAATTCAACCTTTTTTTTTGGGGGGGGGTGCCTTTTCTACCCCCTAGATAGTCCTCCATTCTGGATCAGTTCTGACTCCGTGACTCAGTATTTCATGACGGACTTTTGCTACTTAAACATCAGCTGAAGAGATGGCTCAGTAGTTAAGAACATTAGCTCTTCCAGAGAACCTGGGTTGGGTTTCCATCACCCACATGGTGGCTAACATCCCTAACTCTAGTTCCAGGGGATCTGAAACCCTCTTCTGACCTCCTCAGACATCAGGCATGCATATAGTGTACATATATACTTGCAAGAAAAAAAAATTTTTTTTTTTTTGGTGTTTTTTGAGACAGGGTTTCTCTGTGTAGCTTTTCACCTTTCCTGAAACTCACTCTGTAGCTCAGGCTGGCCTCGAACTCACAGAGATCTGCCTGCCTCTGCCTCTCAAGTGCTGGGATTAAAGGCGTGCGCCACCAACGCCCAGCGCAAGAAAAAATTTATAGACATAAAATAAAAATTAAAAAAATTAAAACAAACAAACATCTTGGGCCAGCGACAGTTCAGTAATTAAAAGTGTCTGCCTAGGGTTGGGGATTTAGCTCAGTGGTAGAGCGCAAGGCCCTGGGTTCGGTCCTCAGCTCCGGAAAGGAAAAATAAATAAATAAATAAATAAATAAATAAATAAATAAATAAATGAATAAAGCAAATAAATAAATAAATGTGTCTGCCTGCCAAGCCTGGTGAACTGAATTTGATGCCTGGAACCCACCTCGTGGTGGGAGCACACTGACTCCTGAAAGTTATCATTTGACCAAGACACTGTGTACCCTGGCATCACACACACACACACACACACACACACACACACTGTAAATTTTTAGTAAATAAAACCAGTACTCTCTATACACACTTACCTTCAGAGTCTTACGTGAACTGGAATAAAACACCAACATGAAAAGAATCACCTGAATATTAATTTCCAAGATATTTTCATTAATACTGGTTCCCCCTACTACCACGGCAGGGGGGTGAGGGAAGTACACACTGAAGTGGCTTTGAATCTCGAATGTCTATTGTTCATGGGGGAGGCACAAAAAAGCAGAGAAACTTTTTGTTTTGGGGTATGGGAGCCTAAATTTTTGTTTTGTGAGGCAATGTCTTGATGCTATCCTCCTGCATCTGCCCCCTAGTGCTGGGATTATAGGTAAGCATGCAACACCCTCTCTGGAATCCTAGAAATTGAGGAGGTGTGGTGAGCACATGCTTTAATCCCAGCACTTGGGAGGCAGAGACAGATGGATCTCTGAGTTCAAGGCCAGGCTGGTCTACAGAGCTAATTCTAGGTCAAGCAAGGCTACACAGAGACCCTGTCCAGAAAGAAAAAGAGACATGGCGGGGGGCGGGGGAGGGGGCAAGAACAGGGTGACAGGGCAGGAACCAGGCAGGATCAGGGACTAGACAAGTGCACAATAAGGTCTTTTTGAAAAACAAGAAAGTTCAGAGATTCACTTCTACCAGGGAAACCCCAGCCACACCCTAGATCAAGCTCCAGGACCCATCTGATGATTACCAGCTCAGGTGTGCCCCACTTTCTCCAGTGGGTGCTTCCAGTAAACAGTGTCACTGACTGAGGACCTGGGTCTTCCAGCAGAAGCAGCAAGCGGGACTAGAGAATTCTACTCTTGTATACGCAGCCCACAGCCCAAGTATTTGAAAATAAGCTTGTGCACACATCTTCTCCAAGAGACTGTCTCAGATTTGCTGATCCCCATTCACACTCCAAGCTGAGTCAGGTGCTTGATCTTTTGTCCTTAACTCCAGGCCAACAGCCCAAGGCTACACTCACCCCAACACAATGATTTGATGTAGTAGCTCTCTAGGGGTGGCTTCACCTCTGTGACTTTGCCAGCCTGCCAAAACCTAGGAACTGAGGTCTCAGAATGTTTCTCAATGCTGAAGATAAAACAGGATTACAAAAGAAACCAAAGACACTGAACTGCAGCTAACTGCAGACGAGGTCTGGGTATGAACCCCTTGAGAACAGGGATTGTCTGCAAGGTCAATGTCTAGCATAGAAGCTGCATTTTCATGGTATTTCCCGAGGCTCCGGTGGCGCAATCGGTTAGCGTGCAGTACTTATACATACATGGTACTTACAAATGTTTATTTAATGAATGGCTAGAGAAAAGATAGCTACCATCAAGTCAGCCTGAGGAGTAATTTCATTGCAACTGCCTATTCACACATCAGTAACTTGCATGGGTCTCACCCCATCTGAAATAATCTAGACCATGGGTGAGAGATCTCTTCCTCACGAGTACCACAGCAGCTAGCAACGACAGCATTTGGAAGACCAGGAAAACAGCAAAGCTCATGTAATCCACCTGCCAGAATGATTAAAGTAAACAGGCTCTGTCTCAAAAGGACATCTGACTTTGGAAGCATGGTGCTCACACGACCTTTATTCTCCAACAGCTGTAATGAGCAAAAGGAAGGACCTGAGCAGGACTGTCTCTATTCTCTAGGGCTCCTCCCTTGTCCTGAATTGGTCCTCTCATCTCTGGGAAAGAGAAATGACCTAAAGAGCACAAGAATATGTGGCTTTCTAGGTTCAAGTAATAGTTTCAGACTTAGCCTGGAACTTTTAGGGCTGGCAAGATGGCTCAGAGGACGAGGGTGCTTGCCACCAAGCCTGGCAACCTGAGTTCAATCCCCAGGACACACATGATGGAAGGAGACTCCTGCAGGTTGTTCTCTGACCTCCACACAGACACCATAGCAAGCTCTCCACTACACACACACACACACGGATAAATAAGTGTAATAAAAATTCTTATGTATTAACAGAAAACCTAAGGAAGCAGGGAAATCAATTCCAGTTCCTTCACTAAAAATGTATAAAGGACCAAAAGCTTGTTCAAAACAGATTTTTTTTTTTTGAGACAGCATTTTATGTATCTCAGGTTAGTCTTGAACTTGCTACAGAGCTGAGAATGACCTTGAATTTCTGAGTCTTCTGTCTCTACTTCCCAAGGATCAAAGGCATGTGCCGACCCCCCACCCCACCCCCAGGCCGTTTATTTCACGGTAGAGACTGAAGCCAGGGTTTCATGCATGCTAGGTGAGCACTTTACCAGCTGAGCTCTGTCCCCAGCCCAACTCAGTATTCTGAAAAGTCCAGCTTTAAAGCTGAAACACACTTAGGGTCTTCAGAGTGACCTGAGGGCTTCTCTGGCTATATATGGCCATCTAAGAGATGGAAGGACGTTTTCATTTGAGTATAGTGTCTGAAACCTCCAGGTAGGAAGACGGGTTTAGGTAGGCATCCTTCTCTAATTTTTTTTTTAAAGAAACTAAGGTCAAAATTTTACTTTTAATAATAAATAATAAATGTTCTAACTCCTAAGCTGTGTGCCTTTCTGGCTACTCTTTAAGTCATCTGTAGAGTGTCTGCTTTCCCTAGTACAGTAAGCAATATAATTAAAGAACTCACACTGTCCACTCTTCCCCAACACTGAAAAGGGGTCTAGAGAAAGGATCACCGCGTGGAAAGTGACCCAGGTCGAAATGGACAAGCAGCACTTGGGAAGAAGCCCCCACCCCAGACAAAGTTGTGACAGACACAGTTTCTTTCCCAGGGAGTCCTGCTCACTCAGGAGACTTCTAGTCCATGCCTCAGGAAAGGCTAGGGGTGTTTCCAGTCTTCCCTGCCAAGCCCAAGCCTTTTTATGAGCTCGGTATCTCCCAGAAGCATCTGCGGCATAAACAGAAGTGACTCTCACAGGGAATGAAGGCAGGCAGGCACCTGTCCCTGTTCTCCAAATCAGCCAAAAGCTGCAGAGCATGGGATCTGGAGACTGCAGGATGAAGAGAAGGGGAAGCACCAAGTGAGTGACTGCTTTTGGTTCCAAAGCCAAAATATGTACACACACACACACCAAAACCACACCACACCACACACACTTGTACGCAGGGCTCCCGGAAATAGCAGCTGGTCGGCATGAGGAACTCTGCCATTCCTGGAGTCAAGAAACCAATATGATGGATGGCTTGGAGCCCCACCCCATGATAGCCACAGTCCAAGAACTAGAGCAATTTACACCACATCACAGTCTGCAAAGGAATGGACTAATAATCCTCGGTGAGGAGGGTGAGCGCTTTGACAAGGCTGGGGGCAAGGTGAGCTATCCCAAATGCACAGCTGTGACAATCCCTTGATTGCTGTGTGGCCTTCTGTATATTACTGGCCTCTTCTCAAAACGGTACCCAACCCTCAAAGAGTTTGAGAGGCATCGGATGCACCTCTGGAAGATCATTCCTTGCCCCCTCCTTGTCAAAGGACTTCCCGTTTTAAGCTGCTGATGGCATGCTGCTCTCTGCTCTAAGCAGAGTTCAACTTCCTTTTGTTTCAGAGTTTTGCATTGGCCTCTGAGGCCATATCCAGGATACAGAGGCAAGTGCATTTCTGTATCCACGCGAGAGCTGGTCGTCTTCCGGTGTCAGGTCTGTGTTCCAGAGTTTGGTCAATGCATCTTTACAAGAGTGAAACCATGCATGTGTATACAAACAGACTATTCTGGAAAGGGTTCTTGGTTACTTTGACACCTCCCCTAAAAGCAATACCTTCCTTGGGGGAAGATGAGTAGGACACCGGATGACCTGTTCCTAACTTCTGGAAAGGTAGCTTGTTCTGTCCATTTGCCAGTGAGGGGGTAGGAGGAACCCAACATTGTCAGTTACAACAAGATTTTGTAGTTTGTTTGTTTTTTTAAAAAAAGGTTCTATGTGGAAATGAGTGGGACAATGATAAAAATAAACATAATTAAAATCCCAAACCAAAACATAGCTCTCGGCCCCCATCCCCAGTTAGTCCTCCAAGACCACAATCTCCACATTGTGGACTTGATGCTGGTGTTCTTCCATTTCAGCCACCACTTTCTCCTCAGTCCTCAGCTCTGTCTCCAAGATGACGGCTTTGCCCTCAGTGTCTTCAGCCTCAGGGTCTGGGGCCGGGTCAATCTCGATGATGGTCTGCCCGTCCTCCGAGGTGCTTTCAACAGCCTGGATTGCTGAAGTCAGGCCGGACTCCATGGCCACCAGCTCCACAGGGCTCACCATGGTGGCCATATTGCCCAGGGTACTCCCATCCTGCATAGTGGTGGAGCTTAGCAGTGCCAAGCTCGATGAAGGGTGGATGGTCACTGTGTCTGGTGAGCTGCTCTTGGCAGAGGAAACCACTGTGGCATAGCGGAAGAGCTGAGGGCCAGAAGGCAGCGTATGGACAGTCACAGGACTGGAGCCCTGGCTGAGTGTAGCCACCGGAATATTGCCCATCGAGAAGGACTGCCCCACGGGGGTGATGGTGATAGGTGAGATGACAGTGAACTGAGGCTGCTGGACAGGAGAAGGGCTCAGGACAGTGGTGGAGGCTGGCCGCTGGAGCCGGGGTCTTTTTGGAGGCTTTGGGGTGCTCACAGGCATTAGTACCACATTTTGAACCGTCTGGGATTTCAGTCTAGGATCTTGAGCTTGCTTTTTTTGCTCTTCCAACTGCCGTTCCAAGTCTATGGGGGAAAAAACAAAACAAAACATACAAACAGCTAGAGTTTGTGGAAAGAAATCATCTTGGGGACATTAGGCAGGGGGTCAGGAGACACAGGGTCTTGTCAGTAGTCTTACACTGTGTAGCCTCAGGCAAGTCATACCACTGTTTCCCAAATGACTTGTGGAGATGACTTTTTTTTTAACCCTTCAGTAATTGCAATGAATGGCATGATTATGGGCAGGGCAACAGTTCAGAGTCCTTTAAAACTGATCTTACTTTACTCAACCCAACATGCTCCTCTAACAAATTTTTCACCTCTTGGCAAAATACAAATCAAAGAAGTCTCACATGGTCTTTTTCCTTTTCACAAGTATGTGATTTACACCCAGGGCCACTGGCATACTAAGGACACGCTTTAGCATTGAGCTACATCTCCCAGCATACACATATATATTTTTTAAATTAAATTTTAAATTATTTGTATGTGTGTGCCTGTACATGTGCATGTGTGTGCATGTGTGTACATGTGAGTGCACACGTGAGTGCAGGTGCCTGCTGAGGCCAGGGAGTGCATCAGAGACTCCAGAGCTGGAGTTATAGGTGGTTGTGAGCCACTAACAGAACCAAGATTCTCTGGAAGAGGGGGAAGTATGCTGCTAAATGCTGAGCTGTCTTTTCAGCCACACTTGTATCTATTTTCAACTGTACATAGTTACGAGGCATAGTCTAACATTTTTCTTTTACCTTTTGTGGTTTGTTTGTGTGTATAAGTGCACATGTATGAGCATGTATATGTGGATGCACGTGCAGACAAGAGGACAAACAAGTGTCTCTCTCCTTCAAGACACAGTCTCTCATTGGCCTGCAACTTACCAATTAAGCTAGACTGGCTGGCTCCCCGACTGACTTTATCAATTAAATCTATCATTTAAGAACATTTAAGCCGGGTGGTGGTGGCGCACGCCTTTAATCCCAGCACTCGGGAGGCAGAGCCAGGCGGATCTCTGTGAGTTCGAGGCCAGCCTGGGCTACCAAGTGAGTTCCAGGAAAGGCGCAAAGCTACACAGAGAAACCCTGTCTCGAAAAAAGAAAAAAAAAAAAAAAAAAAGAACATTTAAAGCCGGGCGGTGGTGATGCAAGCCTTTAATCCCAGCACTTGGGAGGCAGAGGCAGGTGAATCTCTGTGAGTTCGATGCCAGCCTGGGCTACAGAGTGAGTTCTAGGAAAGATGCAAAGCTACACAGAGAAACCCTTGTCTTGAAAAAACCACCCCCAAAAAAAAGAAGAAGAAGAAGAAGAAGATTTAAACCAGCCGGGCGGCCGTGGCGCACGCCTTTAATCCCAGCACTCGGGAGGCAGAGCCTGGCAGATCTCTGTGAGTTCGAGGCCAGCCTGGGCTACACAGTGAGTTCCAGGAAAGGCGCAAAGCTACACAGAGAAACCCTGTCTCGAAAAACCAAAATCAAACAAACAAAAAAACAAAACAAAACAAAAAAACAAACTTTGGGCTAGAGAGATGGCTCAGTGGTTAAGAGCACTGGCTACTCTTCCAGGGGTCCTGAGCTCAATTCCCAGCAACCACATGGTGGCTCACAACCATCCATAATGAGATCTGGTGCCCTCTTCTGGCCTGCAGGAAAAAGAGTGTATACGTAATAAATAAATAAATTTAAAAAAAAAAAAAATTAAAAGAAAATAAACCAGCCAGGGGGTGGGGGTGGGGGTGGGGTGGAGGCACATACCTTTGATCCCAGCAGAGACAGGCAGGTCTCTGTGAGTTCAAGACCAGCCTGGTCTACAAAGTAAGTTCCAGGATAGTCAGGGCTACACAGAGAAACCCTGTCTTGAAAAACAAAAAACAAAAACAAAACAAAAGTTTCCAACAGTGCATCAGTCCTGAATTAGGATAAAGGACAGAGTCCTCCAAGCTTCGCTGGCCAGTCTGATGTGGCCTTGGGTAACTCCTCCTCCTCCTGTCAGTCCTTCTGCAGGAGCGGGAGGACGGTCATCTTAACAGTGGGACCAACGTTCAGTGAACAGTTTAAAATGGGAACTGGGCTGGGCGGTGGTGGCGCACGCCTTTAATCCCAGCACTCGGGAGGCAGAGGCAGGCGGATCTCTGAGTTCGAGGCCAGCCTGGTCTCCAAAGCGAGTTCCAGGAAAGGCACAAAGCTACACAGAGAAACCCTGTCTCGGAAAAAAAAAAAAAAAAAAAAAAAGGGAACTGAATAAAACTAACCCTCAAGCATGCTGGGAATGTAGCTCTGGACAGAGTATTTGCCTAGCATGAAGGAAGTCCTTGGTCTGATCCCCAGCATGGGGGTGGGGAGGAGGGAACACTTTAAAAACCTCAACTACTATCCCCTTCCCTGTGTTTGCCTTAAATGGCCCCTCAAACTCAACAGGGAGCCAAGGATGGTCTTGAACTTCTGTTTCTCCTGGCTCCACCTCCCCACTGCTGGGATGACAGCCATGCATCCCTACACCTGACCTTTTCCTAGAAGTTGTTGGCATTCACTTTGCAGGGAACAGGGGTATATATCTGTGCAGCACACCTGTGCCACCACGTGCACTGGCGATCAGAAAACAGGCTGCAGGAATCTGTTTCCTCCCGCCATGTGGGGTCCAGCATCAGGTCATCAAGCCTGGTGGAGGTTCGTGGCGGAACCTCCACCCTCTGAGCCATCTCACTGCACTCTTTTTCTTGAAAGACAGGCCTCTGTCATGTGACTCAGGCTGATGATCTCAAGTCCTCCTGCTTCAACCCCTCAACTGCTGGCATTATGGGTGTAATACTCAGCTTACTTATTCTTTCTTTCTTTTTTAAATAATTCTTTTTAAAAAATTTCTCATTTTGTGTTTTTTTGAGACAAAGTCTCTCTATGTAGCCCTGGCTGTCCTGGCACTCACTATGTGGACAAGGCTGGCCTTGAACTCAGAGATCCACCCGCCTGTGCCTCCCCAGTGCTGAGAGTCAAGGCATGTATCACCATGCCCACTGTTCTCCTTTTTATGTTTGACAGTACTGGCAGTTGAACCCAAGGGCTCTGTATAGTGAGTTACTCCATAGCTTTCTCTTTACATTTTATTTTCATTAAATTGTCCAGGTAGACCTTGATGTTGCTATATAGGCCAGGCAGACTTTGAACTCAGTCAGGTTCTTCCTCTTCAGTCTTCAGGGCAGCAGGGAAGACACAGGTGTGCACCACCAGACCAATGCTAAAGTGATTTTTCTTTCCTTTCAAATCCTGACTGTCTGGAAGGTAGTCTGCGGTGTTACTCAAAGGCTGCTCATCGACACCTCTACTCAATTTACACTGTGAACCTGTTTTATCTCCCCCTAAAATTATTCTCATACTCTCTCCTTCCCTCTTCCTATCTCTTGTGCAGTGGTTGGGATCAAATCCAAGGCACTGCACATGCAAAGCACACGTTCTACAACGGAGCTATGACTCCATCCTCCGAATCTTCTCAGTTCCCTCCAGGTCTAAGGGAAAAGTCCCTTTCTTCTTCCATCACACCTACAAACCCAACTGTTTCCTTGTGGTTATTTGTCTCTGTTTTTCCTTAAGTTCCTTAAAGACCCTGAAGAGACAGAGACTATTTTATGTCATATTGTAGTTTTTTGGGTTTTTTGGTTTTTTGAGACAGGGTTTCTCTGTGTAGTTTTGGTGCCTGTCCTGGATCTTGCTCTGTAGACCAGGCTGGCCTTGAACTCACAGAGATCCACCTGGCTCTGCCTCCAGAGTGCTGTGATTAAAGGCGTGCGCAGCAGCCGCCGCCGCCGCCCGGCCCCATATGTGGCTCTAAACCCTTGTTTCGAAATGAACAGAGTAGCTGCGTTCAAAGACCTGGGCGCTCATAGTTTCTGACTACTTTGTTACAGATTTACTGTTTGGGGCGCAGGGATGTGTTTATGTGGGGGTGTACCCATGTGTGTGGGTACTGGATGTTTTCCTTGGTGACTCCCCACCTTATTTTTTGAGACAGGGTCTCTCACTGAACCTAGAACTCCTCAATTTGGCTAGGCTGTCCAGCCACCGAGTTCCAGGCATCCACCTGTCTCCTTTTCCCCAATACTGGGACTGCAGATGCATGCCCTGAACCTGAATTTTTCATGTTCGCATTGGGGATTCAAATATGAAGTCCTCATGCGTACAGGGGCAACATTTTACCAACTCAGCCAGCCATCACCCTAGTCATAATTTATGACTATGACAAACAATGGAAAATGTACAAAATCTATAGTCAAAAGAGCCCTATCAATAATGTAATAAAAGGAAAGCTGATGGTGTCTCCTGCCACCAACTTTCCGAGATTATTAGAACACCTAGTGACACATCAACCCTTCAAACAGCACTCAAGACTAGCACATGCCCACGTACCTGCCAGGGTGTAGAGAAACTGGCCCTCTCCCTGCTCCACTTGCTTCCGTCTGTTGTCCAAAACTCTCTTGACTGTGTCCATTAGGCCAAATGTATGTGCCACATTGTTTAGAACAGCAGCATCTATTTGAAACAAAGCACAGGCCTGTAGAGTCTAAACAGCCCCCTGATGTGATAGTTATAGATCTGAAAGAACCCAGAAACCCAGAGTGGTGCTGCATGCTTGTAATCCCAACACAGGAGATGGAGGCAGTATGATCAGTAATTCAAGGCTAGCCTAAGCTATGGAGTGACTTCTAGGCCAGCCTGAGCCTCTGATTTGATCACACCTTCCCTCACTCCCAACAAGGATAAGAACAAAGAAATTATGGAACTCTCTTAAACACATTTCAGTAATTGTGGTGGTGGTGGTGGTGGTGGTGGTGGTTTTCAGAAAGGATCTCATTGCCCAGGCTGGCCTCAAACTTGCCCAGGATAGCCTTGAACTCCTACTTCTACAACTTTAGTTCTGGGATGATAGGTACTTATCACCATGCCTGGCAGTTTATTTATTTGTTTGTTTGTCCCATTTGGGTTTTTTGAGAGAGGGTTTCTCTGTGTAACAGCTCTGGTTGTCCTAGAACTCTTCTGTAGACTAGACTGGTCTCAAACTCATAGAGATCTGCTTGCCTCTGCCTCTTGAGTGCTGGCATTAAAGGCATGGATCACCACTGCTTGGCTAGCAAGTTTTTTTGTTTTTTTTAAGGTTTATTTATTTATTATGTGTACAGTGTTCTGCCTGCAGGTCAGAAGAGAGTACCAGATCTCATTATAGATGGTTATGAGCCATCATGTGGTTGCTGGGAATTGAATTCAGGACCTCTGGAAGAGCAGCAGCTAGTGCTCTTAACCTCTGAGCTATCTCTCCAGCCCAGGCTAGCAAGTTTTTTTATGGCAGATTTATCATATGTATTTAATTTTGGTTTTGTAACACATTGGAAGATCTTCCTACATAAACAATAAAACAGGGTATGACACAGTGGTAGGGTAGTGGCAGCATGCTGCTCCTATCCCTACCACTGCAAAGACAAAAAGCAAAAATACAGAAATAGGTGAAATAAATAATCTTTAAAAAAAAAAAAATCCAGGCATAATGGTGCATGCCTTTAATCTTAGCACTTGAAAGGCAGAGGCAGGCAGATCTCTGTTGAGTTCAAGGCCAGCCGGGTCCACATAGCAAGTTCCAGGATAGCCAAAGCTATATAGTAAAACCCCATCTTAAAACAAACAAAACCCCACAAAAGGAAAACAATAAAAACTCTAAATTTTGCATCGAGTTATAAATTCTGACCCATGTTTAGAAAACAGGATGGTAAAATCTGGGTGTGGTGATGGACAGCTCTAGCCCCAGCTATTCTGAAGGCTAAAGCAAGACAATTTGAGATCAGCCTGGGCAACATGGTGAGACTCCCTCTCCAAATAATCTAATAGGCCGGGTATGACAGCTCATACCTGTAATCCAGCATTTGGGAGGCTGAGGTGAAATCACTGTCTGGAATTGAAGGCCAACCTGGGTTATAGATGAAACCTTGTCTCAAAAAAAAACAACCAATAAATGGCTGGGTGTGGTGGCACATACCTTTCCCAGAACTCAGGAGGGAATGATAACAGTAAGGCAAGCCTGGCCTACATAGTGAGTTTCAGGACAGCCAAGGCTATGTAGAGACCCTATCTCAACAAACAACAACACAGGCCCTACCTATCTGCACCCTCAGCCTTACCAATGCCTTATCCACTGCAACAGTTACAATGGGTTTTCCGATAATTCTCTGTGTGTGTGTGTGTGTGTGTGTGTGTGTGTGTGTGTGTGTGTGTGTGACAGCCCTGGACGTCCTGGAACTCAATTTGTAGACTTTGTAGACCAGGCTGGCCTCAAAACTCACAGAGATCTGTCTGCCTGTGCCTTCCAAGTGCGAGATTAAAGGCGTGCACCACCACCACCCAGCTTCCTATAATTCTTTGTAATCACCAGACATTGTCACTCCAAGATCTTTGATCTCTCTGCCTGAAAGTTTCTTTCTCCCAGCTCATTACATGCCTAACTTCTAAAATTCAGATTCTTCTCAAAGGTCAGTGCCCTCAAAGGCCTTTCTTAACTACTATGAAAACAATTACCTTAGCTTTCTGTATTATCTGCTTGTGTTACATTCCAAGCACACATTGATTTACACCAGGGTGGGAGTTAGCTCTGTGACAGAGCATTTCCTTGGCATATGCAAAGCCCTAGCTTTCATTTCCAGGGCCCAAACAATAAGTAAACAGGGCCAGTGAGAGGGCTCAGCAGGGAAAGGTGCTTGGTGCCAAGCCCAAAGATCTGAGTTTGATTCCTGGGACCTGCTTGATAGACGGAAAAAATTGCACATTGTCCTCTGGCCTCCACATATGCACTATGGTATGGATACTGCCCTCTCCAAGGAAAGAAATGAACAAACAAACAAATAAATGTAAGTAAAGGTAGATTTCCTGGCTCAGGCCTCTAGGCAGCACTCAGCAGGGGAGGTCAGAGGATGGAAATTCAAGGTTGACCTTGGCTATATAAAGTCAGAGGGCAGCTTGGGACACACGGGACACTGTCACAAAAAATACACATTGAAGGGGGATAAGGTGGTGCACAACTTTTTGTTTTGTTTTATTTTTCGAGACAGGGTTTCTCTGTGTAGCTTTTGGAGCCTATCCTGGAACTCACTTTGTAGACCAGGCAGGCCTCGAACTCACAGAGATTCACCTGCACTTGGGAGGCAGAAGCAGGAGGATTCCTGGTCTACACAGTGAGTTCCATGACAGCCAGGGCTGTTACACAGAGAAACCCTGTCTTGAAAAACCAAAATAAACAAACAAATAAACAAGCAAATAAATCTAAAAAGAAATAGAGTAAGAACAAGTCGAAGAAGTCAGTGAACATACAAGCTGTGAAGCCTCATCATAACCGTATGTGTATGAACAAAATACCCTTTATACTCAGTACAACAGCAATAACCTCGAGAATATCTAAAATAGCTGTAAGTGAACACACAGTTCACAAGGCCTTAAATTAATAGACTGTGAGGCTAATCTAAACCCTGTGGATTTCACCTATCTCCAGATTATGCATGTGTTTCATGTGCATATGCATATATATCTATATGTACATACATTACACATATATCAAAATAAAGGTAAAAGGGGGATGGGGAGAGAGTGTTTTTTTGGCACAACTTAAAAGGACAAAGCAGACATTTGGGAGTGCTGTATCCCAGCACTTGAGAGAGACTAAAGGAGGGGATCAGGTGTTTACAGCCTGTGATACGTAGAGAACTCAGTGCCAGCCTGGGCTACATGAAGTCCTGCTTCAAGACCACAGGGGGTAGGGAGACGGACAGCTCAGTGGTTAAGAGCACACTTACTGCTCTTCCAGAAGACCTGAGTTACGTTCCCAGCACCTACATCAAGTGGTGCACAACTGCCAGCTCCAGGGCGACTGACACCTCTGTCCTCCACGAGCACTTGGATTCATGTGCACACACCCACACACAAACAGACACACATAGACATGTGTGCTAAAGCGTTTTATGTCACTCAACACAAGCTAGAATCATTTTGGAAGAGAAAAACCACAATTTAGAAAATATTCCCATCAGAGTGGTCTGTGAACAAGCCTGTTTTTCAAGACAGGGCTTCTCTGTGGCGCCCTGGCTATCCTGGAGCTCTGTAGACCAGGCTGGCCTCAAACTCAGAGATTTGCTTGCTCTTCCTCCAGAATGCTGTGGTTAAAGGCATGCGCCACCACCATGGCCTAGCATGAAGCATTTTCTTTCTTTTTTTTCTTAATTTTTATTTAAGTTCACTGGTGTTTTGCTTGAATGTATGTCTGTAAGGGCGTTGGATCCCCTGGAACTGGAGTTACAGACAGTTGTGAGCTGTCATGTGGGTGATGGGAATTGAACTCTGGTCCTCTGGAAGATCAGTCAATGCTCTTAACCACTGAGCCATCTCTCCAGTCCATGAAGCATTTTCTTGACTGTTGATTGATATGAGAGAGTCCAGCTCACTGTGAGCAGTGTCACCCCTTAACTGGTGGTCCTAGGTGCTATAAGAAGGCAGGTTAAACAAACCATGAGGAGCAAGCCAGTAAGCAGCACTCCTCCATGGCCTCTGCTTAGGTTCCTGCCTGCTGTGGGATGTTCTATATGACAAATGTTTTGCTCTGATTGCTTAGTAAATAAAATACTGATTGGCCAGTAGTCAGGAAGGGGGAAGTGTAGGCGGGACAAGGAGGAGAATAATTCTGGGAAGTGGAAGGCTGAGTCAGAGAGACACTGCCAGCCGCCATGATGACAAACAGCATGTGAAGAGAAGATGCCGGTAAGCCACAAGCCACGTAGCAAGGTATAGATTAATAGAAATGGATTAATTTAAGCTGTAAGAACAGTTAGCAAGAAGCCTGCTACGGCCATACAGTTTGTAACCAATATAAGTCTCTGTGTTTACTTGGTCGGGTCTGAGCAGCTGTGGGACTGGTGGGTGAGAAAGATTTGTCCTGACTGTGGGCCAGGCAGGCAAACTCTAGCTACATCTGCCCTGTCTGAGTTCCTGCCCTGACTTCCCTCAGTGATAGAGTGTGACCTAAAAGCATATGATAAATAAACCCTTCCCCCTCACACACCCAAGCTGCTTTTGTTATGCTGTTTTTTATCACAGTAATAGAAACTTTAAAAAACATTCTTAAAAAATAAAAATAAAATCTTTAAAACAAGGTTGACCAAACTAAAGTTTAAAACCCAGTTAACAAACAAAATAAAATAAGGCTAGGGCTATACCTCAGTAGAAGAGTGCTTGCCTAGTGTGCTGAGGCCACATTAAATCCCCAGGACCACATACATGAACAAAACACTGTCAGGAACCACAAAAAGACAGTGACGTAACTTTATGAGCTTTACTTTCCTTATCTGTAATACGAAGATAACGATACCTTTGCCTCGCAGTTGTGAGTATTCAAAACTGAAGGCTATTACCAGGCTCAGTGCACTTACCTGTGACCTGGAAGGGAGCCTGGAGGAGCCGCTGCTGAACGCCCCTGAGCAGCTCTTCTATCTCCTTCTGTATATTACAGACGACCTCCTCCATCAACCCTACATCAGCTATTCCTTTCCAGAACATCAAAGTGTCCTCTGGTGCAAGAGGGAGGAGACAGAAGGTAGACAGAGATATTACCCAAACGCCTCAGCACCTGTCTATAATGTTAATTCCAATTCGAAAGGATTCTGTACTAAAACACGGAAGACTGGCTGCCTCCAGGAGTTGGTACCTAATTATTAGCCCCTTCAGTCACTAGGGGCTTGGGATAATTGCCTGCCTCAATTTGTCATGCCCTTGATTTGTTATGATTCTGGCTATCAAAACAGACATCTCAGTCCAATAAAGATATTCAGTTAAATATTAAACAGGCATTCAATATTTAAGACTAAGTATTACTTGAATAATTCAATTTTAATTTTGCTTTCAATTAGATAAGACTTAATTTTATAAAGGTTAGCTAATAAAGATATTGAGCTAAATATTAATTAAAGATATTCCCTCTATTCGACGCTAGACCAAACAGCTGGGTGGGAGGGTCTGCAGGTTTCCCTAGGGTAGCAGCTAAGTCTCTTCATGTGCGTATCCAGCAAACAGCAACAGTGTCCAACAGGCAACAGATATTTATTAAATGAATGATGAGAAGGGAAAAGTGAGGAAGCTTTTCCTGGTCCCCTCTAAGGGAATTAATAGTCATATACTTTATGCTACCTGCTACCTAATTTTTCCTTCTAACATCTCCAAGTTTGATTTACCTAAGAAATGACCCAGAGATGGGGACAGCTGGTAATAAGAAAAGCATGGACAATGGAGTCAAACAACCAAACAGTTCAGCTCTGACATGGACCACCTTAAATCTCAATCCCTCCATGTGCAAAATGAGATTTAAAAGGAGATGATCCCAGTTATAGTTAGTACTCATCTTTTTGCGGAAGACAAGCAGACATAAGAAGAGATCCTACACCAACAGGAAGTCAGGGCTACACAGGAGGACGGGGCTACACAGGAAAGTACCTGAAATTTCTTCCGATTCTTTTTTGATGCCCTCCTCTGTGGCCATGGTGACAGCGGCAGTGAGAGCCGAGTTCCACTCCAGCCCAGCCTCTTCCATGCTCTCCTCTGAGATGGCAATCTGTGTGATGTTACCTAAGCAGGGTCCGTTAGAAACAAAGCCATCAATTTTGTGAGGAAAAGTCAGTATCCTCTCTCATAAAGACAGAAAAACCATGTGATTTTTAGCATGCTGCCTCTTGCCTAGTGTCTATATTTTAAAATCTAGATGTCTAGGTAAGTCAGGATGTACACAGAGTTTCCTAAAGAAAACTTGCCTTTCAAAGAAAAAGCTTTATTTTTACTCTGAATAGAAAAAGAAAAAGAACAACAACAACAACAAAACCTTCCAAGGGCAGTCTGCTTCCCAGGCAGGCAGATGTTTTGAAAGTGACTAAGGGTAGATATGCCTGTCAGGCCACCCACTGAAGACTTCCTGAGGATGAGAAAGACCTAGGATCATTTCAAAACAGTGTACTTGTCATGAGCCCTACTATAAACATGTTTGATGTAAGCATCTGGAATATCTGAAGTTGTCATAGCTAATGAACCAGCCTGAGCTAATGAACCAGCCTGGGATGAGAAAGCAAGAGAAAGAGAGACAAAAAAAGATCACATAAGAGATCCATGAATTATAGACACAGACATGGAACTGGAAAGATGGCTCAGTGGTTAAGAGCACATATTTCTCTTGCAGAGGACTGGTGTTCAGTTCCCAGTACCCATATCAGGCAGTTCACAACTGTCTGTAACTCCAGCTCCAAGGGGATCCAACTCTGTTGGCTTCTATGGGTACCCACATATATATGCACATACCCACACAAACACACCCATACACACGCACATAAAACCACAGACACACATATACACACACGATTCAAATAAATCTTAAAACACACACATTCACACACTTTACCTTTCAATTGTCTCTAAAAAGCTGAACAAAAACTAAGAAAAACCAAAGTGGCTCAGACAGCAATAAAGACACACGTGAGCTCTATATACCAGAGGACAGCAGTAACCAAAGAAATCGCAGGACATGGACAATCAAGTAAAGTCTTGACGAATAAAAATCAATCAGTTTGGAATATTCTTCCTTTTCTAAGCAAGAGTCAAATACATGAAAATTCTCCACTAGACACGTTCCTGAAACGGCATTTAGGCTCTGAGAGATTTGGTTTTTACTCTCCTATTGGTTACTCTCAGAATTTGTGAGTTCACCGAAAACTAAACCAAAATTAACCCCACAAAGACATGTGAGGTGGGTCAGGACTATATATAATCCCAGCACTTGGGAGGCTGAAGCAGAAAGCCTGGTGCCCTCATACCCAAGGCTTTATAATAGCAGCTGAGACATATTTTACACAACTGTGGTGTCTCCAGAGGCCGTGACTAAATCCACCAGAATTCATATTCATATATATTCTCCTTTTCCCTCTCTTTCCCTCCCTCCTCGCTCTCCCCTAGATGATAAGAAGGAGCCCCAGACCCAAATTCAAAAGCACTAAAGGTCAGTTGAGCATAGTATCACAGGCCTGGAACCCCAGCACTCAGGAGGTAGATGCAGGAGGCGTCCTAGGCCAGCTTGGACTACATGATCAGACTATGTCTCAAAACAAATCAAATCAAAAGAAAACAACAGCAACAACAAAAGACAGAAGGTTGGCCCTAAGTTTCAGCTGGTCTACACAGCAAATTCAGGCCGGCCAGGGCTCTATAGGAAGGCCTCGTCTAAACAAACAAAGCCTGAGGGTGAGTGTGTGCCCAATTTACTCATCTGTGAGGAAGTCTAGGTTGGTAAGCTGGGGCTCACTCAGGTAGTGGTCTGCTCAGCCTGATTCAGGCGGTGGTCTGCTCAGCCCAGCCACTGATGCCTGCCTCTTCAACATTTGAAGATGTTTGTCATTCTAATCAACCTTTCTAATCTTACCAAGGCTCCACTCAACCTTGACACGCCTGGAGACTGGCATGAAAGTGAGAACACTGAATAAGCCCTGTAAGTACAGAACATCTCTCTAATGCTTGGCACGTACTGTAAGAAAGAAGAATGCTGGAAATAAGCCAGGTGGTGGCGCATGCCTTTAATTCCAGTACTGGGGAGGCAGAGGCAGGCAGATCTCTGAGTTTGAGGCCAGCCAGGTCCACAGAGCTAGTTCCAGGACAGTCAGGACTACACAGAGAAACCCTGTCTCAAAAACCAAAACAAAGACAAACAAAGAATACTGGAAATTTAAGTTAGAGATAGAAAATGTGCCTAGCATGCACAGGCAGGATTGATGATGATGATGATGATGATGATGATGATGAAGAAAAAAGAAAAGAAAAAACAAGAAAGAGAGTTGGCCAACAAGAATCAATTAAAGCCAGGCAGCGGTGGCGGCATACGCCTTTAGTCCCAGCAGTCAGGAGGCAGAGCCAGGCTGATCTCTATGAGTTCGAGGCCAGCCTGGTCTACAGAGTGAGTTCCAGGACAGGCTCCAAAACTACACAGAAAAACCCTGTCTCGGAAAAAACAAACAAAATAGAATCAATTAAAATAGCCAGGCATGCTGAGTATAGTGGCACATGCCTTTAATCCCAGCACTTGGGAGGCAGAAAGAAAGGATTGTTGGGCGGCACAGAGAAACACTGTCTGGAAAAACACCCCCCAAAAAAAGAGAGAATAAGCTATGCATAGGTGATTCAAGCCTGTAATCCCAACATTCTAGAGGTTGAGAGAGGAGAACAGCCATGAATTTAAAGTCAGCCTGGGCTACAAAGTGAGTTCCTGGATAGCCTGGGCTACAAAAACCTAGTCTCAAACCAAACAAAATGAGTCATTTTAAGAGGAAAAAAGGAATCTGTTTCCAGGGCTTACGCCTCTAGCCGAGATTGCTGTAATACCTTACAACACAGCACCAAAGCACATCAATGCTCACAGGTACTGGAAAGAGAAATACCGGGGGCCCAGGCATGGTGGTTGGTTTGTTTGTCTGGGGAGGCAGAAGCAAGAAAATCACAGGAAGTACAAGTCCAGCCCGGGCTACACGGTGAGACAGGGTCTCAAAAACAAAGCCACAAGGGAGAAGCAATGGGTGAGGAGGGAAGGGCAGGTGAACGCAGTAGCTTTCCGGGTGGTTTCCTACCCCGTACCATCGGCCGAGGTGGGGGTCTGCACCACACTGGTCTGCTGGCCTGGTACTGGGGCTCTCGCGCTGCTGATGAGGAGGTCGAACTTGGTGCTCCTGCAGGTATTGGAGCACACTTTGTCATGCTGGTAAAAATCGATCTGTCCAGAGTCCATCATTTTCCTGTCCAGAGACAAGAAGCAGTTGAGCCCACGTTTCACCTATGAGAACTATGAGAACTATGGGAACTATGAGAACTAAGGGGCAGATGGAACAATCTGCTGAGTCCATGATGAAGATTAAAGGGGCCTAATAAATCTGAAGCCATCGCACTGTGAAAATTCTAATTGGAATTATAAAACGTCCATCAGTCCTGCCCACATTGACCACCATTTCTCTTCTGAGTTTCCTCAGCATCAGTACTCTTCACCAAGCTTTAGATACACTAAGAATGTCAGGAATGTCATTGAAAACCAAAGCTGAAAGTCCCGGCACTTGAGAGGCAGAGGCCCAGTGAGTTCAAGGTCAACCTGGTCTACACAGCAAGTTCCAGGCAATGCTGGGCTACACAGTGAAACCCTGTCTCACAAACAAACAAACAACCACAAGCCTGACAGTGGTAGCGCACGCCTTTAGTCCCAGCTGGGAGGCAGAGGCAGGCAGATCTCTGTGAGTTCGAGGCCAGCCTGGTCTATAGAGATCCAGGACAGGCACCAAAACTACACAGAGAAACCCTGTCTGGGAAAAAAAAAAAAAGAACTGAGCTAAGAAGCAGGCACCACCCACCACCCCTGGCTAGTATCAGTTCCAGAAGGCCTAGTTTATTGCCACTTTTAGAGATAAAACATTTCAGAAGACAAAGAGGCGCGGAGGAATGAAGAGAGGGGAGGAAGGAAAAAGGGAAACAGTGAGGGAGGGACTAGAGTCTAGCTGCGAGAAGCCATGGCACAGCTGCAGACTCCTTGTCCAGCATGTGGGAGGCTGTCAGTTCAATCGAACAGCAGAAAGTAAGTAAAATTTACAAAATCAAGACGTCTCCTAGAGATGGGGCTAGAGAGATGGCTCAGCAGTTAAGAGCTGACTACTCTTCCAGAGGTCCTGAGTTCAATTCCCAGCAACCACGTGGTGGCTCACAACCATCTGTAATGAGATCTGGTGCCCTCTTCTGGCCTGCAGGGATACGTGCAGGCAGAATACAGTATACACAATAAATTAATAAACCTTAAAAAAAAAAAAAGTAGAAGTCTCCTAGAGGCAGGGCAGTGGTGGCATGGGCCTTTAATCTCAGCACTCAGGAAGTGAAGGCAGAGGCAGGTGGATCTCAGGGAGTTCCAGGCCAGCCTGGTCTACAAAGCCAGTTCCAGGACAGCCAGGACTTCACAGAGAAAACCTGTCTCAAAAACAAACAAACATGGGGCTGGAGAGATGGCTCAGAGGTTAAGAGCACTGCTTGCTCTTCCAAAGGTCCTGAGTTCAATTCCCAGCAACCACATGGTGGCTTATGACCATCAGTAAGAGATTTGGTGCCCTCTTCTGGCCTGCAGAGATACGTGCAGACAGAACACTGTGTACATAATAAATAAATAAATCTTAAAAAAAACAAACAAACAAAAAAGAAGTCTCCTAGAAATACTGTACAATGTTGATGATGTTAATTCCTTCTGGAAAATGTCCTTGTAACAAAAATCCATGAGACCCACTATTGCAGATCATGAGCAAACCCAGGAAGCATTTCACACTCTGTCATCCTGTCACTTGGTTTTCACTAATAGATCTCTAGGCATCTGAGTCCTTTTAACATCTGCGGGGAAACTGGCACATGCTCATCTTCCTGGGCAGATAAAACAAGTCAAGAAGAAAACAGAAGGGACAGGAAAGGCATTCTTCTCAAATCCTTCAACTATAATGAGCCCAGGGCTAGGATCTGTTGAGGACGTGTCTCCACCACTGAGAAATTGTACCCAACGGAAGCAGCCCCTTTTCTGTGTGTTGTTTCTACGCTTGACCTTAAACTTGAGATCCTCCTGCCTCTGCCTCCCATGTGCCGAGATTAAAGGTGCCACCACACCTGGCTGGACACTTCTAATTCTTGACCTTAAAATTTTTGTTTTTAAGGGGTCTGGAAAGATGGCTCAGCAGTCAAGAGTACTGGCTGCTCTTCCAGAGGACCTGGGTTCAATTCCCACCACCCATATGGCAGCTCACAGCTGTCTGTGACTCCAATTCCAGGGGACCCGACACCCATGGCAAAATACTAATGCACATAAAATTAAAACAAATAAAAAATTTTTTTAAACTTGTTTTTTAGAATTCTATGTGTATGGGTGCTTTGCCTGCATGTATGTCTATGTACTATGTGTACATCTGGTTCCCATGAAGGCTAGAAGAAGGTGTCGGATTCCCCTGGATGGTTGTGAGCTGCCATGCGGGTGCTGGAAACTGAACCCAGGCCACCCAGAAGAGCAGCCAGAACTCTTAATATCTGAGTCATCTCTCCAGCCCCAGGCTTTACATTTACTTTTTTTTTTCTATCAGCAGGTGAACATTCAAGGCATACTAACTAATGCATTCAAGGGGGAAAAGTGCAATGGTAACTTGCTGGTGAGGGCTATTCCATATGCTGACATCTGTCTGTTAGACAGGGATGGCAAAGACTGCAAACATTACGCCTGGTATTTCTCAACCGTGGTCTTCTATTTGAACAGGCTATCCCAGGATCTGTCAGTCACGCTGGTGCACTTGCTCAGCACCCAGCTTGGCTCTCTCTGTGAGGACAGGGAGGACAGTCGGCTACTCGGAGCTGCTCTGCCTAAAAAAGGTTCGGTCCAACCCCCTGACATCAGCACCGAAGCATGCTGGCGTCCGCCTCGGCTACACAGCAAGTTCTGGGCTAAACGGACCTAAATGAGACTTAAAAACCTAAAAAGAAAGAATGAAAAATCGAGTGTAGATGCTGGGAAAGGTTAATTAGTTTGATTTAATAGTTAGAGGCTACAGGGGGTATAATTCAGTGGTAGAGTGCTTATGTAGCATGCGCAAGGCCCTGGGTTCCAACCCTAGTGTCACAAAGCAAAAAAAAAAGGTTACGGGAAAGTCGATGAAGGTCAAAGAGTGTGGAAGATTCTACCCTGACTAAGTGCTGCATTGAGATGCATGTGATGTCCCAGCACTCACCTGAGCATGATCCCGCCTAAACGGATGGCTCTCTTCCAGTCCTTCAGAGTGGACTTGCCAGCCAGGTGAACAAAGTGCTTGGGGCTGATCAATTGATCATTGAACTACAGTAAGAAAGAAAAATCCAAAGTGGGCCAATGTGAACTTAGAAAGAATGAAACAATGCCACTTGCTCTACACAAAACCCCAGACAATGCTATAAGCCATATCAGTGCCACTCAACCCCCTGTCCTGTGGTACTAAACATTATCCCCCTCTGAGTACCTGTCCTTTCCTAGGACAGAGTTACAGAGGGTGAGGACGAGAAATAAACATGCTAAATAGTATCTACAAATCCACTTATACTCTGAAGCAGGGGGATGGGTCTAGTGTTCCAGAGGCTGGTCAAGAAACTGAAGAAATCTAAGTAGAGCTAAAGATGGATGGGCCAGGGAGATAACTCACAGGTAAAGGTGCTAACTGTACAAGACTACACACTGACCTCAATCCCAGAAATCACTTAACAACGTGAACTGCATCTGTAGTTCCGCACTCTTATTGTGAGATGGGAAGCTGGAAGACTGGTTAGCCTGGAATACTCAGTCCAGCACTCACACACACACACACACACACACACACACACACACACACACACACACACACACACACCACACACTGAAGACCCTTTTAAAGATTGATGTTTATCTTACGTGCATGGGTGTTCTGCCTGCATATGTGTCTGTGCACCACACACATGCACTGCCCACAGAGGCCTGAAGACGGTGACAGATCCCCTGAAACTGGAGTTATAGACTGGTTCTGAGCTGCTATATAGGTGCTGGAAACTGAACCCAGGTCCTCTGGAACAGCAGCCAATGCTTTTCACACTGCACCATTTCTCCAGTCACCTAGCTCAGTATTTTTTTTAGGGATTCAAGATGTTAGAAAGAGTAAATATAGTAAAAACCAAGAACAGTGCAGAGCCTCAGACTCTGCAGCCCTTCTCAGCCTAGGCTGGCACCACTAAACTCCCATGGTGAGGGCAACATGACAATATGAGGGATCATCACTGTGGCCACCAAAGGAGGCAAGATGAACCACTGTGGCCACCAGTGGAAGCGGAATGAACAGCTACTTACAGATGCTCTGAGGAGATTTTTCTTTTTTAATTTTTTTTTTTCTTGAGACAGGGTCTCACTGTGCAGCTCTGACCGGCCTGGAACCAGGCTGGCCTTGAACTCATAGAAATCTGCCTGCCTCTGCCTCCCAAGTGCTGGAATTAAGGGTGTGTACCAGCATGCCTGGCTCTCATGAGATTTGTTTGTTTTGTTTTTTGGGTGTCAGGGTTTCACCATACAGCCCTGGCTGATCTAGGACTCCGTGAGTGTAGACCAGGTTGGCCCTGAACTCACAGAGGTCCACCTGCCTCTGCCTCCAAATGCTGTCATTAAAGGCGTACGCCACCATACCTTTTGGGTTTTTTGAGACAGGGTCCCACTCCATCACCTCTTAGCCTCAAACTTAAATCCTACTGCCTCCATGCTGGGATTACAGGCATGACCTATTACACCTTACTTATTCTTATAAACAACAATTCTGAATAAAGCCTATTACGATGCATCAGTTCAAGGCATGTTACATATATGATCTTGTTTACTATAGCACAGTGTATGTGCTGTATAGCCGTATGTATATTGATGAGAATGATTACTATTTTAATACATAAGGCTCAAGTTTCTTTGTGCAGCCCCAGCTGTCCTGGAACTCACTTCGTAGACCAGGCAGGCCTTGAACTCAGAGATCTGCCTGCCTCTGCCTACCTCTGCCTCCTGATTGCTGGGATTAAAGGTGTACACTACAATGCCCAGCAAGGCTCTGAAATTTTAATTATTAAACAACTTGCTCAAAATCACATGACTAGGCAGAGATAGTGAAGGGTTCTGGCTATTCATTCACTTACCTGTTGAACACTTATCAAACACTATTAGGCGCCACACAGGGTCGGCCTTTGTCATGCACAAGGTCCTGCCACCACCACCAAGGCATCATATGGACTAGGTTTATCTTGGTGAAACAGATAATACTCTCTGCTTGCACAAGACCCATGCTCCAGTGGAACTAGGGCCAGACCCATTTTATTTCAAAATCCTTAGGTTTTCTACTGTGACACCGTAAGAACAAAGCTGTGGGGACAGCAAGACGGCTCAGCAGATGAAGGTATTTGCTGCCTGTAGGAAGTGACAAACTCTGAGGGAGGGAGTGAAGCCCTGAAGGAATGGGTATTTTTGTTATCATTGTTTCAAGATAGGGTCTCACTATGTAGCCCTGGCTGTCCTGGAACTCGCTCTGTAGACCAGGCTGGTCTTGCCTCTGCCTCTCAAGTCCTGCGATTAAAGGTGTGTACCACTATGCCCGCCGGCTGAGGATATATATTTTGACATGGGTGCAGCCATGCCAAGAAAGCCCAAAGCCTCAGACCAGGAGCAACTGGCAAAACCTTTACCCACGTGGCCCACGCTTACAAGTACAAGTGCTTATGAATGAATAATTGATCAGTGTGAGCCCAGACTAGCAACTGCAGCTTCCTCCTCCCAGATGTTTACACCTACAGAGACCTACTATACCAAGACTACCTAACCTTTCTCTCTGTGCTGTACCTAAAATATAATATGCTGAGGTTCCAGATAGCAGTTAGAGAACCAAACCTGACCCCAGCTTTACTGTACATGTGGTTGTCTTTCTTCATCCCCTTGATGGCCCTAGCCAGGGTTCCAGGACCCAAACATTGCAGGAGCGGCAGCTGCCAAGCCTGACAAGTAGAGTTCAAGCCTCCGATGAATCCACATGGGGAAAGGAGAGAACAGACTGCTACAAACCTCCTTTACCTTGCACATGGGCGCCATGAAAAATAACTAAACAAATAGCACTTGCCCAGCATTTCCAGACCCTAGATCAGAGCCCTCCAAAAACCTCAAGAGGAGACAATTACCTTGACGCACTTGACATTTATTCCTGGACACACAAACTTCTTCCAGAGGAGGATGGCTTTGCTCTCTCCACAGGTTATAGGGTAAGCAATTTCCATATCCTCATTCGCTTCTATACTACTTGCATCTGAAAATGGAAAAAGCAATCCACTGTTTACTGAACAATTCTTCCCCAAACTTAAATTCCAAATGTACAGTTTTCGGGTTCCTTTCAGGCCATCTTTTTTTTTTTTTTTTTTTTTTTTTTTTTTTTTTTTTTTTTTTAGATAGGGTCTCATGTAGCTCAGGCTGGCCTTGAACTCAGTATACAGCAATGATGACCTCAGATAACTGATCCTTGAACTCTACCAACTAGGCTATATTCCCACCACTAACAAGGCACTCTTTAAAAATAAAAATAAAAATTGCATGGGTGTTTGGCCTGCATGCAAGTCTGTCCACCAGTTGTTTGCCTGATGCCTGCAGAGACCAGAAGAAAGCACTGGCTCCCCTGGGACTGGAGTTACGATGGCTGTGAGTTATCTTGTGAGCTCGAATCTAAGCCACGTCCTTGCAGCAAGTGCTCGTAACACTTAGTAATCTCTCCAGCCCCAGAAAGACTTTTGAAATTCAACATAACAGCTATGTCTTACTAAGGCACCAATGTGTTAAGACACTATGACACAGCCCGGCAGTGGTGGCGCATGCCTATAAACCCAGCACTAGGGAGGTAGAGCCAGGCAGAACTCTGTGAGTTCGAGGCCAGCCTGGTCTACAGAGCGAGATCCAGGACAGGCACCAAAACTACACAGAAAAACCCTGTCTAGAAAAACCAATAAAAAAAAAAAGACACTATGACATATTCTCTCTATTTTTTAATTTAAAAATATTATTTGCTGGGCAGTGGTGGTACACGCCTTTAATCCCAGCACTCGGGAGGCAGAGGCAGGTGGATCTCTGTGAATTCGAGGCCAGTCTGGTCTACAAAGCGAGATCCAGGACAGGCACCAAAACTAACATAGAGAAATCCTATCTCGGAAAAAAAAAATTATTTATTCTTACTGGGGAGGGCATGCGCATCACGCTGTGGAGATGGCCAACTCTGGAGAGTGTCCTCTTCTTCCAACTTTACATGGGTTCTGGAGATTGAACTCAGGTTGCAGGTTTGCCTACATATACGGCAAGCCATTTTAATTGCTGAGCCTCAGATTTGTTTGTTTCGCATGTTGTTGAGGATAAAACCCAGGGCATTATGCAAGCTAGTTAAGTGTTGTACCGCTGAGCTACATGGTCAACCCTACCATAAACCTTTACATGTGCTACTATAATTCTTTTGTTTGGTTGTTTTTCGAGACAGTTTCAAACTGCCATGAACTTTTTATGTAGCCAAGGATAGCTTTGAACTCCTGTTCTTTTTTATTTATTTATTTATTTTTATTTTATGTGCATTGGTGTTTTGCCTGCATGTGTGTCTGTGTGAGGGTGTCAGAATCCCTGGAACTGGAGTTACAGACAGAGCTGTCACATGGGTGCTGGGAATTGAACTTAGTGCTGGAACCACTAAGCCTTTCTCCAGCCCCTGAACTCCGAATCTTGCTAATTCCAAAGTGTCAGGATTATAAGCATGAGACAAAACACCCAGCATTTTAGTTATTATAATCTTGTGAGATGGTAATTACTTCCTGTGTTTTACATATATACATGGGCTTCAAAAGAGAAGTGAGTTTCTCTTTTTGTTGTTGCTGTTTTTCAAGAGAGGGTTTCTCTGTGTAATTTTGGAGCCTGTCCTGGATCTCGATCTGTAGACCAGGCTGGCCTCGAACTCACAGAGATCCACCTGGCTCTGCCTCCCAAATGCTGGGATTAAAGGCATGAGCCACCACCTCCTGGCTAAAGATTTATTTCTTTATTATGTACACAGTGTTCTGTCTGCACGCCAGAAGAGGGCACCAGATCACATTACAGATGGTTGTGAGCCACCATGTGGTTGCTGGGAATTGAACTCAGGACCTCTGGAAAAGTTGCCAGTGCTCTTAACCTCTGAGCCATCTCTCGAGCGGAGAAGTTAATTTCTCAAGAACACTGAGTGAGAAAATGTAAAAAAGTCTTAGATTCTAAGTTTTCTTTCATTGACAATTTCCCAGTCAATACAATGACTCTTCAGTCTTCACCTGCAGCCTCCCCTAATGACAGGGATCAATTTAAATGCTCCCTTTTCATTGTGGGATTACTTTTTTAAGGCAGGGTTTTGCTATACAGCCCAACCTCAAACATAATCTTCCTGTCTCAGCCTCCCAATGTTGGGATTACAGGTCTGCCTCATCATGCCCAGTGTGATGAGGGGGTGGAGGTAGGTAGGGATGGCTATGGACTGAATGGTCTTTGCACATGCTAGGCAAGCATTTTACTACTGAATTTATATACCTAATCTTCTGGCCTTGAACGTGCTCTGTCATGCAGATAGGCCCTAAATCTGTGATTTGTTTTGTTTTGTTTTGCTTTGGTTTGGTTTTTTTGTTTTTGTTTTTTTTTTTGGTTTTTTTTTTTTTTTTTTTTTTTTTTTTTTTTTGGTTTTTTGAGACAGGGTTTCTCTGTGTAGCTTTGCGCCTTTTCCTGAATCTCGCTCTGTAGACCAGGCTGGCCTCGAACTAACAAAGATCCACCTGCCTCTGCCTCCCGAGTGCTGGGATTAAAGGCATGCGCCACCACCGCCCAACCTGGTTTGGTTTTTTTTTTTTTTTTGGTTTTTCGAGACAGGGTTTCTCTGTGTAGCTTTGCGCCTCTCCTGGAACTCACTTGGTAGCCCAGGCTGGCCTCGAACTCACAGAGATCCGCCTGGCTCTGCCTCCCAAGTGCTGGGATTAAAGGCGTGCGCCACCACCGCCCGGCCTGGTTTGGTTTTTTAAGACAGGGTTTCTCTGTGTAGCTTTGCGCCTTTCCTGGAACTAACTCTGTAGCCCAGGCTGGCCTCGAACTCACATAGATCCGCCTGTCTCTGCCTCAGCTTCCCAAGTAGCTAGATTTACAGATTAACATCATAGGCCCCATGGTTCTTTTTGTTTTGTTTCATTTTCAACCCCCCACCCCAATGGTGTTTAGGGATCCCACATAGAGACTCAAGCTAAACATTTTACCCCACGCCTCTTTATAGGATTTTTATAGACAAAAACATTTTTTTGGCTCTTGCAACATATTGATATTAGGTGATCAAGTGACAGGTCTGCCATCTTTTTGGTTGGTTGGTTTTTTTGAGACAGTTTTTCTATGTAGCCCTGGCTGTCCAGGAACTTGGAACTTAGAGATCTGTCTGCCTCTGCCTCCTGTGTGCTAGGATTAAAGCCACGCACCACCATGCCTGGCAAGTCTGCCATGGTAATTGGCAGTATCAGTAGGCACACTGCATTGGTGGGGACAGAAAATAAGACATAAAAGGCCAGAAATCACAGGCTGGGGGCACAGCTCAGTAGTGGAGCACCAGCCTGGCTTGGACAAAATCCCAGGTTTTATGCCCAGAAATTTAAAAGCAAAAATATACAGAAACTCTCAACCACCAAGCTGAAGTCAAAGGTACTGGATAGAACAGCAGAAAGACTTACCAATTCCTTCTTCAATTTTGTGTATCGTGTGGGTTTCTACGGCTACAACTGCTGCATTGTTCTCCGACCCAGCATCATAAATCCTGTTGTAAGAATGTCCATCGATAAACAAACTACATAGATCGTGAAAAAATTAATACTCACAGCACAGAGTTCAGACATTTGTTTTAATCTATCCCCAAACGAGTAAAGTAAGTATATTTTATAACAGTACCATAGTACTTCGACAAGTTTCCCACTGTATTAAACTCCAAGAGGCCCAGAACTGCTTAGCAGTTCATGCCAGGAAAATGAAAACAACTCACTTCACCCCAAGTAAATTAATATTTGCTATGTGTATTACACAGACTTCTTCCTTAATAACTTTAAAGATTTGTTACTTATATTACAAAACCGTGTGATTACTTGCAAGCGCAAACACACACACACTTGTGTGTGAGAACGTGCATGCATGTGTGTATGTGCCTAGAACAGAAGGGGGTGTCAGAACCCATGGAGCAGAAATTACAAGTGGCTGTGAGCTGCCTGCCGTGAGTACTGGGAACTGAACTTGGGTCCTACAAAGGGCAACATGCTCTTTAACTAATGAGCCAGCTCTCCAGCCCCTTCCTCATTAACTTTAAATCACTGGTTTTCCACCTTCCTAATGCTGCTACTCTTTAATAGAATTCCTCATGTTTTGGTGACCCTTGACCATAAAATTCTTTTCTTTTTTCTTTTGGTTTTTTGAGACAGGGTTTCTCTGTGTAGCTTTGCGCCTTTCCTGGAACTCACTTGGTAGCCCAGGCTGGCCTCGAACTCACAGAGATCCACCTGGCTCTGCCTCCCCAGTGCTGGGATTAAAGGCGTGTGCCACCATCGTCCAGCATAAAATTATTTTCATTGCTACTTTGTAACTAATTTTGCTACTGTTGTGAATTGTAATGTAAATATCTGTGTTTTCTGATGCTCTCAGGGGACCCCTGTGAAAGGTTCATTCTACTCTCAAAGGGGTCATGACCCACATGTTGAGAACCACTGCTTTAAATGTTCAAGATATAGGAGTGCTGTTCCAAGTCAAGATAGACTTTTTCATAAAACTCATCTGCCAAAAGCAGAGCCGGCAGACAGCGCAAGACAGGAAGCAGCTGATGACCTGGAAACAATGACCCTTGCTGAAATCTGGACATTTCAGCTTATTTTACTTTTTAGTGTTTTAGCCTTTCAGGGCATCAGAACTAAATTATTGACATAAACCAAGTATATAGAAACAAACAAACCAACATGGAACTGGCCCAGGTAACCAGCAATCACTAGAGGCTCCCCCAAACAGGAGGCTATGCAAAATACCACTTGGACACACCCAATGCCCTCGGCTCTTAGCAGCTAATCAGGACTGGGCCTATTTGGGACTTTGATGGGGTAGGTTAGGTAAAGCAGATCTTCCTCAAGATACATCCTGGGGCTCAGGTAACCTAACACCTCAGATAACCCATCAGGACACCTGAGTGTCCCTTTCATTTCTGTAATCAGCCTAAGGGTTAATTTGTAGTGGTATTTGCTCCACCCATGACCTTGGGCTATAGGTCCGGAAGGAGGTGGTGTTTCCGCCCTACGTGACCTCTTAAAGGAAAGGGAGAAGGGTCACATGGTCCCTTCCTTTTATTTATTTATTTATTTACTATCCTGGTGTGATTGGACTCCGGAGGGAGGACCTGGGAATTGAATCCGGTTCCTCTGGAACATCAGTCAATGCTCTTTTTTTTTTTTTAAAGATTTATTTATTTATTATGTACACAGAAGAAGAGGGCGCCAGATCTCATTACAGATGGTTGTGAGCCACCATGTGGGTGCTGGGAATTGAACTCGGGACCTCTGGAAGAGCAGTCGGTGCTCTTAACCTCTGAGCCATCTCTCCTCTCCTTTTTTTTTTTTTTTTTTTTGGTTTTTCGAGACAGGGTTTCTCTGTGTAGCTTTGCGCCTTTCCTGGAACTCGCTTTGGAGACCAGGCTGGCCTCGAACTCACAGAGATCCGCCTGGCTCTGCCTCCCGAGTGCTGGGATTAAAGGCGTGCCCACCACTGCCCGGCTCCTCTCCTCTTTTTTAATGGGTAATAGGGATTTATTAAGATATAAATTGAGGAAATGCACTCATGAATACAGAACGGAGTAGATAGCTGAAGTCGTCCTCTGATCTGACCGAGCGAATCCACCTCGCAGGCAACCGGAAGAAGAGGCATGCGACCCTTCTCCATTTCCTTTTAAGAGGTCACAAGGGCAAGAAGTACCACCTCCTTCTGGCCCTATAGCCCAAGGTCATGGGCGGAGCAAATCCTACTACATTAATCCTTACACTTTGTTATCTGAAAGCACGCCCTGCACGCTCTTCTTTGCAGTGTGCTGGTCCACCTCCGTGGTGACACCCCGAGTGCAGACCTCCCCTCTGAACTTCACACCACAATGCAGCTAACTGCTAAGTGAACAAGCAAGCACATTTGGACATTTTTATCTCGAAGAACATCGCTGCGCTCATTATGCTTGCAATAATCACCATTTACTTTTATTCCTGAGCTGGGTGTAGTCACACACCAGCAATCCCAGCACTTGGGAGGTAGAGGCAGGAGGGCCAGGAGTTCTAGGTCAACCTAGAATACACAGGAGACTGTCTCAAACAAAACCGAACAATACAAAAGCTGCACTATGGGCTGGAGAGATAGCTCAGTGGTTAAGAGCACTGACTGCTCCTCCAGAGGACCCGGGTTCAGTTTTCAGCACCCACATGGCAGCTCACAACTTTCTGTAACTCCAGAAACCAACACCTCACATAGACATATATACAGGCAAAACACTGATAAAATAAAAATAAGTAATTAAAAAAAAAAAAGCCATCCTCTTGTCTCTTGTCGCCCATACTCTCCATCCGTGTCACTGGTGTCACCTGGCACACTGGATGGGACCTGAGCACTGCAGTAGACAGACCTCTTCCTCTCCTTCCTTCCTGCTTTTGGGATGGGGTGGCAACTGCTTTTATTTCGTCCTCTTTCTTGAATCTTTTTTTTTTTTTTTTGACTAGTGGAGATTAAACCTAGTCCCTTATGCATGCTAGATAGGCACTCTGTGACAAAACCACACACCCAGCCCTTCTGCTGGAGTTCCCTTCAGATCCTGCACAGTTGTCAAATCTTGCCAGACAGACCTTTTTAACACCAGTTGTCCTCCCTGCCTCTAATGCCACTGCTACCCCTTTGACTCAGGTGTCATTATGTCCAGCCTGGAAAGCTTGCCCACTCCATCTCATCAATCCTGTACACTCCAGCAGAGCAATCATGGGATTCACCTCTTTAAAACACTGGAAATTTGTGTTTCTTTGTTCTTGCAGTTCTAGGGACTGAACCCAGAACCTCTCAGATGCTAGCCCAGGGTTCTATCCCTGAGATAGATACTTTTTTTTTTTTTTTTTTTAGACAGGGTTTCTCTGTACAGCCCTGGCTGTCCTGGAACTTGCACTATAGACCAGTCTGGTCTTGAATTCACTGAGATCCACCTGCCTCTGCCTCTGCCTCCCAAGTGCTGGGGTTAAAGGTGTGCGACACCACCACCTAGCTTATTTTTTACTTTTTATTTTGAGACAGGTCATAGTAAGTTGACTAGGCTGGCCTAGAATTCAAAGTGATCCTTCTGCCTCAGACTCCACAGTGTTGAAATTACAGGCATTGTCTTCATTCCCAGCTTTAGATACGGTGTTTGTTTTTATTTTTTGCATTGCTGGGGACAGCACCGAATCAACTGAGCTCCACTCTCCACCTGTCTTAATAAACAGTTCACAGACTAGACTGCCACAAGGTAGCCCAGCCCCAGGCTCGTCACAGCTACTGACACTGATACAGGATAAGGAGACACAGAGAAGCAGGAAGCGGTCCTTCTCCAGACAGGTATTCCACCTGCCTCAGAAGATCAAGACAGCACCATGATGGGAACATGATGGTGGAACTCACTGCAGTGACTGACATTCAGTGATGGGAAGGAACATGATGGGAACTCACTGCAGTGACTGACATTCAATGATCAGAACCTGTTAGTGGAACTCACTGCAGTGACTGATACCCAAGGCTCCACCCTGGGCTCTAACTTACTACAGTCTTCAGAATAAACTCTTTGTCTGTCATGTGTCCCTACTGAATGTCTCCCCAGTGTGTCACCAATAATTATTTGGACCAGGAAGTAAGTCATCAAAGGAGTGCAGTGTTACAGGGAGACAAGAAAAGTCAGGAGCCATGCTGCCCAGGCCTCTCTCAAATGTCAGCTTGTGTGGTTCAGACATACTTGTCACAGTCACGTGCAACTGTGTTACCAATAGTTTTCAGGTGTTGCCCATGTTTAAGATGTAGACTGAGCTAAGGCTGGCTAAGACATTTAGTTATTTTCTGTATGAATTAGTTATTGATTCTGTGCAATCCAAAAGCAGAACTGGATGCTGAGGTTAAATGTACAACAGCTGTCTTTAAGTTTGTGATGTGTTTGATGTGTTGTCAAAGTCTTTGAGTTCTGAACATAATTTCAATAGTAGTTATAAGACCATATGAACAAATCAAATAGAGGAATGCTAATTAAAAAACTGGGATTAAAGGTGTTCGTCGCCTGGCGGTGGTGGCGCATGCCTTTAATCCCAGCACTTGAGAGGCAGAGGCAGGTGGATCTCTGTGAGTTCGAGGCCAGCCTGGTCTCCAAATCGAGTTCCAGGAAAGGTGCAAAGCAACACAGAGAAACCCTGTCTCAAAAAAAAAAAAAAAAAAAAAAAAAAGACCTAAGTTTGGGTTGGGTATTTAGCTCAGTGGTAGAGCACTTGCCTAGCAAGCACAAGGCCCTGGGTTCGATCCTCAGCTCCAAAAAAATAAAATAAAATAAATAAAATAAATAAATAAATAAATAAAGGTGTTCGTCATAGCCAGGTGGTGGTGTCCCATGCCTTTAATTCCAGCACTCGTGAGGCAGAGCCTGGTCTACAAAGTGAGTTCCAGGACAGCCAGGGCAACACAAAAAATCACTGTCTCAAAAAACCAAAAAAGAAAAAGGTGTTCATCACCATGCCCACCTGAGATGTCAAATTTAGTCACCAGCACCTAAATATAGGTTAACAACCATCTCTAACTCCAGGTCCTCTTCTGGCCTCTGTGGACACTGCATGCACCTGGTGCTCAAACATCCATGCAGCCCAAACAACCATACACATTAAAAACAAACAAAGAACAACATCCACAAAATGTAAACCAAAACTGTTCATTAGGAAATCCAAAATGGCCTGGAAAGTCAAGAATGGTGACAGAATCTTGGGACCTTCGTTTCTTCTGAGAATTCTAAATATGTTATAAAGGAGATTTATTTGAAAAAATTAATAACTATTTTGAGATGGTTTTATTTTATTTGAAATGCTGGAGATGTAACTCGGGGCCTTCTGAATACTAAGGAAGTACTGGATTACTAGGTGACATTTCCAGGACATTCTTGTACTTACTGGGTCTTTTCACTGGATTTTTGTTTGTTTTGAGATTGGGTTTCTTGTAGTTCAGGCTAGCTTCAAATTTGCTATGCACCTGAGCACAGCCTTAAGTCTCTGATTATCCTGCAACTCCCAAGTACTGGATTTACACGTATGCACCACCGTGCCCCAGTTCGTTCGTTTTCTCTCTCTCTCTCTCTCTCTCTCTCTCTCTCTCTCAAGAAACTACATGCTGAATATATTTTCTTTTATGCTATTATGGAAAGTTCTGGAAATTATCATTTGCAGTGATAGAAATGTGAACTGAGGGCCTTGCCCATGTCAGGCAAGTGCTTAATCACTGAGATATACCCCAAACCTTCCCTAGAATTAGTAAAAAGCTTTCTAGATATTTTACTGTATATGGGGGAAAACAAAGGTTAAGCTGAAGGCCTAATTTAAAGTGACCCTACTAATAAATGGGGGGTGGGCTGGGGGGAAGAGGGGGAGAGTGGGGGGAGGGAGGACAGGGGAATCGTGGCTGATATGTAAAATTAAATTATAAAATAAAAAAATAAAATAAAATTAGGGGGAAAAAGTATCAAAACCAAACAAAAACAAAAACAAAAAAGCCCGGCGGCGGCGGCGGTGGTGGTGCATACCTTTAATCCCAGCACTTGGGAGGCAGAGGCAGGCCGATCTCCTTGAGTTCGAGGCCATCTGGTCTACAGCGCCAGTTCCTGGACAGGCAGGGCTACACAGAGAAACCCTGTCTTGAAAAACCAAAGAAAGAAAGAAAAGAACAGAAAAACCTAAAGTATCATCTCATATACTATGCCAGCTTCTTTGTGCACACGTGGGAAGACTGTTCCAATCTACCTTTGCTGCCTAATGCATTCCTGCAAACATGTACATAACAAATACCTAGAAAAGTCCAAATAGAAGTTTAGTGCTGCATGCCTGTAATTCCAACACTTGGGAAGCTAAGACAGGAGGATTTCTAATTTGAGGTCTGGGCTTCATAGTGAGTTCAAGGCCACCCTGAGATCCTGCTTTCAAAAAAGAAAGAGAAGAAGAGTACTCTTGAAGAGATGGCTCTGAGGTTAAGAACACTGTGTTTTTCCAGAGGCCCCTCCCGCATTCGGTGGCTCACAGCTGCCTGTAACTGTAGCTCCAGGGGAGCTGACCGCCTCCTCTGGTATCTATGTGCACTACACCCATATGCACATGCCTGTACAAAGATATACCCAAACTTTTAAAAATTCATTTACAAATACTAAAAACAAAAAGCTGGAGGCAGTCTTGCATACCCGAATACCAGCATTTACAAGGTAGAGGCAGACGGCCGGGAATACAAGGCAAATCTGTGCTACCCATCAAAGATTCTGTTTCAAAAGAAACAAACAAAAAAGTATAAAGTATAAACTCTCCTCCACCTCCTCACCTCAACTCCACCCCCAGCTTTGGAAGCAGCTACCCTACCTTGGTTGTCCTCATACCACAAGTCTCTTTTTCTTTTTTTGTTTCCTCTTTGGTGCAGTTACACCTCAGTGTTTCTTGGTTTGGTTTGTTTTTGTGATTTTTTTTAAAAACAGATTTACTTTTATGAGTGAATACCTGCATACATGTACATCACATGCATACAGTGCCCACTACCATGTGGGTGCTAGGAACTGAATCAGGGTTCCCATTCAAGAGCAGTCAGTGTTCTTAACTACTGAGCATTTCTCCAGCACCTGTATGTGTACACTCGGGAAGCAGAGACAGATGGATCTCTGTGAGTTCGAGGCCAGCCTGGTCTACAGAGCGAGTTCCAGGACAGCCAGGGCTACACAGAGAAACTCTGTCTTGAAAAACAAAACAAAACAAAACAAATGTGTGTATGTTTTGGCTTTGTTTTTATTTTTAATTTATGTATATATTTTTTAGGTATGAGTGCTCCATCTGCATGTATCCCTACACACCAGCAGAGGGCGCCAGATCTCATTATAGATGGCTGTGAGCCCCCATGTGGTTACTGGGAATTGAACTCAGGCCCTCTGGAAGAGCAGCCAGCACTCTTAACCACTGAGCCATCTCTTCAGACCCTCCCTCCCCTTTTTTTTTAAGATCTTAATTGGCTTTAATATTTTCAGTCCTAGAATAAGTGTATTCCATTTTTTAACTTTTTAATTCATTTTTTATTAATTTTTTTTTCTTTTCTTTTACATACCAACCCCTGTTCTGCCTCCCTCCCCTTCTCCCACTCCTCCCATCTACCCTCATCCCACCCCCAGCCCCTCCTCAGAGAGGGTAAGGCCTCCCTTGGGTAGTCAACACAGGCTGGCACACCAAGTTGGGGCAGGGCCTAGCCCCTCCTCCTTCCATCAAGGCTGAGCAAGGAATCACACCATAGTGAACGGGCTCTAAAAAGCCAGTTCGTGTACCCAGGGTAAGTCCTGGTCCCATTGCCAGGGGACCCACAAACACATCAAGCCATGCAACTTTCACCCACATTCAGAGGGCTTAGTTCGGTCCCATGCAAGTCCCCAGCTGTCAGTCCAGAGTCCATGAGCTCCCACTATCTTGGGTCATCTCTCTGTGGTTTTTCCCACCATGATTCTGACTCCCCTTGCTCTTATAATCCATCCTCCCTCTATTCAACTGAACTTGAGGATCTTGGCCCAGTGCTTGGCTGTGGGTCTCTGCATCTGCTTCCATCAGTCACTGGATGAAGGTTCTATGATGACAATTAGGGTAGTCACCAATCCGAGTACAGGTGAAGGCTAGTTCAAGCATCCTCTCCACCATTGCTATGAGTCTTAGCTGGGGACAATCTTGTGAGTTCCTGGGTTTTCCTTATCTGCAGATTTTTCCCCATCCCTTTAATGGTACACTCTGTCAAGGTATCTCTTTCATTGCTCTCCCTCCCCGTCTCTCCCCCAACTAGGCCATCTTGAGCCCTCATGTTCCCACCTCTTACCCCCTCCCCTCTACTCCCTCCTCCAAGTTTATCCAAGAGATCTTAACCCTTTCCCCTTCCTGGGGCGATCCATGTGTGCCCCTCTTAGTGTCCTCCTCTTTACCTTTAGCTTCTCTGAGGTTGTGGACTGTAGCCTGGTTATCCTTTGCTTTGCATCTAATATTCACTTATGAGTGAGTACATACCGTGTCTGTCTTTCTGGGTCTGGGTTACCTCACTCAGGATAATATTTTCTAGTTCCATCCATTTGCCTACAAATTTCATGATGACATTGTTTTTTTTACCACTGCATAATATTCCACTGTGTAAATGTACCACATTTTCTTTATTCATTCTTCGGTTGAAGGGCATCTAGGTTGTTTCCAGGTTCTGGCTATTATGAATAATGCTGCTATGAACATAGTCGAACAGGTATCCTTGTGGTATGACTGACCATCCTTTGGGTATATGCCCAGGAGTAGTATTGTTGGGTCTTGAGATAGGTTGATTTTCAATTTTCTGAGATCTGCCATACTGATTTCCAGAGTGGCTGTACAAGATTGCACTCCCACCAGCAGTGGAGGAGTGTTCCCCTTTCTCCACATCCTCTCCAACATAAGCTGTCATCTGTGTTTTTGATCTTAAGCCATTCTGACAGGCATAAGATGGTATCTCAGAGCTGTTTGATTTGTATTTCCCTGATGGCTAAGGATGTTGAACATTTCCTTAAATGTCTTTTGGCTATTTGAGAATCTTCTGTTGAGAATTCTCTGTTTAGCTCTGTAATTTTTTTTTATTCATTTTACACACCAACCACAGATCCCCCTCTTCCCTCTTCCCACTCCCCCTTCTTGTTTGGTTTTGAGACAGGGTTTCTCTGGGTAGCCCAGGGTGTCCTAGAACTCACTCTGCAGACCAGGCTGGCCTCAAACTCAGAGATCCGACTGCCTCTGCTTCCCAAGTGCTGAGATTAAAGGTGTACGCCACCACTGTCTGGCCTAATTTTTTTTTTTTAAAGATCCCCTTTAAAGTTAGGCATGGCAGCACATACCTGTCATCCCAACACTGAGAAGGCTAAAGCAGAAGGATAGTTAAACTGAAGTCCAACCTGGGCTACGTAACAAAACCTTGCTGAAAGAGAGAGAGAAAGAGACTTCTTTTTCTTTTCCACCCAAGACAGAGTTTCTCTGTGTAGCCCTAGCTGTTCTAGAACTCACTCTATATACCAGGCTTGCCTTGGAACTCAGAGATCTGCCTGCCTCTGCCTCCCAAGTGCTGGGACTGAAGACATGTGCCACCACTGCCCAGGTTGAAAGAAAAACTTGTTAAATTGTATCTCTTAGGGCTAGCATATAGCATAGCTCAGTGGCAGATGATCTGTGCAGCATGAGAAAGGTCCCAGGTTTGACTTTGGACATTGCAAAAGCATCTTGGTCAACTTTCCTTTCTAATTGATTGTGATCCTCTGAACTCCCAGGCCACTCCACACGTCTTAGTCCTCACTATGTAAGGATTCCATACTATATACACGCACTTTTGTTTTACAACTAGACGGCAAGCCTCATGCTGGCGAGGACCTTGTACTCGATTCTTCTAACACGTTCACGACACATCATCATGGCAGCAGTGGACAGACACTTGTGATAGACTCAGTGTAATAAACTGCCAATCCAGGAACATTTTAGAGCTTAGAGTAGGAATATCTTTTGGAGGTGCCTTGCTTAGTCTCTGAGTCAACACTGTATTTGAGAAACATGCATTTGGGCCCTGTGCTAAATAGTGTGGACAGAGAAGACGAGGGAGCCATGTAACTAACTCACCCTCAGAGAGCTCACACTGTAAAGACAGAGAGGGACACCAGGAAACAGCTGCTGTAGTAAGAAGTGAGTGACAACTTGACATGGTGTGTACATCTGTAATCCTAGTAATTGGGAAGAAAAGGTAGGAAAATCAGGTGTTCAAGGCTACCCTTTACAACATAGTAAGTTTGAGGTAAGCCTGGGGCTACATGAGACTGTCTCAAAAATTACAAAAACTAAAACTAAAACTAACTAAATAAAACAAAAAGCCCTAAGATGGCAGAGGGAGTACCTATTCCTGGGACGAAAACTCGAACACGCTGACTGATGCCAGTGCTCATGCTGTACTAAACTCCTGCACAGTTCTTATCCCCATCCTTTCAATCTCCCAATAATACATTTCAGAGCAGCCACATCTCCAGCTACTTACCCCTGTTGCACAGGCTGCAGTTGCAAGATCACTTGGGTTTTAGTGTCTTCAGGGTTCTCGCCTTCGTTTCCTGCAGTGGGTACCACAACCACATCTCCTACCGGGACACTCACTTCTGCATTAGCCATCTTTCACATGAAGTCAGCTGGCCGGGACTGCTATGAGGAACAAGCAGTGTGATTACTTTGTCTTTGAAAGAAAGGGATGCTGAGATAACCAACAGTTCTGAGCGCCCCGGCATCACCATCCTCTGTAAAGAATGAGGACTGAGAGGGAGCTGACAGAAGCCGACACAGGCTCTTAGTATGCTTTCATAGTACATGTGACTCACCCAGCGGTTTGCCAGAGCCAACTCCACCAGTCTCTCAGACCTGATTGTGCATCTCCTCTCCTCTTAAGTTTAGAGACATCAAATTGGTAGCTTGGGATCACAGAACTGAGATTACACACAGCACTGAGATTAACAGCACTAGATTTAAGGTTTTTCTGTTGTTTCAGGTTTTTCTTTTGTTTTTAAGACATAGTCTCACAAAGAAATGCTGTCTGACCTGGAACTCAATATGTAGACCAGGCTGGCCTCAAACTCAAAGATGAGCCTGCCTCTGTCTCCTGCTTCTGAGATCAAAAGCCTCTGTTTTCTTTTTGAGAAGGGAATATTAATAAGTAGTCCAGGCTGGCTTCAGCTTGCTGATCTGCCTACCTCTGCCTCCCAAGTGCTGGCATTACGAGCATGCACCACATCTGGCTTGCTTTTTCTGTGGATCAATTTACAACATAGACTAGTTCCATCCCAAAGAGTGGGCCCTGAAAAGTATGAATTGTACCTATTTTAAGACCAAGTAACCATTACATATCAACTATATGACACTGCATACAGTACTATCCTTTATATTCAGTATCTGAGTGTCAGCTGCATAGCTGTTAATAAATGTTGAATTCACGCCGGGCGGTGGTGGCGCACGCCTTTAATCCCAGCACTCGGGAGGCAGAGCCAGGCGGATCTCTGTGAGTTCGAGGCCAGCCTGGGCTACCAAGTGAGTTCCAGGAAAAGGCGCAAAGCTACACAGAGAAACCCTGTCTCGAAAAACCAAAAAAAAAAAAAATAAAAAAAAAATAAATGTTGAATTCACTGTATAATCTCTAAGAACCTTGCCTTCCTTCCTTCCTTCTTCCCTCCCTTCCTTCCTTTCTCTCTTTCTTAGACAAGGTTTCTCTGTGTAGCCCTGGCTGTCCTGGAACTTGCTCTGTAGACCAGGCTGGCCTCAAACTCAGAGATCCTGTTGCTGGGATTAAAGACATAGACTACACCAAGAGGCCAAGACTAGGTCTCATTCTGAAGCCCAGCCTAGTCTCAAACTCAAAGCAATCCTTCTGCCTCAGCTTCAATGTGCTGGAATTACAGGCCGTGAGTCACCAAGCCTGGCTCTAAGAACTTTATGTTCTTGTTTTATTTTTAGAGACGAGTCTCAAATGGCTGACTTGGAACTTGCTATGGAGCTGAGAATGACCTTGAACTCCTGATCTTCCTGCTTCCACTGGGAGTGCTGGGACTAAGGTGTGTCCCTCCAGGAGGGTCACAGGAACATCTCAGCTCCTCAGTGTGAATGGGGATGACCCTGCCTGACAGCTCCTTGCAGAGCTACTGAGGAAACTATCAGCAAGTACCACGTGCTCCTCCAATCTAAAGTACTAACCCACTCTTTTTATTATTGTTGTTGTTTGTATGTTTGTGCACATGCCACAGCACACATGTAGAAGTCAGAGGACAACTTTCAGGAGTCAGTTCTGTCCCTCTGCCACGAGATTCGGGTATCAAAATCAGGTCATCAGGCTTGCATGGCAAGCACTTGTCCCTGTTGTCCCAATCTTTATGAAAACACAGAGGGTCTCAGGATATCCTGCTGCTGTTAGCCTTTAGCGTTCAGGAGAATTGATTTTTTCAGTGCTAGGGACCCAACTCAAAGCCTCGTGCATGGTGGGGAAGTGCTCTAACACTCGAGCTCACCCTGAGCTATGTCTGCAATCCTTTACATGTTACAGCTGAAAAGCATGGGGGGCCAGGTGCTGTGATTCACATCATTATCCCAACACTTGGGAGGCTGAAGCAGGAAGATTATGGCGCATTTGAATGAATACAGCTTGAGCTACATAAATTGAAGGCCAGCCTGTCTTTAAAAAAAAAAAAAGTTACTGTAGAGAATACAAGAAAAAAACACTGAATTTACTAAATGAATATATGTGAACATGTGAAGGTGGGCAGGGGACAGCCGTGTTGATTACAGATGCATACTGGAATATGTAACTGGTAGCCAGAGACTCAAGTCACTCCTCAGCTCTGCCAATCTTGAAAACACACATACGTGGGCTAAAAAGATGGCTCAGAGGTTAAGAGCACTGGCTCCTCTTCAAGAGGTCCTGAGTTCAATTCCCAGCAACTACATGGTGGCTCACAACCATCTGTAATGAGATCTGGTGTCCTCTTCTGGCCTGCAGGCATACATGCAAGCAGAACAGTTTACATAATTGGTGTTTTTTTTTTTTTTTTTTTTTTTTTTGGTTTTTCGAGACAGGGTTTCTCTGTGTAGCTTTGCGCCTTTCCTGGATCTCACTCTGTAGACCAGGCTGGCCTCGAACTCACAGAGATCCGCCTGGCTCGGCCTCCCGAGTGCTGGGATTAAAGGCGTGCGCCACCACCGCCCGGCCATAATTGGTGTTTTTGAGACAGGGTTTCTCTGTGTAGTTTTGGTACCTGTCCTGGATCTCACTCTGTAGACCAGGCTGGCCTAGAACTCACAGAGATCCGCCTGCCTCTGCCTACAAGTGCTGCGATCAAAGGCGTGTGCCACCACCTCCCAGCCTAAATAAATCATTTTAAAAAAAAAATGAAAATATACATACATAACGTGGAGCTCAAAGTAGACCTCACTGGCCTCGGAATACTCCAGTTTAGCTACAGCATTACTCCCCTACCATATCAGCCACTCACAGTACTCTCAACACTTACCAATATGCTTCCAGAGCTCCCAGCCGTTCTAGGCTCTAAGCTCTAAGCTCCTTCGTCCCTAATGTTCACTCCTCCATGAAGCCATCACTACACTTGCTTTTCAGAATGTTCCCCTAAATGTGGCCTGTCACTCCCTCCTGGTCTTTACACACTGCCCTTCACTGCAGCTCCCCATGTAGACCTTGACAGCCACAGCTACCCTGCATCCTCTTGTGTATTTGTTCTGTTGCTTCTGGGGATGGAAGACAGGGCTGTGCACACATCAGCAAGTGTTTCACAACTGAACTATAATCCACAGCTCCTGGTTCCTTCATTCCTTCCTCTCTTGGTTTGTTTTTTGTTTTTGTTTTGTTTCCCTCTCTTGGTTTTTTTGAAATAGAGTTTCTGTGTAGCCCTGGCTGTCTTGTACTTCGATCTGTAAAACAGAACCTAAGAAATGCCCCTGCCTCTGACTCCCAAGTGCTGGGATTAAAGGCGTGTACCACCACTGCCCTGCACTTAGGCACTATTTTATCTAAACATCTTTGTGCCCCCATCACTCTCATCAACTCTGATATGTTGATTCAATCACTTTTGCATGTATATATGACCTAGTCAAATTTCTTCATATCTGGCTTTTTAATTTCATTCAATTTTTTTTATGAATTCTATATCCCTGTATTTATCAGTCTCTACTACATTAAACTGAACCATATTTCCTCAAACCTGCTCCTAGATTTCCTGTTTCCCTAAGTGATGCTATCTTCCACCCGTTTTCAAAAAGAGGGAACTCAGAAGTTATTTTTGCCTCCTCTTTCTAAATCCAATCAGCCACAAAATCCTATCCAGTCTACCAGGTGTGTGTGTGTGTGTGTGTGTGTGTGTGTGTGTGTGTGTGTGTGTTCCTCATATACTCCATCTGTGCTGTCAAAATATATGTGGGCTGCCACACTGTTACCTGGGTTTTTTCAGCTACTTTCCCATATCCTAACCTTTGGTCTTGGATTCCTCCAATTCATTCCCCACATAGCAACCAAAATGATCCTACTAAAGGCCACAGGCCACTTTCCCACTTAAAAATGTCTTACTAGGCCGGGCGGTGGTGGCGCACGCCTTTAATCCCAGCACTCGGGAGGCCGAGGCAGGCGGATCTCTGTGAGTTCGAGGCCAGCCTGGTCTACAGAGCGAGATCCAGGAAAGGCGCAAAGCTACACAGAGAAACCCTGTCTCGAAAAACCAAAAAAAAAAAAAAAAAAAAATGTCTTACTGTATTCCTGTTGCTGTGAAAATAAAGTGCAAGCACTTTAGCATGGCCTCCAAAGCTTCCAGGTCAGCCCCCTTCCTCCCGGCTGGCACACTGTCACTGTTCTCCAGTTCTCAAATGTACAGCCTTTCCTAGACTGAGCCTTTAAACTTGCTTCCTGTCCCTAGGATTCTTCCCTTCCTTTTGGGCTAGTCTCTGTTAACCCTCTGAAGCATCATTCTTCGGAAAGGTCTTCCGGTGACTTCCATCACTAGGTTTCAGCTTATGCTCTAGTTTCCCATCATGCGTTTTTCTTTTTCTTTCTTTCTTTCCTTTTTCATCATGCGTTTTTCTTTCTTTTTTTTTTAAAGATTTATTTATTTATTGTATATATAGTGCTCTGTTTACAAATATACCTGCAGGCCAGAAGAGGGTGTCATATCTCATTACAGATGGTTGTGAGCCACCATGTGGTTGCTGGGAATTGAACTCAGGACCTCTGGAAGAACAGCCAGTGCTCTTAACCGCTGAGCCATCTCTCCAGCCCTCTTTCTTTCTTTTTTTTTGGGTGTGGGGAGGGGGACTGTTGAGGATTGATGTGAAGGCTCTTCTGCATAGCTTCAAGTTCAGGCTGTTTTGTTCCCACAGGTATGGTTCTGCTGTGTTGACCAGGCTGGTATCCAACTCCTGGGTCAAAGAGAGCCTACTACCACAGCATCCAGAGTAGTTGGAATTATACGTTACTAATTTTGGGGGTTACTTGTAGTGGCCTTGAAAATCACTATGTCACTAAGGATGATCTTTTTGTTTGTTTGTTTGTTTATTGAGACAGGGCTTCTCTGTGTAGCCCTGGCTATCCTGGAACTCAATTTGTAGACCAGGTTGGCCTCGAATTCAAGAGATCTGCCTGCCTTGGCCTTCTGGGTTTAAAGGCATGTGCCACTTCTTCCTAGCTTAAGGATGATCTTGAACTCCTGATCCTCCTGCCTCCACTTCCCAGATGTTATTACAAATGTAAGCCACTGTGCCCAGCTTTGCAGTACAATTTAATAAGAAATCCTGCCAGCGGTGGTGGCACACACTTTTAGTCCCAGCATTCAGGAGGCAGAGGCAGGCAGATCTCTACAGAGCCAGTTCCAGGACAGGCAGAGATACAACAGAAAAACCCTGTCTCAAACAAAACAAAACAAAAAGAAATCCTGAGTTTGTTGCATGCTGAAATAGTAGCCTCTTGAAAGTTTGAAGTAGGGCTAGAGAGATGTATCATCAGGTAAGAGCCCTTGTTGATCTTATAGAGGACCCAGGTTGGATTCCCAGCACCCACATAGGGGCTCACAACCACCTTAACTTCAGTTCCAAGGGGTCTGATGCACTCCTGACCTCCCTAGGCACACATGTGGTACATATGCATACATGTAGGCAAAACACTAATATTCATTAAAAAAAAAAAAAGCAAAAATATCTTTTTATTTTGTCTTGGTTTTTTTTGAGACAGGGTCTCACTATATAGCTTTTGCTAGCTTGAAATTCACTATATCAGGTTGGAGTAAACTAAAGTAAATCACCCCCATCCCCTACACACAGGGTTTCTCTATGTAGCTATGGCTGTCCTGGAGCTATGTAGACCAGGTTAGCTTCAAACTCAGAGATCCACCTGCCTTTGCCTCCCTAGTGCTGGGATTAAATGCATGTACCACCACACCCGTCTAAGAAAGTAAACCTTACAAAACGAAACAAAACAAAACATGTTTTTAGTAACAGAGAAGAGAGTCCACACCAACATGGTGATTCATAATTCTTTAGTAAATGAAGTTTAGGTTCAATATCTCTCATTATCTTAAATATCACATTTTTCTAGTGAGTAACCCCAAACCAACTACAAACAGCAGACTACAGCAAAGTCATCTCTGTAAGCTGTGTACACAGAAAACTGCCCCTTGTTTATAACAACACAAACTCCTGAGACAAGGTGAGGGAGCTGGTCCCATGGGTGCTTCACAGAAGAGACCTTGCAATATCCCTTGTGAAATCAGTGTGTGCTCTGTAACTCTATGAGAACATACAAAACATGACAAAATTTTGTTAAAACTTAGTCAACTGATGTGGAAAGAAGTATTGCAAAGGGAGTACAGCTCAGGGCAGAGGCTTGGCATGAATGTGAGTTCAACCTGCAAAAAAAGAGCTTCTCTACTTTTGTTGCCCTTGCTTTGGGGTTTTGGAGACAGGGTTTCATGCAGTCAAGGCTGGCCTCAAACTCACTATGTAGCAGAGGATGACCCAAGCTCAGGAATTGCATGCAAGAATCCCACACTCAGTTACTTGGGGGTTCTTGTTTCTTTTGAGACAAGAGATAGTTAAGACTGGACTTGAATTTTCAATCCTCCTGGTTCAGCCTACAGAAAGCTGCGTTTCTAGACAGGTGCTAATGGGCGGCTGCTCTGTAGTTATTTTCAAGAAAAAAAAAAAAAAAAACTCTTGAAAGGTGCTTGCGCTGCAGGCCTGGTTACCTGAGTTACATCTCTAGACCTCATTCATATAAAAGTAAAGGAGACCCAATTCCATAAAGTCCCCTACCTCCATCCACATGCACACCGTCGTGGTACATGCACCCTCCTAACATCATGCACACAGAATAAATTTAAAAATTTCAAAGTGAGCATGAAGCCAGGCATAGTGGGAAAGTCTGTAAACCAGCACTTGGGGAGCAGAAGGGTCAGGGGTTCAAGGTCTCCCTCAGTTACATAAGAAGGTTGAGACTTTATGAAACCTTTGTCCCAAAGAAAGGAGGAGTGGTGCCTGGTGGGATGGGTGCTGGTGAGACGGCTCAGCAGGTCAAAGCGCTTGTGGTCAAACACGGAAACCTGAGTTTCATCTTCAGGGTACACATGGTGGAAGGACAGAATCAAATCCTGGGTTGTCCTCTGACCTCCACAAGGACTTGGTGGTACACAGATCCTGCCACACACATATAGACTTTTTTTTTTTTTTTGAGACGGGGCTCACTATGTAGCTCTGGCTGTGGAACTTACTCAGTAGACCAGGCTGGCCTCAAATGCAAAGACTTGCCTGCCTCTGCCTCCCAAGTGCTGGGATTAAAGGCATCAACCACCACCACCTGGCTTTTATTTTTTTGCGAGGGTCTCATTATATAGTCCTGGCTGTCCTCGAACTCACAGAAATCCACCTGCCTCTGCCTCCCTAACAATGCCAGGCTGTTGTGTTATGTTTTTTGACACTGGGGCTCACTGTATCCCATGTTAGCTTTGAACTCACTATGTAGCCCAGGCTGGCCTTGAGCTTTTGGCAATCCTGTCTCAGATGCTCAGGTGCTTGAATCATAGGTGAGGTCATACCAGGTTTTTGTGCTTTTCTTTACTTCCTTGCCATCTCACCTTGTAGCCCTGGTTTGTCTGGAACTCGCTAGGTAGCCCAGAGATACACAGAGAAACCCTGTCTAGAAAGAAAAAAAGAAAAGAAGGAAAAGAAAAAAAAATGAACATATCCGCCTGCTCTGCCTCCTGGTGCTGGGATTAAAGGTGTACACCTTCACTGCTGGACGGAAAAAAAACAAACGAAACTCAAAACAAAACAAAAATCTCCCAAGATGCAACTTTATTATTTAAGAAAAAACTTAAATTAAATCCACCCCTTTGTTATGAACTTAATAGTTGAGCCAGAGTGACCTCAGGTATAACGAACCCAAGGATTACAGAGAACCACTTTGCAGGAAGTATCCAGAGGAAATGAAGTTCTATATAAATCAGATTGGAGACTTCTATGTAGGTGTTTGGAGGAATCAATGGATATGATTTTTAAAGTCATCTCTCAAGAGTTTAAGGAACCAAAAAACAGGGCCCAAACTAACCCAAAGACACGCAGGGGGACGCAGCTAATCAATGGACTTGATCAAGTACAGATGAAAAACAAGTTATTATTAAGTCTGAAAAATTAACAGCAGGCCCAAGCCCTCGTGAAAACGTTCCCTAATACTAGCTAAGGCAATGGGAAGTCTCCAGACATGGAGGAAACCCCCACTTCCTGGTTCTCTTTGACACTGTGACAAGTCTCGCTTTGAGTTTCCCTGCTCCTTGGACAGCCAAGCCTTCCTTCCTCCGATTCCTAGGTCAAGACCCTCGGGTAAGATTCTGCCCTCATTCCTCTTACCTCTCAATTAAAGGACACCTGGCCAATTCCTCTGTCATTTCTGAAAACAAGGGGTTCCCTATCCCCGTAATTATCTTCTCACCACCCCTCATAACCATAGGCTTTCCCCATCTCCCGGAGCAGAGGACCACCCTGCTCTGCACCTTAGCCAGCGGAGGTACTCATCCATTCTGCGGCCCTCGGGTGGAACCCCTCTCCTTCCCACTGCTCGTCTTTGGGAAGGGCGCTCCTTCCTCCCCCTGGTCCTCGAAAGGACCTGCCTCCCTCCCTCTCCGCAGGTCCGGCGGCCGAGGCCTCTTCCCTCGCTCGGGCCCCGGCTGGCCCCTCACTCCCCACACTCAGCACACACCCCCCCCCCGCCCCAGCACGCCGTCCCCCCCTTCCCCTGGGCGCGACCCAGGCCTGATCCAGCGGCTCCGCCGAAGGCCCGAGCTCCCAGACCCCCGCCTTTGGGGGGGGGGTACCCCGGCTCCCCCGGCCCCTCCGCGGGGACTTCCGGGCTCCTCGGTCCGGGGGCGCCGAGCCTTCCCCCCACCCCACCCCACCCCACCCCACCCCCGCCCGGCACGCGGCTCGAGGGGCCGGGAGCCCAGGCCCTGCCGGCCACGCTGGGGGCGGCCCGGCTGCTCGGGCGGACCCAGCGGCAGCGTCCCCCCACCCCCCCCGCGGCGCCGCGACGTCCGCTCGCTCCCCGGCGGCGGCGGCGGCACGCACAGGGCGTGGGGAGGCGCCCGCGGAGGCAGCAGCCCCCCGCCCCCTGCGCGCCCGCCCGCCCGCCCTCGCCGGCCGCCGCGCGGCCCCCGCGCCCGCCCCCCCCCCTCCGCCCCCAGCCCTCGCCGCGCCCGCGCCGCGCGCCCACCCCTCCCCCTCCTCACCGTCTCCGTCGGGCGGGCGGGCGGCGAGCGGCCAGGGCGGGCGGGCGACGGAGCATGCGCACAAGCCGCCACGGCTACCGCCGCCACCGCCGCCGCCGAGCCGGGCTCCTACACTTCCGGCCGCCGCGGCAGCTGTGCTGGCGCCTTAAAGGGGACGCGTCCCTATTGTGGGCCGCCGGGAGGGTGCACCACCTCAGCCAAGCGATTGGGGCGGTTCGTGAGCTTAGGCCTTCGGCTGTTGGAAGGCAGTGTTGGAGGGATCGCGGGAGACCCCTGGGACTGAATAAGGCCTAGATGCAGAGGTCACCTCGTCTTGACTCTTGTGGAAGGCTAGGGTTTTTCTCTCCCCAAATCCTGTTTATTGACAATTACAGTTTATCGGGGTTTCAGGTTACCAATGTGAAATCAAAATAGGTGGCTGAGCATAGATCAGTAACCCCGTCCTGCGTTTGAACCATGGCTCTTGGCCCAGGCTTTCCTGCTTGTGCGGGTTCTGGGTTCAAGTTTGGACCTACTTGGAACATGTACAACTGTAGAATGACTTGACAACTCTAAGCCTGTATTTTTCTCAAAAGGTATATATCGCACGTGTTCAATGAAATGATACTTGAAAAGTACTTAGGAAAGTTCTTGAGGCCAGTAGTATTAACTGACAAGCATTTAGACAATGTGGTCAGGCCTTGGGGAAGATGCTTTGGGTTTATAATCCTCACAACAACCCTACTCTTTACCTTTCATTCTCGTCTTAAATATTAAATATAAGCATTTGGGCATGGTGGTGCATGCCTTTGATCCCAGAACTCTGAGGCCGAAGTAAGAAGAGTTCCTGGCCAGTCTAGTCTACATAGTGAGTTCTAAGCCAGCCAACGCTACCTAGAGGGACCCTGGCTCAAAAAAGCAAGCAAAAAGAACAGATGAAACAGATCTGTGGTAGAATACATGCGGAACCTGGATTCCTTCTACAGTATGGGGGGGGGGAGTGTCAGGCTGTAAGTTTTTTTTTGAAGAGCGAGAATTGAATTGTTTCTCCATCTTGCTTCTTATACATTGTATCTGTCTTCTTTCCTTTAAGAAAAAACGTGGGGGGTGGAGGGCTGGTGGAGATGGCTCATCCGGTACAGGCTGCTGAAGACCTGAGTTCCATCACTCCAACCCACAGTGATGGAAGGAGATGCAGCAGACACACTCTAAATAAATATAACTTTTAAAACGATATGTAAGTATGTGTGATGGCTATTCTTGGTTGTCAACTTGACTGTAACTGGAATGGGTTATATTCCAGAATTGGAGGGCACACTTGTGATCCGGATGTTGAGGCAGGAAGACTCATTTTTTTTTGTTTTGTTTTGTTTTGTTTTTTGAGACAGGGTTTCTCTGTGTAGCCCTGGCTGCCGTGGAGCTCACTCTGTAGACCATGCTGGCCTCGAACTCACAGAGATCCTCCTGCCTCTGCCTCCTGAGTGCCAAGTGCTGAGGTCAAAGTCATGCTTGGTGGCACAGGACTTTAATCCCAACACTCGGGAGGCAGACTCAGTTGTATCTCTGTGAGTTCGAGGCCAGCCTGGTCTACAAAGTGAGATCCAGGACAGGCACCAAAGCTACAGAGAAACCCTGTCTTGAAAAACAAAAAAAGAGCCGGGCGGTGGTGGCGCACGCCTTTAATCCCAGCACTCGGGAGGCAGAGGCAGGCAGATCTCTGTGAGTTCGAGGCCAGCCTGGACTACCAAGTGAGTTCCAGGAAAGGCGCAAAACTACACAGAGAAACCCTGTCTCGAAAAAAAAAAAAAAAAAAAAAAAGAAAGAAAGAAAGAAAAAAAAAGGCATGTGTCACCACCACTCGGCTAAACATACCCTTTTGATCAGGATCTTGAGGCAGGATGACACAGGCTTTTAATCCAGATCCTGAGCTGGGAAGATACATTTTAAATCTGGGCCACACCTGCTGGACAACGGAAGAAGGAAGGGTTCATTCATTCTCCTGCTTGCCCTGGCCTTGTCAGCACATCCATTCCATCACTGGCATTGGAGCCTGCTTCTTCAGGATCCCAGCACATACAGAAGACCAGCTGAGACACCCAACCTCGTGGGATGGAGAAACTACTAGATTCTTGGACTTCCCATTCACAGCTAGCCATTGTTGGACTGCAGCCTGGAAGTCATTCCAATATTCCAATAAATTCTCTCTCTCTCTCTCCCTTCCCCTCTCCCTCTCTCTCTGTCACACACACACACACACACACACACACACACACACACACAGATTTATTCCATAAGTTCTGTGACTCTAGAGAACCTGACTAATACAGTATATGAGGGGGTTTTAACAGGGTTTTTATTTGAGAGCAAGCAGGAAAGGCTAGGAATCACTGGGGGCTGGAGAGATGGCTCAGCAATTCAGGGTATATATTGTACGTGCAAAGGACTCATGTGGGCTGGCTCATGATCACCTGTAACTCTATCTCTAGGGGATCCAACCCCTATTGTGGTCTCTAGTGACACTGCATTCACATGAACAAATAGATACAGTTAAAAATAAATAAAAATTTGACCTCCCCCTCCCCCAAGGACAGGAATTAAACAGTAGAACTGGGTTGGGGGGAGGAGGGAGGAGACTACCAGAATTCCAGGTTTGGTGTTAGCTGCTCTGGATCAAGGTCAAGTCACACCTCCCTTAACTCTGCTGTCTTCACCTATAAAACGGTTGTCCCACTGTGCTCAAGTCTGTCACCGGGGCCCAATAAGAAGATTCAGTACGCCAGGCGGTGGCGCACGCCTATAATCCCAGCACTTGGGAGGCAGAGCCAGGCGGATCTCTGTGAGTTCGAGGCCAGTGTGGTCTACAGAGCTAGTCCAGGACAGGCTCCAAAGCTACAGAGAAACCCTGTCTCAGCAGAAAACCAAAAAAAAAAAAAAAAAAGATTCAGTACTATGTTAAGTCTGTGTTTGGGAGACCAGCACTTTGTAGTAGAAGGTGACCTTGAATACCTGTTCCTCCTTTCCTCTGCCTCAGTGTTTCGAATACAACCCAACACCACCAAGCCCAGTTTCTGAGGTATGGGGATAGAACCCAGGGCTTTGGAAATGCTAGTCAAGCTTTTACCAACTGAGCTTCATCACCAGCCCCAAGTCTTTTACTTGTTTATTTTTAAGATTTATTTAGTGTGTAGGGTATTTGAGTTGTCCTACAGATGAGACCACCAAAGTCAAAATGGATGGGGTCACCCAGAAAAGAATGAACATCCAGAAATAGGGTGGGAACCAGGAACCCAAACTTAGAGAGCACTGAACCTGAAGGAACCCTCAGTCAGCCAGAGTGGTTGGAAAGATTGGGTCCCTGGGCAGAGGGAGAAAGGAATGCCACAGAGCAGACCGGAAGTTCCTAGGAGGAGAAGATGCCAACAATATCAGAACTGCAGAGAACTCTGGAAGGGAAAGGAAGAGCCATCAGTTCAGCATGTGAGAGCTGATCCTGCTGGGGCAGCTTCCTTTCTGAGGCTGGGAAGGAGGCTAGATGGCATAATTGGAGCGTGGACAGAAAACACTGAGTAGAGACAACCTGAACTGGATTTATATGTATTTTGCTGGAAGGAAAGGAACAATAAAACAAGGCAATAAGATGACTGTTTAGGTTTTAAGAGGAAAATGGTGTGAAAGCCCCTCCCCCACCAACACGTACTCATTCTTCCTGTAACTAAATGTTCACTGTGGAAAACTGCAAAGCACATAAAGGATGGAAAAACACAGAAGTAATTTCTATTTATAACTGATGTGTTTCCTTCCAACATTTTTCTGTTAATTTTCCTCGTTTACCTTCATGATTTATTATAAATATATAATTCTGAAGTATACTTCTTTTTAGTCCACTAAATGCTGTTTCTTAAGCATTGAAGAGGTGTTAGTATAGTTTAGTTTTGAATTTTTTTTTGTTTTTTTTGCCATGCTGGGATCAAACCCAGTGCCTGGTGCATGCTAAGAAAGTGCTTCACCATTGGTCTATACTCCCAGCCTTCTTGTCTCTTTACAATATGAAAGATGCTTGGACCCAGCCTGGTAGCCCAGACTGCAATCTCTGCTACTGGGGAGGTTGAGGCAATAAAGATCACAAGTTCAAGGTTGGCCTGAGTTGCACAGTGAGTTCAAGGCTAGTCTGGGTAACTTAGAAAACCCAGTTTGAAAATAGAAAGTAGAAACCAGGTGGTGGTGGCACAGGCCTTTAATCCCAGCACTCAGGAAGCAGAGGCAGGCGGGTCTCTGAGTTTGAGGCCAGCCTGGTCTACAGAGTGAGTTCCAGGACAGCTAAGGCTACATCGAAGAACCCTGTCTCAAACCCCCCCCCAAAAAAAGATAAGAATAAGAAAGAAAAAAGCAGGAAGAGGCCCCCCGTAGGAACCCCCACCAAACACACAACACAAAGGAATAAAGATACTCGACGCCCAATCTGGTTCTGTTCTACCTGCCAGCATTTTTGGGTTCTGCTAGCTGATTTTGTTTAGGAGATGATTCTGTTTATTGAGTGAAAAAGGCAATTGAACAATGAAACAGCCAAATTTTCTGAAGGAGTAACCATCAAGGTTGAGAGACATTTCCCCGTGAGATAGTAAAGATCTCCCAGGCCCCATTAAGGAGATTAGGGGGATAAACTGGACATAGGCCCTCCATGGCTGCAAGCCAGTTTGTCAACAGTGAGGACATTAGGGTTTCTGCTCAGGCTTGCTTCCAGCTTGCTAGATTCCAGGCCCTGCCCTAAAAACTGGATCTACCCAAACTCAAGTGCTCTGTTACTGCTTTTGGGGTAAGAAGCGAGGCAACTTCTTCAAGTTCCCAGTTGTGAGATCTGAAGATGAGTAGGTGATCTACAGAGCCCCCACTACTGTCCCTGGATGCATGGGGAAATACCTGGGGAGACTATGCACACACATCCCAGGGCACTCCAGATGACCCCAGGCAGTATTTTTGGAGGGGGAAATGATGTTATGCCCAGATTGTGACCCCAAAGATTCCACCACAGACCTTAGGTACAGAATGCAATAGCATGGTTTATTTCTGTTTGTTTACAAGCCGCGGGCAGGGAAGCTCGATCCAAAGCACTCACTGGTAGTAACTGTGAGGCCAGGAGGAACTTGCTTTTTCTTTGTGTGGCTAGCTTTTTAAAGGCAAAATCCACAAGCCCTTCAGGGGGGTTGGGGGAGTTTTGCACGGGTGCAACTCGGATTGGTTTATTTTTATCTCTGTTCTCTTTTAATTGGGTGAGGGTATGTAACCTTTGAATTTACTGGTTGGTGGTTACAATTTATTACTTTGGGGGCAGTCCAGCACAAGTCCCAGGCTTTGTCCTTGAGCCACCATGGGGGCTGGCTGGCCAAGCACGTACTGCACATAACTCTAAGTTGGTGAGGTGCCCCAGACAGTAAACATCTGGCTGAACTTTGAGCAGTCAGAGTGCGTGCAGAAAGGGAGCTACTGCAAGGACTACGTCTTTTGTTCATGGCCCTCCCAGAAACTGCTTGCTCAAGTCTCAGGAAACCGAAATTGAGGCCTGATCTCTGAGAGAAGACTGAGCAGCCTGTTATGGCATCTGCTTGGTCCTTTCAATGAGACATGAATATTTTACATGTATTTAGTGTATTTATCTGATTTTTATTTTGACATAAGCTCTCCTCCAGCCCCTATAAATACATTTTGTTTATACATTTAATATATATTCCCAACATCTGGGTAGGCTGAGGCAAGAAGTGTTATGACTTTGAGACTAGCCTGTGCTACACAGTGAGTTCTAATCCAGCTCATGATATCAGAACTGTCTCAAAAAGCAAGTAAAAAAAAAAAAAAACCAAAAAACAAAAACAAATTAAAAAACACCTCTCTTCTCTGTACCCCTACTTGGTCTTGACCTCTTCACATAGCTCCCTAACAGTCAGAGAGCCCCCTGGTGGTCTTCTCACTTCCTGCCCTGCCCTGCCGCAGGAAGTGAGAAGTATTCAGCCTTCTAATGTGCCCCCATGGCCTTAGAACCAAACTTGGGCTTCTCATCAGGCTACCTGACCTTGATTTGTTTTCTTTCTGTCCCTCTGGGGCCTTACACTGGCTTCCCTCCCCCCACTTTCCACTGAACCCCACCTCAGCCCCACATTGGCCCTCTCATTCCAACACAGGAATTCCACAGCCTTCGAAAGTATGCAGTTTTCCCATGCCTGGGACACTCGTCCAGCTCAGCAGCCTCCTTCCAGGCTGAGGCCTTTCTGGTCCTCACTGTCCTCATGGACGCTCCCTTCCACATCTGTTTACCCAGACCTGACGGGGCTCCCTCCTGCCTGCACAGGTCCCCCTCCACAATACACACCCTCAAAAGACTCTCTGTGAGGGCAACAACAGCTTATGTTAGTCACAGAGGACACCCTGGTACACAGAACTCTCAAAAATAATTGGTTGCTTAAGGACTACTGCATTTTTGTTCCTACCTCCCCACCCCCCACAGCTTGTCCCTCCCTTCCACGCTCTCAGAAACCAGAAACTAGTAACAGATGGGGCGTGAATCAGAAAAGGAGGCAGAATCAGAAAGGGAGAAAGCTCTGCAGTTGATGAAAAAAAGAAAAAACGAATTGGAGACTAATGTAGATGGAGACAGGTGAGTCACTGCCTCACCCACCCACCCCACCCCTGCCCCATCTGCACCCCACTGTCAGGACCAAAGGAAAAGGCTGACTTCTGGCTTAGGAGTCAGGGTAAGAGTCAAAGCCTGCTGGAGCTGTGCTCATGAGACTCTGCAACTACAGTATCCTTACATATAGAAGGGAGATGGAGGTCGGAGTGGTAGCCCACACCTGCAATTCCAGCATCCAGGAGGCAGAAGCAGGAGGATCTCTGTGAGTTTGAGGCCAGCCTGGTCTACATAGTAAGTTCCAGGACAGTAGAGAGACCCTGCCTCAAAAAAAAGGGGAGGCAGTGGGGGGATGGAAGAAGCACCTCAGACATAGGTGTATGTGTTGGGGCAGGGGTTGTAAAGAGAAAATGAGGCACTGCACACGTGCAAAAAGGTCTTAGAACATCTCAAGAATGTCGTGAGCACTCTAGAAATGCCAATGGGAACTGGGTGTGTTAGCACAAATCTTTAACCCCAGCAGATCTCTGTGAGTTCTAGGCCAGTCTGTTTACATAATGAGCCTTTGTCTCAAAAAACAAAAACACCCCCAACAAAAAAGAAATTCCAGCTGGCACCACTATTCCACAGGCACTTGCCACCTACCTACCTACCCACCTAAGTGCTCAGTGCCCAGGAAGTGCTGCCTCAGCTACCCATGGGGCCTGGATGAAGACCAGAGTTTCTTCCATAGCGGGTATTAAGTGAGTCGGAGCCACACATGCAGCTTTGGCCGCTGGAGTATGAGCTTCTTGAGCCCGGGACCACCTTCCGGCCCAGTGCAGGAACATCAAAGCCCATAGGAAGTCCAAATTCTTTTTCTTTGCCATTTGCTTTTCTCTTTTCTTTCTCTCTCTGCCTCTCAGTTTAATCCCAGCACTTGGGAAACAGAGACAGGCAGATCTCTGTGAGTTCGAGGCGAACCTGGTCTATACAGTGAGTTCAGGACAGACAGAGAGCTACATAGTGAGAGCCTGTACCAAACAAAACAAAACAAAACAAAAAGAAAAATACCCCCATACATATAGGTGTGTGTGTATGTGTGTGTGTGTGTGTGTGTGTGTGTGTGTGTGTGTGTGTGTGTGTGTGTGTATGTGAATAGCTATTTCAAAGATTTTCGTTTTGTTTTTTTTGAGACAGGGTTTTCCAGGGCTGTCCTGGAACTGTCTTTTTAGACCAGGCAGGCCTCGAACTCTTAGAGATCTGCCTGCCTCTGCCTCCCAAGCACTGGGATTAAAGATGTGTGCTACTACCACCTGGCTTATTTCAAAGATTTTTTTTTTAAAGATTCATTTCTCTTTAAATTGCTCTATCTGCATGTATGCATGCACATCAGAAGAGAGCATCCGATCTCACTACAGATGGTTGTGAGCCACCATGTGGGTACTGGGAATTGAACTCAGGACCTCTGGAAGAGCAGCTAGTGCAAATCTTAACCTCTGAGCCATCTCTCCAGCCCCTATTTTTAAATTATATTTATTTATTGATTTATGGGATGAGAGGAACACCATGACTGACCTCTGAAGGTCAGAAAACAGCCGGTAGAGGTTCCTTCCACCACATGGATTCATGAGGAGCAAAATCCTCATGAACCCACACACGGCATACACACATACACAGAAATAAAAAAATCTAAGCACTCAAGGAGCAGAAGCAGGCGGATCTGTGAGTTTAAGGTCAGGCCTGATCTACAAAGAGAAAAAAAGGCCAGTCATAAGTACTACATAGTGTGATCCTGTCTCAAAAATAAAGAAAGAAATAATTTAAAAAAGGCATAGGGACCAGCCTGGTCTACAAAGTGAGTTCTAGGACAACAGAGCTGTTATAGAGAAATGCTGTCTCAAAAACAAACAAAACAAAAAAGGGATATGACATATGTACACATCAAAATATATATCTATACACATTAGGATTTTTGTTTTTGTTTTCTTGTTTTTCGAGACAGGGTTTCTCTGTGTAGCTTTGGAGCCAGTCCTGGATCTCACTCTGTAGACCAGGCTGGCCTCAAACTCACAGATATCCGCCTGGCTCTGCCTCTTCAGGGCTGAGATTAAAGGCATGAGCAACCACTGCCCGGCCACATTAGGATATTTTAAATATAAATACACATATGTATATGAAATATATATCAAAGAACGAAATTTTACAGTCAAGTGTCATGTGATTCCCTTACTCTTACAGGAAGGCATTTTGAAGTTGGACATTTCTTTTGCGTGCATAATACAGTGTAACCCTTCATTTTCTAACCTGTGTAGAGCCATACACACTCCTCTTAAGAATCAGTTGGGGGCTCATTGGATAAGAGCATTGGCTGTTCTTCCTAAGGACCCAGGTTCAATTCCCAGCACCTACATGGCAGCTCATACCTTTCTATCCTCTTTGTATTTAGGCAAAACACTCACACATATAAACCAAAAATAATTTAAAAGAGAATGAAAAGAAATAGCAAATCAAGGCTGAAGAGGCGGCTCAGAGGGGAAGAGCACTTGTTTGCTCTTCTGTAAGACTCCAGTTCCATTCCCGGCACCCATATGACAGAACACAATGAAATATAAACTCCAGTTCTAGAGGATCCGATGTCCTTTTTTGGCTCCTTGGGCACTATAAAGCATGTAAGTAAGTTCAGGTGTCCATGAGGGCAAGATACTTGTGCACATCAAATACATTTTAATTACAAATCAAGACTTGAGCCAGGTGTGGCATAGATTTGTAACTCACACGCCCGGAAAGCTGACAAAGTGGTCTTCACAAATCCGATAAAAGTCATGGCCCATATTAGTTTCTAGTGAGAGCGGGGCAACATGTCAGAAAAACCACATACAACCTCTTGAACGTTTTGATGGAAAAGGCCGACTTCCCCGAGAAAACCGTGTGGCTACAAACAGGAAGGCGGCAACTTCACGCTGGTAAACACTAGAGCTGTATAAAGAAAAACTAAAGAAAACCTGTTTTTTTTTTTTCAACAAAAAACGCAGGCGCCGGGACCAACGATCACCAGCTGCCCAACTGCCAAAAAATTATGCTTCCGAAATCTCTTGATGTCGATTCCGCACGCAGAGCAATCGAGTTGCCCTACGTGTGCCACTCACGACAGAAGCCCTTTTTGCCTGAGCGATCCCAGGAGCAGGGTGGCACTGTCGGTCCACCCATCTTAGAGTAAAGGCGAAAATGAAGTCCAGCCGACTTCCAATTCTATATTGCTGAGGCTTGCGACAAAATCTCTGGACTCTTCTGAGGCAGAGGGACGTCTTCACAAGAGAACTATTGTTTTTAGATTTTTGAATCGAAGTAAAGGAAAGGTCGTGAGTCATTATGCAAATGAGAGCAGTGCTTGTCGGGATGGCGCTGGCTGGCGCGGTGGGAAAGGTAGGCGGCGCTGCCGCCAACAGCTGCTTCCAGCTCACGGTGGGAAGATCCGCCCTGGGAAGCCTAGCGCTAGGAGACTGTGGGTAATTTACTGGGGAGCACTAAGCCCCAACCTATCAAAACTGAAAATATACAGTCTAGTGCCACTCCTAGCCGTCCACCCTGGACCACACACAGAGACGCACAGGAGGAACCAGAGACTGTAAAAGCAAAAACGGAGCAACTGGAACATCTAGGACCTCCATTCTAGGTGATAGGGAGGGATAAGCAAAGCCAACCCTTATATATATGTACACACATACACACACACACACACACACACACACACACACACACACACACACACACACACACACACACACACACACACACACACACACACACACACACACACACGGCCACTCCATCCCCACCCTGTTTTTCGGTACAGGTTTCTCTGTGTAACCTTAGCTGTCCTGGAACTCGTTTTGTAGACCAGGCTGAGCACAGACATCTGCCAGCTCCTGCATCCTGAATGCCAGGATTAAAGGCATGTGCCACCACACCCGGTTCATATATACATATATTTGGTTTTTTGAGACAGGATTTCTCTGTGTAGCTTTGTGCCTTTCCTGGAACTCACTCTGTAGCCCAGGCAGGCCTCGAACTCACAGGGATCCACCTGCCTCTGCCTCCCAAGTGTTGGGATTAAAGGCGTGCACCACCGTCTCAGATATATTTTTTAAAAAAAGAAGTTGGGCAGGGCGTTGGTGGCCCACGCCTTTGATTCCAGCACTTGGGAGGCAGAAGTTGGTGGATCTCAGTATGTTCGAGGCCAGCCTGGTCTACAGAGTGAGTTCCGGGACAGCCAGGACTGTTACAGAGAAACCCTGCCTCAAAAAAACCAAACCAAACCAACTCCCCCGCAACCCCCACTCCCCCCAAAAATTCAGCCTGGTGCCTTATTCCTGTAATTCCTGCACTCAGGAGTATGGTGATATATTGTGTACCCCAATATATTGTGTACCCTAATAAACTTATCTGAGAATCAGAGGACAGAGCCAGATTAGACATAGAGGCCAGACAATGGTGGCACACACCCTTAATCCTATCACTTGGGAGGCAGGGATTCTTCTGAATCTTTGTGAGTTCAAGGCACACTGAGAACAGAGTCAGGCAGTGGTGGCACATGCCTTTAATCCCAAAATGAGATCTCCTGCCTTTGCTTGGGAAGCACACACACACACACACACACACACACACACCCGCCTTTAATCCCAGGAAGTGCCATGGCTGGGTGGAGAATGGTATGTAAGGCGTGAGAAGACAGGTACTAAGCAGCAGTTCAACTGAGACCCTCAGATGTGAGGACGAAGCTTTCAGTCTGAGGATTCGTGGAAACAGATCAGGTGAGGAGTTGGAGAGATGAGGTTGGCTGTGGCTTGTTCTATTTCTCTGATCTTTCAGCTTTCATCCCAATATCTGGCTCTGGGTTTTTTCTTAAAAGATCATCTAAGATTCGTGTTACCCAGGAGGCAGAAACAGGAGCATTATAGGGAATTCTAGCTAGGCTGGAGTAATGAGTTCCAAGCCAGCCTGGGCTACAAGACACCCTACCTATCTCAACAACAAAAACAAACAAACAAGAAAAAAACCCATAAAACCATTGGGCCTACCTTAGTGGTGCACATAATCCCACATGGGAGGCTGTAGCAGTTCCAAGTAAGTCTAGGTTACATGGGGAACCCGTGTCAAAAGACAAAAAGCCCCCCAAAAATGACTGATGAATTTTAATCTACTTATTTCTGAGACAGGGTGTTGCTCATGACTAGACCCCAAGCCCATTAATCACCATCTTGGGGTGTTCAGCTGAGCCCACTTGCAAAAGATCATACCAGTTAATTGACATCCCCTCAAGGAGAGGGTTGGGTTGCTCAAGAACCACCTGTCACGTGCAATTCTTCTTTAATTGCATGTGGTGTCCAGCAAAGGTGACAGTATATAGGCCAAAGAACACTAGGGGAGGGGGCTCATCCATGCACTATAGGAGAGCCATTATCCCTGCTTAAAGTATGACTTCTGGGGGACAAAAATACTCCCACCCCTGTTGCTAACCCCTCACTCACTCTGTAAAGCAGCCCAATAAATTAATAAATTGGCTGCCCAGAGTGAACTTTGGTGGAATCATGCCTCAGTTTGGTTTGTCTTTGGGACTTTGGGAAGAAGGGTAGATGTTATGTCTGCTCTTAGAAGTGTCTCATTGTGTAGCGCAGGATTGGACTGGAGTGGCTGCTGCTTCAGCTTCCAGAGTGCTTTTTAAGGAAGACAAAAAAAGAAATAGAAAAAAAAAAAAGGAAAAAAAAGGCTCTCACTGTTCGGCATGTCTCTGCAGCCCTCTAACTCTGAATCCAGTAGCCACAGTGATCGGATTACTGGAAAGTCCCAGTAATGCTCAGTTTACTGTTTGTATAGGCCAGGGGGTCAATGTCAGATGTTTTTCCCCAATCATTTCATTTTTTGAGGCAAGGTCTCTCACCTAACCATCCTCAGTTCATGTAGATTGACCAACAGCCCCAGGACTCCTGTTCTCACCTCCTCAGAGCATACAGGTACCAGTCTGGCGCAGCAGTCTGAGGATGCTGGGGGTGGAATGCAGGTGTCCTTATGTTCGCATTGAGTACTTTCCCCACTTAGTGATCCATTTCCCCACCCCTTACCATTCTCACAGTAACATGTATAGAAGCTAGGCACAATGGCATATGCTTAGTTTTAAAACAAACAATAACCAAAAACCAGACTTTTGGACATTGTACTTTATTTTATTTATTTATTTATTTTTTATTTTTTTATTTTTTTTGGTTTTTTCGAGACAGGGTTTCTCTGTGTAGCTTTGTGCCTTTTCCTGGAACTCACTTGGTAGCCCAGGCTGGCCTCGAACTCACAGAGATCCGCCTGGCTCTGCCTCCCGAGTGCTGGGATTAAAGGCGTGCGCCACCACCGCCCAGCGTCATTGTACTTTAATATATTTTAATAACGTATAGTTCCCTGCTCTTTATGAAGTGGAATCTACAAAAAAAAGGAGATACATAAATAACAGCTCTCACACTGCAAAAGAGGTAGTTGAAACTAGTGGGTGCTAACAAGTGTCCATCAAGGAATCCTATAACCCAACAGTGTTCATGTGTCCTTTTATTTGACACATGGTCTTACTGTGTAGCCCTGGAGAGCCTGGAGACCAGGCTGACCTCAAACTCAGAAAGATTCACCTGCCTCTGCTTCCTGAGTGCTGGGATCAAAGGCGTGTGCTAACACACGGCACCACAAGTATTCTGTAGATATAAATTAGCATCTCACTCGTCAGTTTGTGCCTTTCCACTGCACACTGAATTAAATCCCAAATGTCTACCATATTGTACAAGGTGTGGCCTAAAACGACTCCTCCTACCTCTTCAACCTATCTCTCCTGTCACCTGTCCATCTTCAACCACTTCACCTTAGTCTGTAAGCTCTCTGAACTCACAGCATTGGCTCAGGAACCTCCATCACTCAGGTAAGGTTTTTTTTTTGGGGGGGGGGGGGGTTGGGTTTGGAGACAGAGTTTCTCTGTAGTTTTGGTGCCTGTCCTGAATCTCGCTCTGTAGACCAGGCTGGCCTCGAACTCACAGAGATCCGCCTGGCTCTGCCTCCCAAGTGCTGGGATTAAAGGCGTGGGCCACCACTGCCCGGCTTCAGATAAGCATTAACTTATTTATATTCTTAACCTTTTGTGCACCTGCCTGCACAAAACTCTTAAGGACAAGGGTGTCTGTCTTACCCAACAGTATGTACCCGGCACACAGCAAAAAAAAAAAAAAAAAAAAAAAGCCGGGCGGTGGTGGCACACGCCTTTAATCCCAGCACTCGGGAGGCAGAGCCAGGCGGATCTCTGTGAGTTCGAGGCCAGCCTGGGCTACCAAGTGAGTTCCAGGAAAGGTGCAAAGCTACACAGAGGAACCCTGTCTCGGAAAACCAAAAAAAAAAAAAAAAAAAGGGGGGGGTTAGTAAATGCAGAAATTCAACGACAAAACCTGGTGTGCCAAACTCTAAAGACTATGATAGAAAAATAAGGGTAGGGCTGGAGAAATGGCTTAATGGTTCGGAGCACTTGCTCCAGCAGAGGCTCCGGGGGTTCAATCTCAGCAGCCACAGGGTGGCTCACAACCATCTATAACTTCAATTCCAAGGCTTCAGCTACCCTCTTCTGACCTCTTTGTGCACTAGGTATGCACATATAAAAATGCAGACAAAACACTCATACATACAAAATTTAAAAAAAAGAAAGAAAGCTACAGACAGTTTGCCACTTAATGGTAACTAAGCCCTTGCATCCAGCACTTTGGATGAGACTGGTAAAATAAGGATGGAAAGATAAAGACAGGGAACCAATCTGGGAAGATCTTCCTGATTCCTGCGGACGGGGACGTCTTCTATACATTTGTTTGTGGGGTCTCCATTTTACTGAGAACCCTGCCAGATGTTGAAACCGCGTGTTGCTTACATGCCTAGCATACTTGGAATAGGATTAAAAAAAAAAAAAGTTGCCACCAAGCATTTAATGGATTAAAAAGAACCTCAAAGCTCAGAGCTTAATTGTTGTTACAGGACCAGTCCAGGCTTTGGAGTGAGAATTCTCAGTTCAAGCTGAAACCCTGCGTCTCTAAGGTAGAATCTTGGTAAATTTCACGCAAGTTTCCTCCACGATTACATGACATACTGCAAAGAGGAACTGGTTCCAGTTCCTCACAGATAGCTCTCGCTCATCGTTATTAAACTACAATTTAACGGGCACAACCAGCCTTTCTAGTCCCCAAGTTCTCGTGCTGCCAACTCCCCTGTTGGGAGTCGCATGGTATCTATACGGAATTGCGGTCCCATCATCATAGCACGACAAAGGCACCAACCAAAAATGGCGACCTGGAAGCCATCCGAGGCCGTCGATTACCGGTCACGCTAGTGAAAGATAGGAGTCGGAAAGAAACAGCTGGGGCAGGGATTCACGCCGAGGTAGGAGACGCAGAGCTCGCCCACGCCAGCCACCAGCCGCACGCAGCAGAAAGCACGACCAGCTCGCTGAATCCAGCGCCAGCCTCACAGCTCAACCACGTGTTGAAGTCTGCGCCTGCGCAAGGCAAGGCGCGCGCCCGGCGGCCGGAAGAGCCGCGCGTTTCCGGGTTGGAGGCGGGGAGCGGTGCCGGAAGTGCTTGGGGAGGGCCGCGCAGTCGGACCGGCTGCTGAGACGAAAGCTTCACTGGGGCAGTCTCCGCATATCATGGGGAGATAGACGCTGCTGCCTGTGAGTCTTGGGCCCTGGCAGTGGAGGACGAAGAGCGGGAGGAGGGCGTCAGGACCCAGACCCACAGCGGGTCAGTGCTGGAAGAACTAGGTTGTGGAAGAGACGGGGCTGTGAGGAGCCAAGCTCTTGGGACGGGGCTTGAGGGGTTCGGGCTCGCAGGAGCAGCGGCTGTTGGGGACTCGGGCTCTGAACGAGACTTAGGGAACGAGGACGTTTGTGAGTTCTGCAGCATCTGAGGGAAAGCCGTTTGAGAGGGACAGGATGGTGAGGATCGTACTTTTTAGGAGGCGAGGGTAGGGTCGAAACGGGGTTTGAAGACACGGGCTCCAGAGAGGTAAAAGTGGAGCAGCGAGAGGACTCGGGCTCCTAAGAGACAGAAGCGGGACAGCAAAGTCCCAGCTCCTAAGGATTCAGAAACAGGGCAGCAAAGACTTAGGAACCGGAGAGACAGACGCGAGCAGAGAAGACTTGAATTTGGGAGGGAATAGAAACGGGCAGTGAGGACTGGGTCTACTTTGGGACGGAATCGGGGCTTTCGGACTAAGAGTTCCTGAAGGGACAGGGCTGTGAGGACCCGAGCTCTTAAAAGTGGAGGATCTAAGGGGTCGTGGTTGGGAAATCAGCCCCTAAGGGAAAGAGGTTTGAAAAGATTCAGCGATCTGTTCTCTGTACCCAGAGTGATAAAAGGTATATTCGGGGGAAGACTTCTTGGCGCTGCCTATTTGGCTTTTTGCAGTTAGGCTTTTCTTGTGGCAGATACTAGAAAACCCATATGAAACATCTTCGTTTTTCTTCTTCAATATTGTCAACTGGATGTGAAGTTGGAAACAGTTTGAATTCAGTTATATACTTGATAAGTGCCTTAAGCCCCATTCCATTCAGCCCTATTGGGCACAGATCCCTGTACCACAAGCAAACTGTCATAGGTGGAAGGGCAGCAAAAGATCACTTTGAGTTCTTTTAAAGGAAAGGAGGGTCCAAAGAAAGATTAGGGTCACGGTGAGCCAGTTCTTAGGTTATTCAGTACTCTTATATGTGCAGCAATTAAGAGATGTTTGGTTCAAATTACTTGAATAAATGCTTTTAGAATCTCTACCCTCAGACTCGGAAGGAGCATTTTTACAGATTCTAATACTTTGATTACTATTATGGCATCGACGTAAGATACAGTAAATGTCACAAGTGAGGAAGTGAGCGAACCTTTAAGTGAAATGCATCTTATTTATTTTTCAGTAAGTTGTTGAGAAAGTTACAAATAAGTGTGGCCTGTATTTTTAGCAGGAACATTCTTAGAAGAGTGCCTTGGACCCAGCCCTTTCCCTTCATAATATCTGTGACTAAAACCTCCTCAGATGAATCAGGCACAACTTGAGCACTTGTTTTCGAGTTTCTCTGTGTATTCCTGGCTGTCTTGGATCTCACTCTGTAGACCAGGCTGGCCTCGAACTCGCAGAGATCCGCCTGCCTCTGCTTCCCCAGTGCTGGCATTAAAGGAGTGTACCACGACCGCCCAGCAATTGAAGCACTTGCCAGTATTCCATCACTTCCTTATCACAGCTCCACATTAAGTATTGTTAGCTCTATTGTACATGTGAGTGTGTCCAAAGAGGCTAAGAACTTTGCCTTAAATGGCATAGGACTGAATGATTTAGCCCCAGATGTGCCTCTAAAACATCCTTGAACTTTTCTGAGTGGATTTCCTTCCATGTCTAGTTTGCATGTCAACAAAATAGAATAGGTATACAGAGCCTGCCACTGAATGAAAGAAAGCACGCCTCTCCTCCTTCCCTTCTCCTTCCCCAACCATTTAGCTCCCCCTAGCCTGGAAATTGCTCTGTAGACCAGGCTGGCCTCAAATTCAAGAGATCCACCTGCCTCTGCCTCCTGAGTGCTGGGGTTATAGGCTGCACCGCTACACCCAGCTTCCTCATCTCCTTCTTAACTCTTTTTAGTGTCAAAGACTGTAACTTCTAAGAGACTTCTGTAGTGTAGTAGTTGAGATCTAATTCCTGTATTTTCACAGAAGCATAGACATTCAAGGTAGAAAAAAGAAAAGGAACATTTATAGACTCTTTCCGTACAATAAAGTAAGATGTATTTAATTTTTTGAAAATCAGGGCTACATGAGATTAACTTTCCAGTTAATTGCTAGCATGCACTAGATGTTGTGGACACTTGGGCTAACATAGCCAGGTGTCATGGTGCTTGCCTGCAATCCCATTGTTTTGGAGGTGGAAGCAGGAAGATCCAGAGTTCAATGTCAACTTAATGTGTCTCGAAAGAAAAAGTTAGTAGAGATGTAAAGGTGATTGTCACTAAGGCTGATCCCTGAGTCCTGCAAAGTAGAAGGAGTAAACCAACTCTTAGAATGATCCTCTGACCACATGTGCACAGACACACTAAATAAATAAATAAAGGAAAACAAGGTTTGGGTTTTTTGGTTTGTTGGTTGGTTTGTTTTGGTTTTTCGAGACAGGGTTTCTCTGTGTAGCCCTGGCTGTCTTGGAACTCACAGAGATCCACTGCCTCTGCCTCCTGGTTGCTGAGACTAATGGCGTGGGCCACCATTGAGTGGTGGGTCTATTTTTTGTTTTTCTTTGTTTTGTTTTTTAAGAAAAAGAAAATTAGGTTAACATACTTAAAGGTATTATTTTCTCAGTAGCTTAGCTGATACTTTTTTTTTTTTTTTCAAGACAGGGTTTCTCTGTTTTATCCTTGCTATCTTGGAATTCACTTTGTAGACCAGGCAGACTCAGAGATCTGCCTGCCTCTGCCTCCTGACTGCTGGGCTTAGGTACTATTATTTGTTTAAGGCTTTCATTAACATTGAGGAGACACACACCAGGCCCACAGAGAAAGACCCATAAAGTTGATTTGGGAAGTCAACGCTCCTGGCACTATTTTTTTTTTTTTAAAGATTTACTTACTTATATATTTATTTTTTCATTATTGGGAAGGGGTATTGAGACAGGGTATCTCCAAGTCCTGGCCTTCCTGGAACTCTGTGAAGATCAGGCTGGCCTCTAACTCAGAGATCTACTTGCTCCTGCCTCCTAAATGCTGGGAGTAAAGGAATACACCACCACACCTAGATGTTTATTTTTTTTTTTAATGTGTATGAATGTTCTGTCACAATATATGTTTACATATACATGTACCAGGTTCTGTAAGAATTCTGAAAGGGCATTGGATCCTGGGCACTGGGTTGTGAGCCACTGTGTGGGTGCTTGGGACTGAAGCCGGGTCCTGTGCAAGAGCAGCAAGTGCCCCTCCCACCCCACCCCCACACCCCAGTTTTTTGAGACAGGGTGTCTCTGCAGCAACAAGTGACTCATCTCTCCAGCTCCTGGTACTATTTTCAAACGCTTGCATAAAGTGATCAGAATTTATTTATACCAAATTATGAGAGAAAGCAAGCCCCTATCACCATCTTGTTAAGTATAATGGGGGGATGAGTTGTCTTTTTAAGATAAGATCTCTCTGTATAACTCAGATTAGCCTCAAAGTTATATTCAATCTCTTTGCCTTAGTTTCCTGAATGCTGGGGCTACAGGTATGCACTACAATGCCCAGCTTATTAATTTAATAATAATAAGTAATTTAATTAGTGACAATTTTTTGATGAGTTGGCATTCTTACCTGTATTTACAAAATAGTTCAATTTTCTTTTCTTTTTTTCTTTTTTTTTTTTTTTTTTTTTGGTTTTTCGAGACAGGGTTTCTCTGTGCAGCTTTGCGTCTTTCCTGGAACTCACTTTGGAAACCAGACTGGCCTCGAACTCACAGAGATCCGCCTGCCTCTGCCTCCTGAGTGCTGGGATTAAAGGCTTGTGCCACCACCGCCCGGCTTTATTTTCTTTTTTAATTATTTGAATTGTGTGTGTGTGTGGGTGAGTGCAGGTGCCTCTAGAGACCAGAGGAGTCAGATCCCCCTGGTAGTGGGAGTTTGGGTGGTTATGAATCACTGAGCCACCTCTCCAGCCCCCTGCAATCTTGTTTTCTGAGACAGGGTCACTAGCCCAGTCTGGCCTCAAACTCTGTGTAGCCTAGGATGACTGAATTCCTGATCCTGTGAGTGCTGGGAATTACAGGCATATGCCACTATACCAAGTCTATGTGGTACTGGGTATCCAACCCAGGGCATCACGTATGCTAGGCAAGCAGTCTACCAACCGATGCATTGCTAACTCAACATCAGCAACTTGTGTTCTGCACTGTCAAACAGGTGTGGTAGAGAGAATACATTCTGAAATATTCACATACGGACTCCATTGTTGAAGCTTGAAGGTACTTTAGAATTTGCACTGGGTCAGCTGCTAAAACAGGTGTAGAACCAGGGTCAAGGCTAGCACCTCGCTCACCTGACTTGGTTTTCCCACGGTGCCCCCTACAAGACTCCTGCAAACTATTTGCTGTTATCATCCCCACCCCATTTTTTTTTTATCCCCTGAGACAGGGTTTTTCTGTGTAACAGCTCTGGCTGTCCTGGAATTCCATCTGTAGACCAGGCTGGCCTTGAACTCACAGAGATCTGCCTGCGTCTGCCTCCCAAGTGCCGGGATTAAAGGCACGTCAGTGCTGTTACCATTTTCAATTCATTCTTCCCTTTATTATTTTCTTGGTCCTTTTGTTTTTACACTGCCTCATGTAGCCCAGGCTAGCCTTGACCTGACTATGTAGCTCAATATTACCTTGAACATCTTCCTGCCACTACCTCAAAAGTGCTGGGATTATAGACATTCACCCTCATGCCCAGATATTTATTTTTGTTCTTTGAGATGGAGTCTTACATTGTGGCCCAGGCTACCCTCGAACAGCTGGGCCCAAGTGATGTTACTGCCTGCTTTTCCAAGTAGCTGGGATTGCAGCCATCTTCCTCTCTCCGTCCATCCCTGTGCGGAAGATCAAACCCATAGCCTCATACATACTAGGCAAAATATCCTACCCTGATTTAAATATCCAGTCTCTTCCTTAAAAACAAACAAACAAAAAATAAATAAAAAATCCTCAAAAACAACTCCCATCATTAGGGCCAGTGAGATGCCTCAGGATAAGTGCTTGCTGCATGCAGTGGTGGTGCACGCCTTTAATCCAGCACTTGTCAGGCAGAAGCAGGTGACTCTCTGTGAGTTCGAGGCCAGCCTGGTCTACACAGCGAGTTCCAGGACAGGCTCCAAAGCTACACAGAGAAACCCTGCCTCAAAATAAATAAATAAATAAATAATAAACCCCCAAAACAAAACAACAACAAAAAAAGTGCTTGCTGCCGATCATAACCTTATTTAAGTTTGACCAACATCGTGAAATGAGAGAATGAACTCCAAGTTGTCCTCAGACCTTGATATTCACTATGACACAACGTAACAAAAGAAATAAATACAATAGAAAATTCTGTAGTTGTAAAAACAATTACAGAAGTCAGGTATGTGATATATTGTGTACCCCAATAAAGCTTATCTGGAGAATAAGAGGACAGCCACTAGATTAGACATAGAGGCCAGGCAGTGGTGGCACACACCTTTAATCCCAGAAAGTGATGTCTGGGCAGAGAAAGGTATGTAAGGTGTGAGGAAACAGGAACTCACTCTCTTGAGACTGAGGATTTCCTAGAGGTAAGAAGGTGGCTGGCTTGTACTGTTTCTCTGATCTTTCAACTAAGCTTTATTGGGGTGCACAATATATCATCACACAGGCATGATGGTCCACATCTGTAATCTCAACACTTGGAGTGGGGAGGGATGAGGCAGGAGAATCATCCCAAATTCAAAGCCAATTTAGACTACTAGCAAGTGCTGAGCTAACCAAGGGTCTGTAACAAGACTGTCTCAGAAAAGAGCTCGGTCTGGTGGTGCTGGCCTGTCTAAAGCAGGAAGATGGTCCATGAGTTCAGTTGTCCCATAGTAAATTCCAGGGCAACCTGGGGTACATAATGAGACCCTATCTAAAAACAAACAACAATAACGAAAAATAAGAAATAAAACAGAAAGATAATGGTTATAATACATGGGTAGCATATTGAGTTAATACTAAGATGCACAAAACTTTAATATACTGATTTTTGCTGCTGGGTATGATGGAGCACACCTTTAATCCTCTGCAGCCTGGTCAAATACATGCTGGTCAATAGAGTGAGTTCTGTTACCACCCAGCTGCAGACATGTTTTGAGTGTATTTGCTTGTGGGATGAGTAGAGGTAGAGAACAGGAGAGGCAGAGCTTTCTTTCTTTTTTTTTTTTTGTATTTTGGAGATGGGGTTTCTCTGTATAGCAGCTCTGACTGTCCTGGAACTCACTTTGTAGACCAGGATGTCCTCGAACTCACAGAGATCCATCTGCCTCTGCCGCCCAAGTGCCGAGATTAAAGGCGTGCGCCGCCGCCGCCGCCGCCGCCGCCGCCGCCGCCGCCGCCACCGCCACCACCACCTGATTTGCCACCCTGACTTGACAGTACTGTACTGATGCAGTCCGAAGCCCAGGGCCTCACACCTACTGGGCAAACTCGAGCACTGAGTTGCACCTTCAGCTGGATCCTGGTTGATGAAGTTGCCCCATACCACACAACTGGAATATTTCTGTAGCTGGGGGTGGTACTTGATGCTAGTTATTTGTTTACAGGTAGCTTTTGAAAATGGCTGCCTCTCATTACTCCGGGCTTACAGCTGTTGCTGATGTCATTAAAGATCTAGACACTCAGATAGCAGTAAGTAAACTGAGGCCACTGTGGGCAGAACTTGGTGAATGTGCTTCTGGTCTTGACACCACAGCCAGTGTTCACAGAGTCAGCCCCAGGGCTCTGAGATTTAGGACCTGCAGCTGCTTCAGGTGACAGTCTCAGCATGTCTTGGAGATTGCTAAAACACAAAGGGAAAAAAGCTTTTTATGGTAAAGCAGAGCTTTTAACAGGTGCTAAAAGTTGTGTTTATTGGGCAGAGCCCTACCTTGGACTAAAGCATGTTTTGAAATGCTTCAACATGTTTTGAAAATGAACTAATGGTTTTCTTAAGCTTTGTGACTGAGCTTTAAATATGTGATTGTGCTGTTTATTTGAATTTAACATTATTTCATACTTAAAAAATGATGCATGTAAGTACTTAGTGGTGTGTCTGCTTGTATGAATTCCTCAAAAATGTCTTGCTTATTCTAGCTTATTTTTGTAAATAAGATTCCTCGTTTCATTTACTTTTTTCCCTATTTCAATTTTGTGAAGTATTTCATTTCGATTTTGGAGACAAGATGGTTTCTAAAACCAAGTGAGAGCAATGAACATTCTTCATTCCTTCCATTTTAATGTCAAAATCAAGTAATCGCCCTCCTGGATGCACTGAAGACTCAATGACAGATCTCCTGTTAAAACATCATTACTGCAGGTGTCCTGGAGTAATTCTGATGTCTCTGTTTCCCTCTCCAGTTGATTGGCCTTGGTCCTCACAGCTCCAAAAAGAAGCAGGATCTTGATAAACTCTATGAGCTGAAGTCCAAAGCTCGGCAGATTATGAACCAGTTTGGCCCCTCAGCCCTAATCAACCTCTCCAATTTCTCATCTATAAAACCAGAGCCGGCCAGCACCCCTCCACAAGGCTCCATGGCCAATAGCACCACTGTGGTAAAGATACCAGGCACTCCTGGGGCAGGCGGTCGGCTTAGCCCTGAAAACAATCAGGTACCTCTTAGCTTTCCTTCTCTATAGCCCTTCTCTCTCGTTTGGACCTGTAATCTGTACAGGGGTGGACATAACGGGTGCTCTTTCTCTCTGTTGAAAAAGGTCTTTCCCAAGCCGGGCAGTGATGACCCATGAGTTTAATCCTAGCACTTGGGAGGCAGAGGTTGGTCGATCTCTGTGATTTTAAGCCAGTCTGGTCTACAAAGTGAGTTCTAGGACAGCCAAAGCTATACAGAGAAACCCTGCCTCAAAAAAATAAAATAAAATAAAATAAACAAACAAAAAATAGAATAAAATAAAGAAAAAGGTCTTTCCCCTCTGGAATAGCATTTTTATTGAATTGTCTACAATATCAATTTTTACTCTGTTATATATGACTCTGTGTGTGTGTGTATATCCATATAAACACATGTAATAACAAACCTTCATAGGGCAGGTGGCTGGGGTTTTGGTCTTATTTTGTTGAGCTAGTGTTTTAGTATAGCCCAGGGTGACTGGGACTCAAAGATGTAGCCCCAGGCAGCATCAAAGTCCTGGGCAGTCTTCTTGCCTCATCCTCCCAAGGGTTAGGATTACAGGCGTGAGCCACTACACTCAGCAATGACAGATATTTTATGAGTTATCTATATAATACATGGGCTCCTTATTCCTAAAATAAGAGTGTTCAGTTGTTCCTTCTTGTAGTTTATCTTACTGCTGCCATTAATTTCTTCAGTGATTCTGAAATCTGTTCCCCTCTTTGTACCTATGACCCTGATCCCACCTTCCAGAGCAACAAGAAAAGAAATATAAAGCTGGGAGGCAGAGGCAGGCAGATCTGTGAGGCAGGCCAGCCTGGTCTGCAGAGTGAGTTCCAGGACAGCCAGGGCTGCGCAGGGAAACCCTGTCTTGAAAAAACAAAAGAGAGACAAAAACAGAAAGAAGGCAAATCCTTTGCCTAGGATCTTGCAGGCTGAATAGGGTGGGTGAGGAGACATTCAAGGGGAGGACTAGCTGAGCTGCTTGTGGGAGGGTTGGCTGAGCAGACCCCAGCCTGGCTTGACTATGGAGGCCACCATAGAAGAGCAAGATGGCTCACACCTTCAGCAGGTCCTCATCCTCTGCTACAAAACATACTTCCATATATGTATGCTGTCAATTGCACACACACACACACACACACACACACACACACACACCCTCCTCACTCACCCCTAAATAACTGTAAAGAGAAGCCATTAATCCCAGCACTTGGGAGGCAGAGGCAGCCTGGTCTACATAGTAAGTTCCAGGACAGCCTGGTCTACATAGTGATGCTCTGTCTCACAGAAAGGGGTGGGAGGACACAAAAGCACAGATATTTGTTTCATTTTATTTGCTGAATATTGTGTTTTGCGTTCTTTGTTTTGTTTGTTTGTTTTTTTTGTTTTGTTTTTGTTTTTGTTTGTTTGTTTTTTTTGGTTTTTCGAGACAGGGTTTCTCTGTGTAGCTTTGCGCCTTTCCTGGGACTCACTTGGTAGCCCAGGCTGGCCTCGAACTCACAGAGATCCGCCTGGCTCTGCCTCCCGAGTGCTGGGATTAAAGGCGTGCGCCACCACCGCCCGGCTGTTTGTTTGTTTTTTGAGACAGGGTTTCTCTGTGTAGCTTTGGAGCCTGCCTGGAACTCACTCTGTAGACCAGGCTGGCCTTGAACTCACCACCGCGCAGCAACCTTTTTTTCTTGGGTGGGGATGTTTCTCTGTGTAGCTCTGGCTATCCTAGAACTCACTCTGTAGGCCTTGAACTCAGAATCTGCCTGCCTCTGTCTCCCAAGTGCTGGGATTAAAGGTGTGGGCCACCACACCTGTCTCAACCTGTTAGCCTTTTAAATCAGATATGGGCAGGTTTACAAATCTGCACAGTGCCAGAGGACAGAAGAGCCGAAGAGGGGGAAGAGGGGCGTGGGTCCTTTTACCTGGGTGGACTAGGAGTCCTCTCAGAAAGGAGAACCATGACCTGAGCATTTAGGAAGAAGAAAGGACATGTGGAAAGGCAGCAGATGCCAAGGATACAGTGTGTGGTGAGCAGAGAATGTGGACTGCTCTCTGCAGAGCAGGGAAGAAGAGTGAGAAGGATAAAACCGAATCAACTGTCTGGCAACTAGATGCTGACCTCAACTCCAAACTCCTCTCCCCTTTTCCCTTCTGAACTGCCCCTGCCTCGTTCCCTTGAGTATACTTTGGCAGTTGTACCACCAGGTAGGGTTGTCTGGGAGCTAGAACTAAACTCAACAACTTGACAGCCTATCTTTAGAGAGTAATGAGGTCAATACTTATGAGAACTCTCCCCCAAATCCACTTTAGGTATTGACCAAGAAGAAATTACAAGATTTAGTCAGAGAAGTGGATCCTAATGAGCAGCTGGATGAAGATGTGGAGGAGGTAAGGTGGATTTGGGTCCCAAAGATGATACAGCATGGTAGTTAAGAGTGGAGACTGTGGGGCTGGGAAGATGGCTCAGGGGTTAAGAGCACTAGTTGCTTTTCCAGAGAACCCGGGTTCAATTCCCAGCACCCACATGGCAGCTCACAACTGTCTGTAACTCTAGCTTGAGGAGATCTGACACCTTCTAGCCTCCACAGACACCAGGCACAGATGTGCATGCAGGCAAAACATCCATACATATTAGAGAGAGAGAGAGAGAGAGAGAGAGAGAGAGAGAGAGAGAGAGAGAGAGAGAGAGAGAGAGAGAGAGAGATTTAAGTAATAGATAAAAATAAAAAGACTTCAGGATTACAACTTGACCCTGAAGGCTGAATCTCATCTCTCCTGCTCTCTGGTTGCACAGCCATGAGCAGGTTAGTCTTAGTCTCATTGTCTTCCTTTAAAGATTAGGGACAAAGTTGGGCGGCGGCGGCGGCGGCGGCGGTGGTGGTGGTGGTGGTGGTGGTGGTGGTGGTGGTGGTGGTGCACACCTTTAATCCTAGCACTAGGGAGGCAGAGGCGGGCAGATCTCTGAGTTTGAGGCCAGCCTGGTCTATAGAGTGAGTTCCAGGACAACCAGAGCTACACAGAGAAAAGCTGTCTACTAAACATGTGATGCAGGAGCACACAGTTGTCCCAAAACAGGAGCCTGCCCTGCCAGTGGCATGGTTCTTCTCCCCACTTCCCTCTCCAGATGTTGCTGCAGATCGCCGATGATTTCATCGAGAGTGTGGTGACAGCGGCCTGCCAGCTTGCTCGGCATCGCAAGTCTAGCACCCTAGAGGTGAAAGATGTCCAGCTGCATCTAGGTATGTGGTCTCATTTCTCCTTGAAGTATCTCCATGACTAGTCTGTGAGCACTGTCAGGGCAGATGTCAGAGAAACCCTCATGCTTGGACCAGACCTTTAGGCCTAGGATTTACCATTCAGAAGCAGGGCCTAATATAAGAGAGGAAGCCTTTGTGGTAGGGGATGCCTCTGGACCACTTTATCCTTTCTGTTTGATTTCTGAGAGTCTGTCTCCCTATTCATAAAGTGAGGTTGGAAATGTCTTCTCTGCAGGTAACTGTGAGAATTACATATTATGTTCATAAACTGGAAAAAAATTGCACATTCTACAACTAAACATGAGTTAGTCACATAATATTTGTATGCATTAAATGTAACATATAATGATGCCAGGCGGTGGTGGTGCATGCCTGTAATTCCAGCACTCAGAGGCAGAGCCAGGCAGATCTCTGTGAGTTCAAGGCCAGTCTGGTCTACAGAGTGAGATCCAGGACTGTGTGTGTGTGTGTGTAAAATGATAAAATCACTAAATTTTTGTTTGGGGCCCAAGGAGATGGCTCAGTAGTTAGGAGCACTTGCTATGGATGAATAATTGATCTGATTTGGGTTCCCAACACCCACATAATGCCTGTAATCTCAGCCCTATGGAGTCAGACAGACAGGAGGATGGCTGGGGCTTGCTGACTACCAGCCTTGCTAGAAAAGAGTGTGTCTCAGGTTCAGTGACATACGGTCTCGGAAGAAGGTGAAGAGTTATAAAGGAGGACACCAGATGTCCTCTGGCCCCCAGATACACAGGGGCGTGTACACTTGTGCACACACATACATACATACATACATATGTAACACATACAACTTCAGTTTGTTTTAAGTAGTTGGTCTGTTCAGAGTAAGATAAATTTTATGAAATAAATCCTGTTTTCTGTGCTATGGGGACAGTAATGGAGTATAAAGAGCCATGTGTATACAGCTAGGGATAAACTAGGAACCAGATGGTTATTTACGCCTGTCATACTGTACTTAATGACTATTTTTTTTATTTTAAAGTAATCTCATGTTTGCTAAATATGAAGATAGGGTAAAATTCATAAAAGAATAATAGTATCTGTGTAAATCCTTCTGAATGTGACTCTATGTGTGTGTGTGTATGTGTGTGTGTGTGTGTGTGTGTGTGTGTGTGTGTGTGAGTGCACCCTTTTTTCTTTTTTAGGAAGGTTCTTACCTTGTAGCCCTGGCTGTCCTGGAGCTCACAGAGATCCACCTGCCTCTGCTTCCCTAGTGCTGGGACTAAAATCATGTGTAACCATGCCTGACTAAAAATAAAATCGATAAAAATGTAATAAAAAATTTAAAAACATAAGGAGTAAGATAGCCAGTAGCAGTGTGGTGTCTTGGGCCCATAATTCCAGCACTTAAAGGCTAGCACAGGGCCGGGCTGTGGTGGTGCATGCCTTTAGTCCCAGCACCCAGGAGGCAGAGGCAGGCAGATCTCTGAGTTCCACGCCAGCCTGGCTACAGAATTCCAGGACAGCCAGGGCTACATAGATAAACCCTGTCTTGAACGCCCCCCACCAAAAAAAAAAAAAAATGAATGCCTCCCCCCCCAAAAAAGAGGCTAGCACAGGCAGATCACTGTGAGTTCAGTTCTGGTCTAGGGTGCATATCAAACTTTGCCTTAAAAAATAAAAAAAAATAAAAACAGATGCTAGAGAGATGGCTTGGTGGTTAAGAGCACTAGACACTGTTCCTGAGGACTCCAGTTGGCTCCCAGAGCCTACATGGTGGCTCCTAACCATCTTCAACTCCAGCACCCCCTTCTGGCCTCCTTGTATACAAGCTTGCACGTGGTACACATACATACATGCAGGCAAAACACTTATGCACATAAAATAAATAAATCTTAATAAATAAAATTTTAGAAATTTAACATTGAAAGGGTTCATGGACTTGGGGGATATAGCTCAGTGGTAGAGTGTTTGCCCAGTGTGCACTAAGCCCAGTAAGGAAACCTTGCAGAAGCTATATGCTGTCCAGTGGGTGCCCAGGGTTGCCTCTGCCACTTGCCTGCAGCCGCACTGCCTTCTAGCTGCAGCCTCAGCTCTGCTCCTGTATTCCTTGCAGAGCGCCAGTGGAACATGTGGATCCCAGGATTTGGCTCTGAGGAAATTCGACCCTACAAGAAAGCTTGCACCACAGAAGCTCACAAACAGGTGAGAAACCCAGGACACCAGGGAGGGGGGACACACAGCTGTGGTCCAGGAGTCTCAGTCCCTGTACAGTCGGCTTCCCTGCACCAGAGGTCAGAGGCAGCACAGTGACAGCTCCCCTGGTGCTGGGCTGCTACATGGGGGCTTTCAGTTTTCCTCTCAGCCCTGACAGGTTTCCAGGGCTTCTATGGGCATGCCCACCTGCTCCCACACCTTAGTGAAAGCCAGTTTGAATACCATACACCACCAGGTCAGAGAAAAAAGTATGCCAGGTTTGTGCTGAGAGGTACCCAGGCTCTTCTGCCCGATATTCTGGGTTGTGTC